>NC_026660.2:18125177-18495467 GCF_000004075.3 Cucumis sativus
AGTTTATTTTAAAAATTCATAGACCAAAAACACATATCTATATATAAAAAAAACTTGTGAACTAAAAAGAAAGTTTTCTCTGGAATAATTTAATCCTATACGTTAGACTCTCTAAATATGATAACAAAAATCTTAAAGACATTTTTACGTTGGTAGCTAAACTAATGGGCGATCCAGTACAATTTTGGACAAAAATATCTATGGAAAGAAACAACAAAATTAAAGAAGAGTATATATAAAACAAAAGAAAAACATAAAGAAATATGATTAAAAAATAGACGTGTGGAATATTGAACAAAGTAAAACAATGCAATTAATACAAACCGTTTTGCTGATTTGGAGAGTGCTATTAGCCAACATATAGCTTCCAAATTAGATCCCACACGTTGAAAAGTAGAAAGAAGACAAACAATACAATGAAACCAAAAACAAAGAAAAAATTGTTAAAGTGACGTCGTTTTCATGGTCCAGCTTGTCTCTTTAAATTATTTTTTATTATACATACATACATACATATAATTGTTTGAAAATAAATAATTGAATTTGAATGTGACAAAATTTAAGGTACATGGAAAAAAGAAAAAAAGAAAAAAGTGTCCTGATGAGTGTGAGTGATGAAGGGCCATTGTTGAATCTTGAAACTTCCACACCTTAATGAGACAATTTAAACAACACAAAGTGGTTGCTAATTTGTATGGTTGAATTTGAATAATGCAGCCAAAATCGGAAGGACAATCTTTTTTTCTTTTCTTCTTATTATCATTTTTTTATCACTGTTTCTCTCTTCTTCTTTTTTTTCACTTTTGGATTATGACATTAATTTATTATTTTTCGAAATTTTCACTTTTTTTTTTAATCAAATATGTTTAGTAGATTTTTTTCTCAATAGATTGTAAATTTTAAAAGGAGATGTTGCATAATATAATAAATAAATTTAGAAAAAAAAAAACGTGAATTTTAATTCAAGAGGAAAAATATGAAAATCCTGATTTTATAATTCAAACTAAAATACATTTGACTACAAATTTTAAACTTTTTTCAATGTGAAAACAATGGTAAATAAATTTGTGATGAAATAATCCATCCTCCACTCCTCCCAAAAAAATTGAAGTACTATCAATCGTGGTTGTATTCATTTCAACTCCGATATTAAAGTAAATTGATTTTTCAGTGCAATACCAACAAGTTACATACCGTTTCACATGATATACTGCATGTCATAGATTATGAATCGAACTAGTGATAAAAAGTGAGATCATGTAGTTTAAATAATTAACTAAAAGGTTGTGGGGTTCAATCCAAGATAGTTATTGTATGTTAGTGGTTATATGTTTCGATCACTTGAATATATTGAAAATAAAAGAAAAATAATTTATTAGATGAGTTTACTTTTTTTTCCCTAATCATACAAAAACTAACTTCACTTTCATCCGAGAAGGTAAATAAAAATAAAACCCAAACATTCCCATGAGAAAATTAATTTAATTTTGTGTTGATTTTTCTATTGTCCTTTTATTTCTGAAAAATTTATTTGGCATATAGCCATCGAAATGAAATCTTAATATATATTTTACAAAACCTAATTCCCCAAGCAAACCAAACAAAGATGATTGATTTAATTGTTTTTTTCTTAGTTCTACTTCCATATGTGGAATGTACTACCTCTTCTCTTGCTTCTTTAGATGTCTTTTTGTAGGTGTATTGTATATCAATTATCTATGATGTTAATATAGTTTGATGGCAATTTGGGGCATATAATATTAATAATATCATAAGATTAAAAAAAATAATGCACCACTCCCCTTTAAGACTTTGGGGATTGTAATAAAGAATTTGAAGTCACACGATTTTAAAAAATATTGTGTGAAAACATAAAAATATTTCAAATTGAAATTATAATTAGTTATAGGTTGAATCAATTTAAACATGTTAATTAAAATTACATTTCAACATCATCCATGCACATGTAGGCTTCTTCAAACGCCATATTAATGAAATGGATGATGAGGATTGATGTATGAATTATTTTCTTTTAATTTTGATTACGACTATAAATTATTTGTTAAATGTTATATTGAAGGTTAAAAATCACTTTTGGTCTCTAAACTTTGGTAAAAGTAACAATTTAGTCTATAAACTTTAGTGTAATTTTGTTACAATTTTACTTTTTGAACTTTAAAATTTGTAAAGATTTAGCCCATGTTGTTGAAATAAATGTGAAAACAAATCAATAAACAGTAATTAGAGACTCATAATCTTATAAATATGCATGGTATGTGTCATAAAATAGTAAAACTTGACAACAAATTTTTATGAATTTTGTTTAGGTTTTGGGCTAAATTGTTACAAAATTAAATAAATACGAAAGCACAAATACTAAATTGTTACATACCAAAATTTATTGACTAAATTGGTACAAGATTGAAAGTTCATAAACTAAATTGTTACAATAGTCTGATAATATTTCCATTTCTTGTTTTTTGTTATTTATTTCTTTTTTTTTAAATAAAATAAGAAATACGACTATAGTTATTTGAAAAAGAAACAAAAAGAGAAATTTGTTTGATAAATTGATTGTTTCTCGTGTTATTGTTTCTAAAAATTTTGTTAATCTTAAATGTGGCACTTACGAAAATAGCAAAACAAGTGATAATAACTAAGTACATAGAACACAAATGGTAAAAACAAAGCCCAACTTACATATACAAATGTAAAATGTCTCAAATGTCTTCGTTATTAATATATATTTGATACTTATTTAAATTCAACTCCATTATAGTATTGTGTAAATGAGTCGTAAAATATTAAAGATGACAGATAAATATCTTAGTAAAAAAAATTATAAGCGTAAAATTCTAACTAATTTGGAAGGAAGTAAAAATAATAATTTTAAACTTAAATTAACTTATAAATGCCAAACTTGAAATTCAAAATTAAGAAATTATTTAAATAAATTTAAATACGGAACGGTTTAAAAAAAAAAGCTAAATAGAAAAGAAAATTAAATATTAAAAAATCCAAAATCCAAAATTAGAATAAACATATAAATATGAACAAATAATAATAAACAAAAAAAAATACTCAAAATAGAAAAAATTAATAAACTATTTATACTAACCAAATCACTCCAACACAAAATTTATTTTACATATTTGGTTAAATTTTCTATTTTTCTTAAAAAGTATATTAAACATAAAAAAAATTCATGAAAGTTGGAAATTGAATTGTAAGACTTATAAAATTGGCTTCAAATATGTTTCATAATCAATAAACCAACTAAAATTTTTAAAATATATATATATAAAAAAGAGATTCAAATAAAATGAAAATAGAATGGAAAGAAACTATATAAATAGAAACGTGATGAAACAAAAACCAACTTAAATGATTAGGTAAGTAAATTGATAATAATCGTATATGGAGTTGAGGGTGGGAAGTGGTGGGTCTGTAGGCGTGAAGAGAGAAGAGACAAGAAAAGAGAGCCAAGCAGAAAGAGTTAGGCATGAAAATGCAGCTTTGATGGTAGCGCCCACTCCTCGGGATTGCATAACAATCTCCTCCTCTCATCTCCTCATCATTTGTTTCTTCTTCTTCTTCTTCTTCTTCTTTTTCTTTTTCCTTTTCTTTCTCTATTTATCCATTCTACGTATTTATGAATTTCCTCTTCCATCCAACCTTAGTTAATATTTGTTCATTTTCATTATGTTATTACTATGACTATTTATTTATACCATATAAATAATAACCTTTTAAACTTGTTTGATTCTTTAATTTTTTGTTTTTGCAAAATTGAGACTCATTGTTTTTTTAATTACAATTATTAATTTTAAATATTATTGATTCTATGTTGAAATATTGAAATTTTTTTTAAAATTTAAAAAAAAATTAACAAACTATTTACATTTTATATAACAAAACAACTCAAAGACAAAATTTACTTCGAATGTTATATTTTTTATAGTTTATTTTAATTAATACATGACTGGACATTTAGGATAGTACTAGTTTTCATTAACATTGATGGATCAATTTTTCATTTGATTATATCTTTTTCTATTTTGCTTTATTTATACAATAATTTATGTGAAAATTCCAAACTCAAAGAAAAGTAATAGTCGACCAAAAATAAACCATGTGAAGAAAAAAATTTGTTGCACAACATAAGTTCTTCCAATCCGTAATTGCTAATCCCAATGACAATATAGCATTCACCCAAAATTATGTATTATTTACACTTTTTTTAATCTCACACTGTATGAAGAGAGAGAAAATATATGAAAAAATTAATTTGGACCGTTTCGTGCATCCACTTTATGTTTGAATGAAGTATTATCATAATCTTAAGATTATGACTATTTTTTTTTCTTATTTCTCATATTCATCACTTCTTCAAATATAGGCTATAATAATTCAAACTATTATAATATGTATCTCAAACACAAACTATAATAATCCATAAACTATTATAACTCACTTTAAGTCTTATACGCCCTTTAATATTTAGTAAATACTTGAATGCCATCACCTCAAATAAATAAGAAGAATTTATAGTATAACAAAATTTAGTTAGAGAGTTTAGTATAATGCATGGAGATGGAAGAGAGTTGGAGTGCACCGAGACATTATTATTTTCTCCAAATTTTTTAGGCCTAGAAAAGGGATTTGGAGGGCGTTCCTTTTAATTTTGCTGTATTGTGTTTGTGTAGTGTACCACCTTCAAGCTCCAATCAACAACCGATCCTTGGCTTTTATCATCATTGGGATTCCATAATAAACGAGTCCCACAGAGTCTGCCAAAAGTACTAAAAATCCTCTGAAAAAAGAGACCGATCCAATGGACAAATTTCAGATCCCAATATACAAAATTAAAGAAACCCAAAACACACACACACACCCCTTGGGATTTGAAACCTCTGTTCAAAAAAACACAAAACAAAAGCACCAAAACCCAAGTCCTCTTTAAATCATCATTTCCCCATTTTCTTCTTTCCCCTTTAACGTTGCGTTGGAGCCTCACCCTCACCCTCACCCTCACCCTCACCCTCACCCACACCCACGTGCAGTGCCATGTGGCTCACCCATTGCTTTCTTCTTCTTTTCCGTTTTTTTTTCCCCTGCATGTCTCTGTCTTCTTCACGTGCTACCTCCTTCCCTACACCACACCCTCAATTAATTAACCCAGTTTCTTCTTCATTTACATCCATCACTTTCTTTGTTAATATTAACGTATATCTTGATTTTTTGGTGAATTAAGTTGACCCATCACTCATTAATTGTAGAAGTGGGGTTGTGGGTTGTGGGATTTCAGGCTCCTTTTCTTTTCCACACTTTTAGTCGGCTACGCATTTCGTCGAACATTTGGTGTGCATGTATGTAAACATATGATGATGGATCAGATTGGATTGGATTGGATTGGATAGATTGAGGGCTTTTATTGAAAAGAAAAGATTGCCATGAGAAAGCAAAAGGGAGGAGAGATATGAAAACAGCGTCGTTTTCTCGTCGTTGTCCTTGTACTTCAGATGTTGGAGTCGGTTACGCCCATTATTCAATCACCTGTTTGGGATCAATTTCCCTTGCCGTAGTCATCTTATATTTGTCGGAGTTCTTTTCCTTTTCCTTACGGCCTTACATTCATATATTATCGAAATTTGAAGAAAGCATCGTTATGAACAAAAAGATCATTCAAAATATTAATAAAATATAACCAAATTTTATAATCTATTCAATAATTGATATTATATAATTATATACACTTAATCATAGAATAATAAAAAATAATTTACATAAATATAATAACACCCGTAATATTTACGGATGCGAAAATCATTTTTTTCATAATTTCATATATGTCTTTATGATTTATATCTTCTTTTCAATTTATTAATCACATGTTATCTCAGTGTAATTACAAGATCGAATAACTTCCTTGAACATCTTGGATCAATTATGCATGTGATCAAATAAAACAAAGCATAATATTTTTTTCATCTCAAGACATGGTATGCCTGAAATCGTGTATCAAAATCTATATGATTGATATTTTACATTGTGGGTTTAGGGTTTAAAATTTATACCTTTAATGATGAATCGAATGTGAATGATATTCTAATCAAATGTGGTTTTCAATTGTAATAACACATCATCTTATACATGCATTTGTTGATAAGGCCATAAGGGTATCTCTTAAAATGATCTAAGTTTGTGTCATTTTGCCAATTTATATAGTCTAAAAATTTTAGACATTGGTGAAATTTTAAAAGTAAGGAAACATGTTAGATAACTCAGATTGTATCACTACATGCATGCATGTTTTATTTCAATTAATTTATAATGAGTATGAAATGTTTTGAATTTAGTCTAAAGGTTTGAAACTAATTAATTTTATAGAGGAAAATATAAACGTAGAGTAAAATAAAATTTTGTAAGTATTAAACATTAAATTTTAATTTAAAAAAGAGATCAAATGCAAAAGGTTTGTATAGTACAATTTGAAGGGGTAACGATTTTAACTTTACCCATTTACCCATTTTCTTTTCAAGTTCATTGAAATGTTAGATGAGTTAAGTTGTTAGTTTTTTTAAAAGTTAAATAATTTTAAATAAAAATAAATTTATCTATACCAAAATTGATCATTTGAGATTTTTTTAAAAAGATAATACAAACAACTTCCTATCTTCTAATAAATGGTTGACTTTTATAAATTGGACAAAGTTTCTATTACTTTTGAGAAAATAAAATAACAATTGAAAACAAAAAAGAGTAATATATATGGAAAACAAATGATTTGAAGGACAAAATACGTGATTGAAAAGGATGTAATGAGAAAAGAAAAATGTACAATAATGAAATGGGTAAAAGAAGAAAAACATGGAAGGTGAAAAGAGGGTAGAGAGGTGAAAAAAAAAAGTAGGAAATGATGTGAAGTATGAATATTGTTGAAAAATATCACAGTAAAAAAGAAAGTGTAAACTTAAGTAAATAAATAAAAAAATAAAGGACATGAAAAGTACGTAAAGGAGTATGGAGGGTTTGTTTTAAATCTTATGATTTTAGATCCAATAAATCATTTTTAATTATGAAAAAAATATGAAATGAAGGTATTCCAATGATAATCGAAAAGAAAAAAACAATTACGAATTTAGTGATATAGATTTTATCTATGAATGTATTTTAAATTTTACTTTTAAATTCTATATAAATTAAAAGTAAAAAGTAGGATTTGAAATCATTTTCAATTTTAAAATAATTCTTTTTAATAAGATAAAAAAAACAATATAATTCATTTAAAGTTCGATATAAATTAGAATTCTTCACAGTTGCAAGGTTTAGTATTAGTCATTTCTAGCGTAGTATAGATATGATGTAAATTTATGCCATTATTATTATTACATAAGCTTAGAGGTTTATTGGTTGATTGTTTAATTTTATACCATTTTCATTTGTGAATTTACAATTTTAAATTAAGATACACCTTTTTACTTTAATTTTTTAACACTTTGAAATCTTAATCTCAATTTCAATATTCAAAAATCACATTTGTTTTTTTTTTAATGTTTTTGAAAGAAACACCTGTAAATATATAATAATTAGATTTAAAGTATTACTATATATATCTACATTTTAAAAAATTAAGAAAAATAGAAAAATTAATCAACAGCCTATTGACGATAGAAAAAATTATTACTAATAGTTCATATTGTAATTATTGATATATTACTGGTAGAATCTTATAGTCTACCAAATATAAATGTATACGTAATTTTTTAAACGTTGTTGTACATTTTATTATCTCCAGTATTTCTAATAATTTTCTCCACCGTCCGAAGAAAAGTATTGGGACGAAAATAAAAACTGAGTGTAGGCATCTCCGAGCGCTTTTTGTGGGAAAAAACTTTGATATTACTCAAAGTGAGGTCACGTAGTAGTTATCTGTGAACTTTCGGGACGTTTCTCACATGGTTAAAAATCGGCCGATTTTTTTGGTACGTTTAGATTTGATTGTTTAAATTTGGGAGCTAAATCTCAACGATTTTTTTCAAAAAACTTTTGGTACATAATTGTTTAGATTTGGGAAACAATAGTTTACATTTGGCAATTCATTCTCAAATTTCCTAGATTCCATCATAGGATTTTATTTAAAGAAAAATGTTAATTTATTAGAAAAGATTCGGGAAACCTTATGAAATCATAGATAAAATTTTGAAAGTTTTGAAAAGCATAAAAAAATTTATAACATTATAGACAAATTTGCTAAATGATTAAAATAATTTTTATTTATTTATATTTTAAAATTATAATAATTCTTAATAAATAAATTTCATTATGGTATGAAATTCACAAAAGAAGGGCAATAGCATAAGTCAACGGAGTTACAAGAGACTTATCGGTATAAACAAATTGGCCAAATGTGGAATAGATAGAAAAAAGGAAAAGACAGTCCGTTCTAAGTTTATCATTATTTTTCAACTTTTTTTTTTTGTAAAAAAAACATTATTTCTAACTAATCAATTTTAATATACCTTTTTTTAAATAAAATTGCATCAAATAACACAAATTATAAAATAAATATAATCTATACATACGGAAACAATATTTGCAAAAATCACAATGTTTTACCAGTCATATGATAAATTATTTTGAAAAGTAAATTTTGCCAAATAACCACACTAACTTGAATATGAAAAATAGATAATTACAAATTCGGCGGTGTTTAAAATGCTCCACTTTTTGGGCCACAAAAGAAGCCCAGCCAAGCCGAAGAGTAAATCAATGTTATGGCTTTTAGCCCAGCCCATAGTCCAATATAATTGCCCAAAGAGCTAAACCAATGTTAAATTACTTACAAATCTAATTGCTCCTTTCATTTTTCATTTAAAATTGTCTATTGGATCATAGGGTTTTAATTTTCCTCTGGATAAATGTTGCACTCTTAATTTTGTCCTTAATGATTATTCAACTTTTAATTTCGTCTTTAAATAGATCTATACAAAATTTGAATTTTGTGCTTGCGGATGATAAACATGATCAAATCAAAATAAACCTTAACGTTCAAAAACTAAAAAACAAACTTGCAAATTTCTCTGTAAAACTAACAAATTACAAATGAATTCTAAAGGTCGTTTGATGTAGATCTTTAAATATTAATTCAAGTAAAGTTTATAGTGAAATTGAAAATGATTTTAAAAGTTATGTTTATCAAAAACGAGAAATGAGAACACATTTAAGTAACATCTTATTTAAATTATTTATGCAACCAATTTTATAAATATTAACTATCACACCTATATTTATCTGGTTTTAACAAAAACAATTTCACTATTTTCAATAGGTATTTTTGGGACTAATTTAAGCATTATAAGATTAAAAGTTTGGAATATTTATAAAGAGATTCTTTGTGAGAGGAGTAGGGAGTAGGAAGTAGGTGTGTGTGTGGCTACAAATCTTGGAGAATTCCAATTACCAAGAACCACACACTATGATCTTAAATGCGAATCTCTATTAATCACTACATATATAATTAAGTTACTAAAAATACCATCTTCCTACATCTAAATGTTTAATTTTCGTTAAGCGTAATTTCTATATTTTGTTAAACACTAATAAAAATAATCATAATCATGCATTCAATTACACTATGTGTGTCGATATATAATTACAAAAATGTATTCTAAAATTACAAGATAAAAAAAAGCCCATTAAACAGTCAACAATAAATATAAACTAAATTTTAGATTTACTTCAAATTATTCATTCATAAATAAAATTTTGATTTTGTATCCAAGTAAATTTAAAGTTAATTGTAATTAGTTAAAGTGAATTTATAATTATTCAAAACGTTTTATACAAATCTATAAACTAATTGGACACTAAAAATACGTCATTTATATATATAGAGAGTAAGAAATCTATTAGTGTCTATTATTGATAAAATCTAAAACTTGTTATATTTATTTTAAAAGGTGTTTTAGTTTATTTTACCATACTTGAAAACGCTCTTAAATATTAATCGACAATATTGAACTATTGTTAATTTATTTAACAAACATTTTTATTTTGAAAATTGCGCCAGATAACAATTTTTTTAGAAAAAAGTGATCAATAATATATATATATATTTTTTTTTGCATATTGCAAATATGACAAGTAATTAGATAGCTTTATTTCGATTCTTCATTCTCATCTAGTTTAGTTATTGAGAGACAATTGAAAAAGATTTTTACTTGTTTCGGGATCCTTTATCTTTGCCTTTAATCATTGGGTTTAATTTAGACATTACTTCGGTCATCTAATCGTTTCAAAATGGTAGCAACATATCATTTTTTTGTGATTTATTTTTATCAAATAATCATATAAATAATGGATTCTCATGTGATACACTTTTGATCAAATTTTATGTTTGAATTTGAAACTTGTTCGAATTGGATCCTTTCGATTTGTATACCGAACATATACTTACGAAGTAGTTTTAACTTATTGATTGACACTAACCCTAGATCTCTGCCCTTGATAAATGAATCAATACTTTCTACTCGAGCTCCATCATGTACTATTTGCGTCAAAACCCTAAAAAAACAGAGCTCGAGTGTAGCCGAACAAACTATGTCGAGTCAAGAGCATATTCATTCCTAAAAATGATATTCATTTTTAAATTTACTATTTTTGCAATTTAGAAAAGTTGTGACATTGACTTTATTATTATAATATTATTTTGCTATTTTTACAAACGACCTTTTTATTTCACATTCTTTTCGTATTATTATATAATATACAATACATTTCATAATATGAAATAAAAATTGATTATGATAAAAAAAAATCATAAATGAAGAAGAAATTTTAAAAATAAAATAACCGTCAACACACTGATCTTTAACGGTAACAATAAATAAACCACCCACACACTCTGCCGTTTCTTCCTTTCCATTAAATTAAATTTCATCACACACACAATTCCCTCTCACCACAAAACTTCCCGCTCTCGTCTCCACGGCGGCTCTCTCGACAGCGCCGGCCGCCCCAAAAGACCCCAGCCAATCACATGGCAGCGGATCCAATGGCGGCGGCGTTGTTCGACGAAGTAGAAGATCAGGATTATCCATACGAGAGTTCCATCAACGCGAACATCCTGAACTTTGGGAACGACCGAAACCCAACGCTGGATGATTTGCAGTCGACGGCGGAGCAGCCAGCGGGGTGTGGGTTTGGGAACATGGGAATGGTGGAATTACTGAGGCAGTTTAGTTATGGTAACGGGCAATATGATTCTGAAGCGGGGCCGTCCAATATTGGTGGGGAAGAGGAAGATCCTCATCAGGATGATAATTATACGAATATTCCGAGTGATGTGGAATCTAAGTTGCTTCCTATTTGGCCTCTCACTCCTCTTCCTTTTTTATGTAGTTGTTGCCAAGTTCTTCGAGAATTTCTTCATACTAATGGTATGGTTCCCTCCTCAGGAATTTTTCATCCAAATTATCTTTCAATTTTTGTTGAAACGCAGTGTGTATGATATTGTGCTCTCTCACGTTGATTTCTGAAAGATTAGGGTAATATTCTTTCGATCAAACCATTTATAAATTTTTAAGAAAATGTTCCTTTCATTTTCGTAATTTTATGAAATTTGGTATTTTTAAAATTAAGGATAGAATTGTCAGAAAATTAATTTTATTTTTTGAAACTATTAACATTGGTTAATTACGAAGAAAAAAAGTGAAAATTGTGTTTATTTAACCCTAATTTTCAGAAACTACGAGTTTAGTTTGGCAAAAATTTAGATTTGGTTTCTCTCCTTATTTCTTCTATAGAAACTTCAAATATATTAAAGAATTACTTGAATTCATTGTCAAAATTTAACAAGTTGAAATACTATTTTTAGGGCTAATTTTTATAACATAAATCAAATGATTATGGCCTAAATTGTTATTAAATAGAGCTTAATGAAACACTTAGGGGCTAATTTTTTAGGTTTTATTCTGTCAAATCTTATGTAATTAGTTTCAATTTTTTACTTTAATCCTCTAAAAATTTTAATTTTACGACCCAAAATCATTTATTATTATTATTACTATTATTTTGAATCTAAATGTTGGCAGGAGTGCACAGCAGAAAACTAGAGATTCATGGTAGGCTAGGGATGATTAGCCATGCAATATTGGAGCATAAACCCATTGTTAATGTGGATAACATAAGTCCTCAGTATCAAATGTTCGAGTAAGAGAATTAAATTTAAACCGAAGTATTGTTTTATTTATTTAATTATGATTTTGTTACAATTAATTAATTGATTAACTAAAGGGTTGAAATGAACGATGATATATTAGTTTTTGCGAGAAAAGCTGTGAGGAGATAAAGCAATTTCTACTACAGTATTGTCTGAAGCAAATATTAGAAGATTACAATATGATTCCAGATCCAATGTCCAATTTCTACGATGCCCTTTGTGTTGGAATTGATTGGTTTGAAAATCTCAATACTGATGGTTTCTTTCAACTCTCTCCTGATAATTCTGGTTCGTTTTCTTTTTTTCCTTCCAAATTTTAATTAAAATGTTCAACTCCATTCATCACACCTTTCCATTTTTTCTTCTTCTAATTTTGTGTTTTGCTTCGTTTATTGTTTTTGAAGAAGATGATGAAATGGAACAACCCACTCCAGACTGCCAAAATGAGCCGCCGGAGCAACCGGAAGAGCAGCCTCCAAGACGACGACCCTCCCTTGCTGCACAGGTTTCGATTCCATTTTACTGTTGTTCTTTTTTACTTTTAATTTATCTAGTACAAAATGGAAAACTAACAGTTCTTTAAACATAATATTCAAATATAAAGAATTGAAAGTTGGTGATTCATTCAAATGTAATTTGTCTGCGCAGCGACAAAGAACGGGAAGAATGACGGTGAATGACGTGTGGGAATATCTTCATCTTCCAATATCAGAAGCTTCAAAAAAACTGAATGTGTGCAATACTGTATTGAAGAAAATATGCCGTCGGAGCGGTCTTAGCCGGTGGCCTTACAGAAAGGTGTGTGTGTTCTTCTTTATTAATTGTTCGACTACTCTGATTTTCACAGTAAAATGACTTGATAACTTATTTTGAACGACATAGATACGTAGTTACGAGAGACGAATAGCTGCACTGAGAGCCACCATGAATTCAAGCTACGGAGATACGAGAGTTCGAGCTGAAGCCGAGATTGAAAGGGTTCAAAAAGAACTTACTGATTTTTGTGCTCGAATCAGGATTTGAGTTCTTTTCCCCTCGTTTTTTCGTATACTTTTACTTGAGTTCTTGTGTGTTTTCGTGTGTTTTTTTGGTCATTTTAGGTAAAGCATAGTTAGTTGAAACTAAAATTTTGTTGTGTATAATTTAGCATTACTATTTATCTGTATTTGAATCTACCTTTATGTGCTTTTCATATAATTTGAAAAAAAAAATGAAGGAATGCTTGTTTAAGAACATCAAATTGCTATCTTAAGCCCCAAATTATTTAGTTGTAATTATTTTATGTTCAAGGATAAAAAATATTTTTGGTGCATGCATGGGCTTTGATTTAGTTTGCATTCGACTTAATTATAGGGTTTTTTTTTGTTATCTCATTTTATAACTTGTTTCATAAACCCTTTTAGTTTAAAATTTGAGGAATTTACGTAAATATAACAAAATAAAAAAATAAAACTCATGATACATGCAATAATTTTTTCATAAATTTCATATATGTCGTTACCGTTTTATATTTTACATCGATGCAATTAAAGTATGAGAACGAGTAATTGAGACAAAAGTCTTTCATCTCGGACCATATTTTAGAGCTTTCTTGATGACAATATAGTGGTTTTTGAAATGAAACTCATGCCATCTCGAGAAAGTTTTTCGAGCGAGATTGAGAATAGAGAATAAATTTAAGAATTCTTGAGTAATCTCGGGCTCGAGTCCAACTGAGGTTGAAGTTAAAAAAGGAAATTTGAAGGATCGATCTCGGGACTATCTCAACGTGTTCTTTTACCTCAATACATTTTGGGGCATGGTATGCCTAAGATCATGTATGGTGTGTTGATGAGAATAATTTTGTTATTTTACATTTTAGGCCTCCAAATTTTTTTCGTTTTTAAAATTATTTTAATTTGTTATATATATATTTTAAAAACTCGGATAGATCACTTAAATTTAATTATTTAGCATTCTAAAATTTATAAGCAAGAAAAGGAATAAAATTGTTGGGAGAGGAAAAGAGAAGAACGATAAAACACATATAAGAACGACCAAGATTTGAAGGGAGAGAAGAAGGAGTGAGGATAGGGCCACGTCGACTAATATCCGAATCAGAAAAGAAAAAAGAAAAAAACTTAAAATTGGTGGGGACCACCTGGCCACCTCAGCCAAAAAACCCACCCAAGAAAAAGAAAAAATATTTGTTGAGATTAAATTTCTGGGACCTCCGTCTAATCCCCCCCAAGTCCAATCAGAGTTTAGTAGCGCCTCCTCCATTTTTAGGGCTCATTTCCCAATTTATTTTCCTTTTCTCTTCCTCTCTTCCTCTCTTCCTTGGCCCAAAAATCATCCCATTCCGGACTTTTCCCCTTTTTATCCATTTCAATTTAATTTCACCTCTCTCCTCCGATTCAAATCCGGCCTTCATTCATTTCCCATTCTCTCTCTCCTCTTCTTCCCTTTCTCCCTCCCCCTCCCCACACTGTCGTCTCTCAGAGTCAGAGGTCAAATATTTGGCTGTTTTTTTTCCTCTTCTTTTCCCTCCTTTTGCTTTCCCTCTTCTCTCTTCTTCCTCTCCCCATGCTTCTCGATCTGTAGTTCATTCTTCTCTCTCTCAATTCTCCTCCTCACTCTCTATTCCACTTCTGCTTCTTCTAACTTCTACTCTCAACTTCTGACCTTTTTACGCTATGGACGGCGGTGCTCCGTACAATCCACGTACTGTGGAAGAGGTGTTTAGGGATTTCAAGGGCCGTAGAGCTGGTTTAATCAAAGCTCTCACTACTGGTCAAAATTTCACTTCATTCTCTTTTCTAAATTGTTTCGCGCTTTTCGTACTTTTTGTTTTTTTCCTCTCAATTTCATTACTCTTCGTGTTTTTTTTTTTGTTCTTCTGTTAATTTCGCTTGATTTTCACTTGTTTTGCCTTTTTTGGTTGCAGATGTTGAAGAGTTCTACCAGCAATGTGATCCTGGTTTGATTTCTTGCTGTTTTGTTTGCGGTTTTTGGATTATAGTTTGCATTTAGTTTGAGACTGTGAGAGATGCGAAGTTTTTAGTAGGAACGTAATTTTGACCACTGTCAGCTTAAAGAGCTATTGATATTGATCGATTTTGATTATTTTTTATTAGTTAACAGTTTTCCGCTGCTTATTTTTACTTAGCCAGTTTGACAGTTCTCTTTCTGTTTTTGTTTTTCCTTTTTAGTTTCTTAGAAGGCTATGCATGCGTATGATTTATGAAGTCTTTGATGAACTTTATAACTTAAATTAGAACATATGTTTTATATGGAAACGCAAAGGTTTGATTCAGTGGAATCTTTATAAGCTGGTCAGCAATGCGGTTTAATGCTAATTTTGTGATGTAATTTTGAAATGAGTTGGGGTTTTCTGTTTTGATATTCAAATTTTAGCGTGTAAATAATATTTGATGCATATATTACTGTTAAGATAGAACTAAGCATGTTGTATTACTTTCTTCTTTTAATACATTCTTCCTTGTTCTGCTTATTTCCCGAGGAAGTCATGTATGTATTATAACCTAAATTTTCTTGGACTCCACATTTACAGAGAAAGAAAATCTTTGCCTTTATGGATTTCCGAGTGAGCAATGGGAAGTCAATTTACCTGCGGAAGAGGTGCCGCCAGAGCTCCCAGAACCTGCACTTGGCATAAATTTTGCTAGAGACGGGATGCAAGAAAAGGACTGGCTATCCTTGGTTGCGGTTCATAGTGATGTTTGGCTTCTCTCTGTGGCATTTTATTTTGGAGCTAGGTTTGGGTTTGATAAGACAGATAGGTATGTGTTTCTTATCTAGTCTTCTTTATTTTATATTAATGATTCATACATAGTGTCATTTGCACTGTTTGTTGGCTGTAGTGAAGGCTTGAGTATGATTTTCAACTCTCTCTCTCTATTTTAATTTTTTTAAGCTGTTCTTAGTTCAGTATTTGGTTCAACACTTTCTCATTTCACATTATTGGTGAGCTTTTTGTATATTCCTTCTAGGATCTAATGTATCATAATGGGAGTTTTTTTGTGGTGTGCTATATTTTGGTCCAATTTTTTTATAGCCAATCAATACAAACTGTATACTTAATATTTTCTCATACCATATGTTTCATACAAGGACACACAAACACTTTAGTTTGGGTATTGTGAACGTGCAATATGTGTTTTTGACACTTCTTAAATATATTGGACATGCGTTGGCTACTTGCCTAACTCATGAAACACTACACCTGTTGAACATATTGGATGAACAGATTTGGGACAACTTTTGAGCATGACATTTTAATTGTCAACCAATTTTTTTGTTCTTGTTTGAAGACTAATCAACCATGAAAACAGATGTGGGAGAAAAGTAACAAATTTTGGCTGTGGCCAAAGCCATGCGTTAAAGCATTTAAGAATGTAAAGATGGCCAGTTTTAATTTCTTTTTTCTCATATTCAACGTTGAGTCATTTGGAAGCATGTTTAGTGGATTCTTTATTTTTTTGTGATAAGGCACGCATCGTTAGCTATATATACAATAATCACAATTAATCTTCCTGCATTGTATATTTGATGATATTGCAAAAAAAAAAAGTAATCCATCACTTCTATATTATCTTCTAAATGAAAATACCACTAACTAAAGCATGCTATTAACTATACGAGATTTTCCATTATCTTTTAGGTTAAACTACAAGCTTGGTCCCTTAATTTTTCATGTTTGTGTAAAATGTCATAAGTTCATGAGATTTTATTCATGTCTAATAATTTCCTGAACTTTCACTTTTGTATTTGTAGGTCCTTAACATATTTGAAAATTTTAAAAATTTTATGCACTTCTAAGACTCAGTTGGAACTTGATAGTTTTGGGCCCTATCATATATGAAATCCCATTGTAAATATAATTAATCTATTGATTTCAAAGTGTTAAATATGTTAGCGAACAATTAAACACAAAATTAGAAGTTGAAAAGATTTATTAGATACTTCGAAAGTTCAGGAAGCTTTTAGACTAAGAATTGGAAGCTCGGACCTATTGGACACTTTTTAAAGTTTTGAGACTTATTAGACACAAACATGATAGATTAGGGACTGTCTTTTAACCAACATTTTGTAACTTGTAAAGTTTACTAAGTATGCGCTTGCCATGCATGTGGCCTTATTTTATAGAAAACGAATAATGAAGTTCACTGTGTCTATGAATGCTGTGGCTTTGCAGGCTCACTTTTTATATGTAGGCTGGGTTTTCTAAAGGAGTTGCAATTTTTTTTGGAATGTGATATTGATTCTATTTCCATGTATCTGGCCTTTTTTCACCGTGAGATTTATGTTTCTGGATTCTTTATTTCCCACAACATAAAGTTTGCTTCCAGAGAAATTTAAACTATCCCTTGATAGACTGAAGGCTTCTGTTTGGGTGTCAGTGTTAATTTTTTTTTACTTCGTTGAACCACTTTTTTCTATGGCTAGTTTACTTTTCTTTCTCTAATCTTAAAGTAAGCTTGATTCTAACCAACTGTTATTTGGCCTTGGTCATTGGGGTCAGTGAATAAGTAACCTACCTAGGATGTATTTAATGAGCAAATCTATTAGAGTTAGGTGGTTGTCTCGTAAGAATAGTTGAGGTGCATGTAAGCCACTTTGGACATGGGATATAAATGAAAAAAGGTTTGGTTTTCCATCTGTATATATCCCGTTGCTGGGTGCATTTTCTTGGGATGAAAAATTTGTAAGTTTCTGATTCGACTAAGATAAGAAGAGATTACCATGTTAGTGTACTGCATATTCTGGGCATCTGCCGTCCTTTCAGGCTTTATGTTTTATTCTTGAACTGGATTATGTGATAGCTTAGAGAGGTGTAGGCTTGTAGTAGTAACTCATTTTAATATACTAACACAAATAGCTATAGTTTTCTCCTTTTATTTTAATTTTATGACAGATACTATAACCTCTCTTAAATGCATATAAACGTGACTATAACTTTCAGGGGGATGATGAATTTACTTCTTGTTTCAATTTTGTGAGCGAGAACCTATGAATTGCTTTCTTTGCTTGTTTCAGATTGAATACTGAATGTAGGAGAATGAACACACACATATATTGCATAGTTTATGTGTCTTCATTAGAACACGGATCGTGACTGAATCTTTTTATTTTAGTTTGGCTCCTTTTTGGGTGGTGTTTTCATTGGTCTCGGGTTTTGGTCTTCTCTTGAAGTTTCCATGACTGGGAATTAAAGTTTCTGTTGCTTTTGTTGCAGGAAGCGTCTATTTAATATGATAAACGATCTTCCAACAATATTTGAAGTGGTGACAGGGACAGCCAAAAAACAAGTTAAGGATAAATCATCAGTTTCAAATCATAGCAGTAATAAATCTAAATCAAATTCAAAGGTTTGAAAGAATTTTTTTTATCCAGCTCTCTCCTTTTTTCTTAATTTTTTTAGCCAATTCGGCTTAAAATAGTTATAGATTCAAAACTAGTGATTTTTAATTTCTCTAATGGTTTGGCTGAGGAGCCTGTAGGAAACCAGTCGGCCAGCATACTAAACTCGAGTATTATTTGATTACTAGTTTGCTTTGCTTAATATTTGATTTTGATCCTTGTTGGAGGCAACTTATTAAGCATATTATTTGGCATATATATTTGCAATATACAGCGGAGTTCTGAACCTCAAATAAAAACTACCAAAGCTGTTCAGTCGAAGGACGAGGAAGAGGAAGGCGGCTTGGAAGAAGAAGAAGAGGAAGAACACGGAGAAACACTTTGCGGAGCTTGTGGAGAGAATTATGCATCAGACGAGTTCTGGATTTGCTGTGACATATGTGAGAAATGGTTTCATGGGAAATGTGTGAAGATCACTCCGGCAAGAGCCGAGCACATTAAGCAGTACAAATGTCCTTCTTGCAGCAACAAGAGAATCCGACCCTGATGCGGTTTACATAGAGCAAGTGTGGTATTTACTAGTAACAACTTCCGCTCCCTTCCCAAACCAAAGTTAAACAAAAAAGGGGATAAAAAGAAAAAAAAAGAAAAGAAGAAATGGAATTCAAAGATTGTTCCCCTTAGGATCTCAGCGTAGACTAATTGTGTATTAGGATTAGTTTAAACTTTAAATTAGGACTATGATTAGGTTGGAAATTTATATTCTATGTCATTTGTGGACAAACTCCTTTCTGTTTGTGTATTGTATGAAAACTATGTCTTTTGTATGTGTGTGTTATAACGTGTTCTTGTTGAAAAGTTTATATTTGTCAGGATATCACTATTCTACGTGCCGTTCGGGTTACAGGTGCAACAAGAAGAGAGGTTTGGTACGTTCGTGCGGGTTCATTATGCTTTGAAGGTCAGTTGCTCTCATTTTATCTCTCATCTCAGTTAAAATGACCGGATCGATTCACACGAGTTCTTGATTTTTAGTCAGACTTCAAGTATTTTAGACTAGTTTACTGCTTTAGCGTCTGTAGACATATAACTTGTTATACTCATAATTGGAAAAAGAAAACTCCAACCACTTCCCAACACTTAACATATCCAAATGTGAGGATTTGTTTGGAGTGTTCTTCATTTTTCTCGTTGCATTAGGGATGTTCATCGGTTGGTTGGAGTTGATTTTTCGACCATACCACTCGTGTCTGTTTAGTAAATGTTTGAAGCGACCTTAACCGTTGAGGAATAAAAGTCGGTTGGTTGATTTAATTCCTTGAAATATCGTTTAAAAATTCCAAATAACACTGACCGACTTTCGATTCAGAAGCTTGCTTGGTTTTTCGGTCTATCATTCCTCGCTTTTTTCCCCTTGTAACTTTAATCATTTTGCTCACTCACAATACTTGAAATCTTCTTATGTTTCTAATTATAAATATTCAACTTCTTGAAGATCGTTGCTTTGTCTTGTAAAAGTATTTCATAGATATTTAGGAATACTTCCAAGATGTTTCTAAATTTAGGTATCGTTCTTGAGATGTGACTTTGGTTAATTTAGTATCCAAATACCCACATGACAACTCTTCACGAGTCTCGTTCTTGTCCAATAGTCTAATGTCATTAGATTAAGCATGAACAAAAATATAAAGAAAAGCTTTCTTTTCATACACATTTTTTTTCATTCTTTAAATTTCTGCCATGTCATGGATTATTATGTATTCATGTCACCTAATTAAGTTTATCATTGGAGAGAATCGAGATTCACCAATACCTCATTATTGAATCGAAAAGTCATAGATATTTGTTGGAGAACCCAAATTTGTAAGTCTACAAATTGTTTAGATGGATACTGTCGTTGCTGTCCATTGAAAATGAAAGCTATTTATTATCAAATTCTTTAGCCTCAATTTTATATGAATATCGTTTAATCAAGAATAGGTGAAGCCTAAATTTAGTTTGAATTAGACTATTTGAAACCTCGTGTCGAAACAAAAAGAAGAAAAAAACAACAAAGCAGTAGAGTTTAGTTCATTGCTATGATTTTGTGGTTTATCTCCTGTTTCTTGTTGATAATTAATATAATTCTTCAATTTTTTAGTTAACAAACTCCACTCTATCAACTATTGTTGCATCTAATAGTTATATTATATAAATATTAAATTGCGGAATGAGACATTTATGAATCGAGATTGCATCTGAATGAGTGGGGTGGTTTTGAGCACACGAAAGTATTTTTTGAGGAAAACATTACAAGAATTGAAAGCTAGTATCTATATCAATAATATAGAAACTTTAAAGTTAAAAATACTGAAAGAACTTGTATTTGTTTGTAGGAATAATTCACTGTTTGAAGTCTTTAACACAAGTAGTAGGGTTGTTAATTTTCAAATCCCAAACTTGAGGGATTATATATTTATAGATTTTTTTTCTTCTAATCTCTAATTTTTATGTGGTAATATTTGCCAATTAAAAATTACTAGAAAATTTTAAAATTATTTTCGAAAACTGTGTGTATATTTTCCAAAAATTAATATTAAAATAAATGGAATTAACAAGAATATAAAAAGGCAACAAAAACCCATAAAATTGTAATTTAATAAAATGAAGTTTCAACCAAAATAATTATATCAACCAAATAATTCACAACTGAAGAGATATTTTATTGGCTTCTAAAATGCTTCCACATCTTTTCCTGACTGGAGAATCCTTTGCATCCACAAATGTCTTTAACAACATCTATTAATTCAATGTGGTCTTGTTGTAGCCGTTTGTCACATAACAATTGGTCTTTCACAAAAAGAAAAGAAAAATCATCAGATTGATCACAGCCATGGCAAGTAGGGTTGAGGAAGATCAAGAAACTGCCACCATAGCAGCTGAAAATCAAACCTCATCAGAGAAGACCTTGCAGAAGGCAGACATAGAGCTTCTGATGGTAATCATAACATTCATCGGAACCATTTCTTTCCAAGCTGGTACAAACCCTCCTGGTGGCGTTTGGCAAGAAGGGTCGGTATATACTTGAAACGACCATGCTTAAAATATCTTCTTCACTCCTTATATTATTCATTATTTTTCAAAGTTTTGTTCAATTTTAGTCTATTGTGTTTTCTTAATCTTTAACTTTACTATTTTAAAGTTTTTGTTTTAAAAAAATTGAAGTTGGTTGGATCATAATAGTTCTTTTTATACTGAGAATGAGATGACAAAACGATAATAAGTGACCAAACCTATACTGTAATATTAACCATTTAAAAAATTTATTGAAATGAATGGTGTTGGATAAAAGGGAATTTGATATATGTTTGGGGTTTGAAGGCCTGAAGCAGGGAAATCGATAATGGCCTCAAAAAACCCATCTCAGTTTGTGGTTTTCATCGTCGGAGTGACAGTAGGGATGGTATTATCAGCGGCGCAACTTCTGACGCTGATGAATGAGTTGCCTTACAACAAACTCTCGGATTCAAGGAACTTCATCTACTGTTCTTTGGGCATCACAATCACTGCATTGGGTTTCGCTTATTGGTCGTCGTTAACTGCTTTGACGCCGTCCTCCATGATACTCGAGGTCAGAATTGTGCTCATCACTGAACTTTCCATTGGTGTTGTCATAGTGGCCATTATAGTCTACATACAGAAGAAAGACGTCTGCTCCAAGCTGAAGTGTAACAAATAGAATTACGATCAAACATTAAAACTGATGTTGGAATGAGATTGTAAAACGTGAAAAATTAAAGTATAAGCTAAGAATGGTGTGTAAATCGGTAAGAAGGGAATGTAATAAAAGATTACAAATAAAGCCCAAACCTCCCGATTCAACCAAATTTAGTTTTCTTAAAAAGGGTCATTTTCAAGTTATGTTTACCGCATATATATATACCAAAATCTATTAAATTCTTAGAAATATTGCGAAATAATTTTTTTCTTATATCTATAACGATATTCCTCCTTAAAAAAAAACAGTCTTTTCAAAGTTACTTTTCTTCTAAAATTTTGAAGAATTTATGCTCTAATTAATTATGCAAACTTTAAAAGAATCCTATTTAAAAGATTCCCAAAACATAATATTCACATTCTAAAAAGTAATATTCACATTCTAAAATAGTACAAAAATATAACAATCAAACTTTAGTACAATTGAAATATAACAATCAAATTTAAAATATACGTGGATATGTAAAAATTTAAATGTACATAATTGATTAAAAATATATATAAAATATATCTATAATTGATAGATTATTTGAAATTTTGTCATATTTTAATTTATTTTTTATATTTAAAAATGCTCTTTATCGGAGAAAATTAGGCATATGAACACAATTTTCCCATGTGATTTTTTGTGTGTGTTAATTTTGTTATTTACTTTAATATTATTATTTTAAATTACATTTAGTATAAGTTTACTACTTTTTTTAATCAAATTATGACTAATAAATAATATCAAATCTTTCAACTTTTACTAATCTCTCTTAATAATGTTTAATAGATATATTACTTCCAATTCAATAAAAAGTCCCCTACAGTGTAAAAATGCTTAAAAATCAACACAATATTTTTTTTCTAATTGAATCTCAGAAATTGATTTTTTTTTTGCAATAGTTACATTTTAAAAAAATGAGAGAGAGTGAGTTTTTATGGGGAATAATAAGACCTGCAGCTGGAATTGGATCAATCACCATGAAATTAAAAGATGGGAGTGTGAAACTTCTGAAGGCAAAGAACCAAGAAGAAGAAGAAGAAGAAGAGAAAGAAAAGGGTAATTAATATCCTTTCATTTTTGTTTTCTTTCCTTCGTAACGTGTAGGATAACAAAGGGGAGATACTCACCTTCGTAAACGTGTACGACTGCCATCAAAGAGGAACGTGGCTTCTTCTCCTCCAAGGTTTGTGTTGCAAACTGTCCTCCACCTGCTTTGGGCTTAAAAACAAAATAAAGAAGCCCAACAGAGGAAGAAGAACCAAGCCCAGCAATTATGTTTGAGGATCAAACCTCAGAGAAGTCTTGGCAGAAAAGGTGATAGCAGTGAGAGTTTCTATGTATATATCACAAATATTGCTCTTATACAGTAAATTTGAGAATAAACAAGAAGACTCTCACTCTTCTCCCCTAGAGAAGGGAATTAAACATAAAACTAAATTTACTGTCATACTCTTTTACCAACAAAATAAAGTTAAAAATTAGTTTTTTTATTTACAAATTATTTTAAACATAAAATTTAGGGAGAAGAGATGAGAAACACCTGAGAAGATACACCTAATTATTGTTCACGTTTTACTACTTCTACTTTAAATAATGTTTAAATTTAGTATTCAAAGTGATATACTTTTTCTTCCATTTGATTAGATAATCATAATAATGTTTTAGGCAAGGCAACATACGAGGTGAGTTTTTTTCAAAAAAGTTATAGTAAAAATGCTAATTAATAAACGAAGTGTCTACTTTTTTTTTTTATTATAAAAAAAATTAAGTTTATGGGTGAAGATTATACTTAAATTGCACTTAAATGATCTTGAGATAATTATAAAAAGATTTAATTTTAATTATACTTAAATCTTGATATCAACCATTACTTTATTCTAACGTGGAGAAAAAGACAAAATCATTTGTTTTTGCTATATTTAAAACCAACCATGAATACACTTCTTTTTAAATAATGAATTTGAGAAGAAAAAAAAGTTAGTTTTAAGTGAAATAAATACTTAAAATCAACGTTTAAATGCTGGGTGTGCTGGTTTTGAATTGATGAGTTTAGTTAATTTCTTTGTTTTTTTTTATTAATTGTACGTCCTGAATTTATTTTGTATCAAAATTTTAATTAATTATATATACAAATATATATTTTGTACATTTAATTCAATTTCTTGGCTTTATTGATTTTAATGAAAATAATGTAAAAACGAGAAATTTTAATATTAAATAATAATAATTTTGATTACGGTTGCATTAACATGAATAGTCTAAGTAGGAATATTACAAACCATTCACAAAATATAACAAATCATTTATTCAGATGAAGTTTACGAAAATTATAGTTAAGCAACATTAAAAATGGTTTAATAGGTTTCAAAATAAGTATAACGGAATGTTCATGCAAAAATATTATTGTGATTAAATCAAAAGCGTATATAGAATGGTTCAGATAAAAAAAGTTTTCAAAAATTCATTTTTATTAATTTTTCAAGTTTTGCAGGAATAGCAAAAGTGGTGGTCGGAAGTTCGTCGACCAAGTTTGTTAGAAATCACACCTAGTGGTCGACCGACAATAGTTGCTAGGGTAATGTTTGGAGTTGGTTGATGAATTTTCTAGATTGAATTAGAAAAAAAAAGTAATCCATGGGCTTGAATAATATTTACTATTCAATCCCATGGAAAAGAGTGTAGGAAGCTTTAGTGAAGACATTCGTTGATCATTGGTGAAGACGATCAACGGTCACCAATTTTAAGATGATTGGTTGGTCGTCGACCATCATAGCAATCAGTCGTCAAGGGTTATGGTTATTGATCATTGAGCATCACTACGACAGTTGCTTGTTAATAGACATGGAGATCGATAATTGACAATAACGATTGATTGTCGTCGATCAAGATGTTCACCCCACGACGGTAACATCCAAAGTTGTAGGTCGTCACAAGCAATCAAGATCGATCATCGACAATTAAGACGATTGATAATCAACAACCAAGACGATCCGAAGTTGACGATTAAATGACTGTGGGCTTATTTGATGAGATTCTGATGCTTGAAAATTATAGATGCTTGTGTGTGGAGTGCAGAAGTTGGTAATATGTTTTTTTTGTCAATGGTACCATCTAAATTTATCATGTATAAAATATTTAATTGATTTTTTAAAAATATTTTGTACATATAATTCAATTTCTTGACTTATTGATTTTCACGACAATAATGTAAAAGCAAAATGGTTTAACGTTCAATAACAATAATTTTGATTACAGTTGCATTAACATGAATGATCTAATTAGGATTATTACAAACTATTTAAAAAATATAACAAAATATATAATCAAATAGAGTTTACAAAAATTTTAGTTAAGCAAAACATTAAAAAATGTCTAATAGCTAGGTTTCAAAATAAGCATAGCAAAAGGGTCATGTAGAAGCAAAAGTCAAATATAGTTACATTCACTGATAGTTATGGTTGTCTTTTTATATGATGTACATGCAATTTAATATTTAAACCGCTTTTATAAGAAGAGTTTAAACAAAAATGAGTTTTTTTTTGTTTGAAAAAGTACTTTTTTTTAAGCCAATCAAAATAAGTTCGGAGTCTTTTAGTTAGAGTGACCAAAGAAAAAAAAAAAAACAAAAAATGTATATTTAAATCCTATTTCGTATGTTGAAGTATAACATACTCTTAAATTTAATTTTTTTAATTATGTGTCAAATATATTCAAAATTTCAGGCTTTTGACATTTGTTTTCTTCAAGTTTTACTCGAGAATGAGATTTATATTTTTTCCTACAAAAAATGATAAAAATGAAAAAAAAATTCTAATCTGTTCATTTATTTTTATTCTTTGAAAACAAATGTACCATTTTCTAATTTTTATTTTATTTTAGTAATAAAACAATTATTTTGATTTTACATATACAAAAAATAAAGAAATTCTATATTTATTCGTTCAAAATAATAAGAAATTACACTACCTATTTTGATTAGAAAAATCTTATTTAATACATAAAATTATAAATAAAATTTTAATCATTTTGAATCAAAACCACTAAAATAATTTATTTGAGTTAGTAATAATTTTAAAATAAAAATGAAATTAGTAATTTAAATTTGATAATTAAAACTTAAATTAAAAAAAATCATAAATTTACTTCAAGCCGATAATTTTACTAAACATAGAATGCCAAGTCTACTTGTTTCCAAGGGAGGGGCCAAACATGGGCTTCACTTCAAGAATTTATCTATCTACATTTACAACTAAATGAAAGATCTAGGAGAGAAGTTTCTTTAGCACGAAGTTAAATTACAATAAGTAACTAATGAGTTAGAAAAAAAGGCTATTACCCATATATATATAGTAATTATGTTTTTCTTATTATGAATTGAAACGATCTATAAACAACAAAATCATAAAGAGGATATCTTTTTATCCGTCTGATTTTCGAACCAGGATGTATGAAGATAACTAAAACTGAGTAATACTTGACTGCTAGCAGCTGATATTAGGTGCATTACTATATATATTATCATAGCGGCGAATCAGGGTGTTCGGTAGATTTATTTTCACGAGAATGAACGTAAAAGAGCTTCCCGATCAAGAAAACCCCCATGGAAGAAGTCACCACTATAGCAACAATGACCGAAATCCAAGAGATGACGGACTTCGGCTTATAACCTGCATCGGTAACGGAACCAGCTTGAAAAGGTTGTGGAGAGGGTGCAGGAGAAATACCGGGTGATACTGGAGTGAAAAAACTTATGGAATATCCATAAGTGAAAGCCATGGAACACACAGCAGCGCACATTGTCATAATCAAAAACCTCATGAAAATACGTTTCTTAGGCAACCCAACAAGAATCATCACAATTGCAATGAACGAAGTCATGAACCCAATTGAGTTAGCCACAAGATACTTCTGGTATGTTTCTTCGGCTTTTGCTGCCATCACCGACGTTCCGGCTCCCGGTGAATCGTCACCCCAAACGCCACCGGGAGGGCTCAAACCGGCTTGAAAAGCCATTGTTGCAATTAGGGATGCTACAACCATTAGTGATTCTTGCTTCATTAGCCACTCGCTTGTTTCGTTCGGAAACCACCAATCGCCACCGTGGAATAAAGCTGAAAAGGCCCATCTAAGCCCCGTCCTTTTGTTTTTCTCGACACAATTAGAAGACGACGGCGGCGGCGGCGGCGGTTTTTTGTTTGTTGTTCGGACGGCTTTGGCGGCGGTGAGAGTCTCTGCAATGTCCATGTCCTTTAAATCTCTATGGCTTTGAGATAGAATGTCAAGAGCTGTAAACCCATTTGAGGTTTTTGCATTTACTTGGATTTTTGTATTGTTGTTGATTAGATATTTCACCGTCTGCAATTAAAAAAAGTATCTAAAAACATAAATTAATCGATACAAAAATAGATGTAGGTCGGATGCATCGAAATATTTTTCAAATAATAATTACCTGAAGTTGTTTGTTGGAGACTGCTAAATGAAGGATAGTGAACCCATAATTATCTTGACTATTAATAAACCCATTGTCTCTGTCTTTCACTCCAATAGTTTCAATCAACATCTTCAGAGCTTCAAGCTGATTATACTTAACACACAAATGCAACACCGTTCCACCGCCGTCCACGGCAGTTCGAGCGGCTGTGGGTCTGACTCGAACGAGCTCAGCCAAGACATCAATCCGGCCTCTCATGGCGGCTAGATGAATAGGGTTCATGCCATCTTGATTGCATATAGAACACATATCAGGATCAACTCGCACCAGAATCTTGACAATGTCTAAAAAGCCCTCAGCAGCGGCGAAATGGAGGGCGGAACAACCGCGAGAATCCAACTCCTTGGCCAGCCGAGGGATTCGCTTGAGAAGCTCATGAACAAATGTGAGGTGACCAAGAAGAGAAGCCACGTGCAGTGGAGTCTCCTTAAAGTCGTTGAGGTAATTGAGTCTGGTTAACAAGAGTTGATCTTGTTGGAGCAACTCTAACAAGGTTGTTACGTTTCCTTCAATGGCGGCTTCATTAAGCTTCTCTCTTCTACTTTCTGCCATTCAGATTTCACTTAATTATTATCTCTCTCTCTACTTGCCTTTTCTTTTTTACAAGAATAGAGTGAGTTGTGGGATACATTTGGCTATTGTTATCATATATACACACAGACAAAGTTGGACAAGGGGCGATCACGATTCGTGGAAGTTTCCTTGTGAAACAAAATCCACTAGTGATAATTTGAAAAGTAAACCTTAGTTGATTACATTTGTTGATCTTTATTTGTGTTTCATAACTGGGCCTAAGATAATAAAAGGGACGGGATCGAAAAATTTATTAGGTAACAAAGACGGGAAGGGGCAGCCATCTCTTTGTTCTCGTTCCACCCTATTGACATCTCTAACACTTTGTAACTACACATCATTCCACCCTATTGACATCTCTAACACTTTGTTACATGTGTTGTTATCCCTAACAGTACAAGGATTACAAATTTATCACATTTACCTTTATTTGTCACTATTAGTAAAGGTAAGGATGATAAATTTGATTATGTTTGCAATGATCAGTCAATAAAATTTACTATCATCATTATCACACCAATTTTCATTTATGGATCGGTAAATGTAACCTTAAATCACCATTGATAAAAAAAATATAAGATTAAATTAGTGGATGAATGTAAAATATATATTATACTATTTAACACTTCTTCCTCATTTATAGCTTGAAATATAATACGTAGAATACTCCAACAAGTGAAAACCAATATTAATTAATTGAAAAATAATAACTAAGACTCCAGAAACTTAAATACACGACATAGTAGACTACTTAGAAAATTGTATCAAATGACAAATAGAAAAAAAAGCAGTTCATGACACATATTTTTTGCATATTGTAACGACAAAATTAGTAATATCAAACGGTTATAAAATGGTAATTATAGAACTTTTAAATTTGTTTGTAATTTATAAATTGTAGTGAAATAAATTCTATTATCGTAAAATTTTTTTACAATTTTTTTTGGAGGATTTCGAATTACTACAGAGTGAGAGAAATTGATTTAAAATTTGGAATGAATTAAAAATTAATATTATTATATTCTAAAATTAATCAACACAAGAGAAAGGTCTACTTAAATACAAATTTAGTGGCTGCTTCTTTAGTGTTCTTCCCCAAATTGGAAGTCAATGCATAAGTCGTTTGATGTAATATATTTAATTAACAATCATATCATATCCAAATCCTTTTGAATATAATTAGTTGCAACAACATCCTTTTGGTAAAAAATACTTAATGTACTATTCAATAATCTTTTTTCTATTGTCCATTCTATTAAGATTGTTCAATCATAAGTGGTGTTTGGTGATAAATTTCTCATTCCATTTGAAATGTTTGGGAGTATTATGATTGTAGAAACGGGGTTTTGGAGCCGTGGTATTAATTAGGATGCTGGCTGTTTGTTATTGGACAAGATGGCATATGTAATTGGGGTGAAAGAAATATTAAAAGGACAAAGGTGTAGGCAGCAAGTGGGGAGGAAGTAGAGATGAGAAAGATAATAATAATGGATCCCATCCAACTTGTGGACTCACACACTGTGTGGATATATTCAAGATGAGACGTGAAACAGCATTATTCAAATTAAACTTGTGTTCATCTTTCAGTCAAAATCAGTATAATCCAAGTCAATTAAAAGTCATCATTGTATTAACTATATTTAAAATCAACTAATTAATTTAGGACTGTTTAAACAGTTTGATATTTAAAAAATTGGGGTGATTTGAAAAAACAATTGGAGGAGAAAGGTGTTTTCAAAACTATTTTGATGAAATTAGTGATTTTTATGGCATTATTAGCCAGAGACGTATTCCATGTTATTATTATTATTTTTTAATTTTTCTCTTTTTTTTACGGAAAAGAAGGAAATGAAGTCAGTGGGCTCCATCAATTTATATGATAGTGGGCCATTCAATTTATATTATTATTATTTTTATTATTATCTTTTTGTTCTTCTTGTTGTTATTATCTTTTTTTATTATATTAATATCTTTATTATAATTATTACAATATTAAAATATTAAAATAACAAAATTTATGTACAAATTATTATTTAAAAAATATTTCCATAAAATTATAAAAATATTTTACTTTTTATTCTTCAATCACATATATGTATATATATCACAGAGTTAGTTTGTTATTGATTTATATCTTATCTCAATTTGTGTTTGTTATTGATTTATATCCTATCTCAATTTATCATTCCATCTTATATTACTTTTTTTTAATAACAAATCATTTCTAATTTGTATGAATTAAAAATTATTAAATATTTTTGAAACAAAATTAAACATTCAAAAATTGAATCTATACAATATCAAAAATTACACGGTTAAAAGAAAAATCATGAGCTAAACATATTAAAAATGGAATTAAACAATAAAGTTACCATTTACCTCCCTACTTAAATATTTCATTTTACTACTTTTTTTCATAATTAAATAATAATAATAACAATAATTTATAGCTAGTGGGACCCATTTCACAAATGCCAAAAAAAAAAAAAAAACCACACCTTCAACCTAAATAGTTTTGAAAATATCCATTTTCCCCAATTTTTTTTTTTAAAAAACAACCCTTTTTTTTCCAATTGTCCCTAATGAATTGGTATCAAAACTAAATTTCTTAAATTATATTGAAATTTAAAACGGTAAAAAAATCAATATATATATATGATTCCGTCATAACAATATATGATATAGTGTATTAGAGAGGACAAAAGAACATAGAACTCAGTGTCGAATGCGAACAAAGGAATTTAAAATCAATAATGTCATTGACCTAAGTCAATTTTAAATATTTTTCAGAATGATAAGTTATTTTAAATTAATTTTCGAGATGAGCCACCGGACTAATTTCTTGACCTGTTGCATCCTATCAATTAAAGGGTATAGGAAGAAGGGTGGAACACACACAAGTGCAAAAATGATTGAACGAGGTCATACCATATAAGGCTGCTGACCTATGCATTTTTATTTTGACAACATGTTCAATGTATAGGATCCAAGAACCTTTGTACAAGTTATATATATATGTTCTTTATCATGAACTATGAAAATTCATTTTTCGTTTAAAATGAGATTTCTCCAACTCTATCGAACAAAAGTAGAGTGAACTTAATATATCATAGTTTTTAATAAGGGTTGTCCTTTATACTTATCTAGTTTTAATATAAATAATTTGAGTAATGAGCAATTCCCCAAAGTTTGAATTAATATTAGAGTTTTTCTTATTGAAGCCGATTAGAGACATTTTGGATATAATTATTGGACCTCCTTGAAATTAGTTTTCAACCTCTTAAACAAATTAGAAAATTAAAGTTGGATTGTAATTAATTTTATTGGATCAAATTATTAATTAAATTCGTTATGTTTTAGGTTGGATTTGAGAATTATTATTTTGCAACCAACGGTTGAACTCTAAGGGACCGTTTGGGGGAAGGGTTAGGGTTATGATAAAATTAGTGTTATGATAAAACTAGTTTTATGATAAAATTTGTTTGGGGGAAGAGTTATGTGAGTAGTGTTATGATAATATGTGTTTGGGGGAAGGGTTATGTGATTAGTGTTATGATAGTTTTATGATAAGATGTGTTTGAGGGAAGAGTTATGTGTGTAGTGTTATGAAATTTATTTTTTAAACATTTTTTTTAAAAAAATCCATATTCTAAATCCAACCAAAATTTTGTATATTTAATTTACTAAATTATTCTATTTTCGTAAAACAACTTTCAATAATTTCTTTAAATGTGACGTCTATTTCCAACATTTTGTACGTTGTCGTCATGTGCAAATAATTTATTGATTTTTTAAAGAAATTTGTATTATAAATCTAATACACAGATTTCTTTGACGTAATTGTTACGAGCAAATAAATTATTATTTTTTTAAAAAAAATTCATATTCTAACTTCAATACACAAATTTTGTATATTTAATTTATCTAATCGTTTTAGTTTTCGTAACACAATTTTCCTTAATTTATTTAAATACAATATGAACTTTTTTTTAGTAATCGTTTCGGTTGAATAAATTACTACTTTTCTTTTAAGGATAAAACATTCTTAGTTTTCTTCTTATCTCAATATTATGATTTTTTTTCTCCTCTTTTTAAATCAAAGGATCATGATAAAAAAATTATAATAAATCAACGAAAGATATAAAAATAAGGAAGAAGAAAGAGAGAAAAAAAAAGAGAGTACATCTTGGAAAAATATAGCATAATTTGGAAAAAAATTAGATTCAAAATTTAATTCAAATAAATCTTAAATCAAATCTCACCATTAAATTGATTTTTTTAAAAAGAAAATTCTTATACATTTAAGGTTTAAATGCTTCCAAAAAAAATTTGTTATACATTTTTTTTAGGTTGTTTAAGAATTCTAAAGTTAGTTAATTTAATATTAAATCGTCTTATTTGATTTTGTTTTTATTTTTCTATAAGTTTAATAAAATTTAGTTTTTAGAAATTTATTTAACTCAAATTTATCCGAAATAGTTTACATACATATAGATTAGTTTTAAAATAAAATATTTAAAAAGGTAAAAAACAAATAAAAGACATAAAATAAAAAATAATAAAGTAAATACGAGTACTAAATACATAAACTAATCACAATTAATATTTATTTAAAATTTATTTCGTAAATAAAATAAATTAAAAAACAATTTTTTAAAGATTATTAAATTAATTAAAAAAACAAATGACATTTGATAAATAAAAGAGTAATTTTTTTAAAAAAATGAAATGGTAAAATTGTGAGGAATTGAAAAAGTAGGATTATGGAGAATTGAAAAAGTAGGATTATGGAGGGTTGAAGAGGGATTGAGAAGGAAGAGAGAGAGGGAAGATGGGTTATGATAAACCTAAAACAAGGGTTATGATAACCCTTCCCTCAAACAAGGGTTGAGTTACCATAAACCTAACCCAATAGTGATAATCCTTCTCCCAAACGGCCCCTAAAAGTTTTAATTAGGTAAGTGATTCTTCTACTCGGATACTCTATTGAGTTGGACATTTAAAAGTAAATAATTATTTTTTCTAATTATGGTATCATATAATTAAACATGCTATTTTATGATGGAATATTTTATGTGTTAAAAGGACATTATTCACATTGAGAAACTTTGGACTATAATATCATACTAAAGCCTATTAATTCTTGAATGCCATGCTAAAATTAGCGGTAATTGTTATTTCTCGTGATAGGCTTATATGTATATCTTATATTTTGTGATCCTTTTGAACCATGACTACTATGCCATGAACGATGTTAATTTCAACTTTGGAATCACTACTTATGTTATGTTTTGTGTTCTCTTGAGTTCACTATCTATGTTATGATTTGCGATATCGATCTTTAGGATCATTATCTATGCTATGTTATCATTAGTACGTTATGTCTATGTTGGAATGAGTTTAACAACTTAGCCAAAAAGTCCCGTAGGAGGCTAATCACCAAATATTTTTATAGTCATGTTTCTTACTCTATGTTTTTCAATAATGCCTACAAAATCACCTTATGAATACAAAAATTCATGGCGGGAGTGACCTTATGTCTTGCATTTTCATTGATCCAGTTAAATTTGATGTTGATCAAATGGTATATATCTCAAAAGTTATTCAATATATAGCGCCAATGATGGCTTCCTTTTGGGCCTCTGTCAAAGCTTTGACACCTGAAAAACAAATGCCTGAGATCTCACTGCTACCATATGGTCTATATATTTTGGGATTCTATATCTTATTGTCCTCCCAATTGTTCTACTTTACTGCCTACTCAAGAAATTCTTGTGAGTTATGTATCATTTTCCTATGTTTTTATCTTGCATTTCCTTCATTAGGGGAAAAAAAATTCAATGTAATTTGTTTAATTTGTCAATAAATTTCAATAATGTAATTCTCTTCGTTTTAAGTTTCGAGTTAATAAACTTTTTAGTTGGTTATTTGGTTCCATAGTCACCTTTCTCCTACTTTCTACTTCTCACTTTTTTTGGTACGTGGAATGCTTTGAATTTAATTGATAATGTATACGGTCCTTTCAACTATTTAATTTGTATTCATATTTACATTACTTATGTTTTTTAAATTAAGTTTAGAAAAATATTAATGCTTATTTCATGAGTGTTATGAAATTTGAATCATTATATTTAACGGTTAATTGTTTTTCCTCGTAGACTAAACAAACATATATTATTAATAAATCACTTTAACTGGATTTTGGTTTGCAGTCCAAAAATTATTTTTAAGAAGAATAAATTTAGTAGAAAACAAAAAGAAATATACTTGTATATGGTAAGTTGAAAAACCACTTATACATAAGAAGTTGAAAAACCACTTGTATATATGAAGTTGAAAAACATTGGATAAATCACAATTTTTCTTGAAGTTGCTTGACATGAAAAGTTTTTCAATTTTCCAAGAACAAACAAACCAACTAAAAGAAAATGGCAATTAATTGTTCAAATTTGCCAACTGGTTTAAAATAAAAGTCATTGCCTAAGTCACTTTTAGTTCATTTTCAAGATGAACCACTTGGCTTTCTTGACTTGCATTGCATGCATCCTATCAATTATAAAGGGAATATACGAAGTTGGGTGGACTACGTAAATGGGAAAATGATTGGATGATATCATACAATATAAGGCTGCTGACCTATGCATTTTTAATATTTGACAACATGTTGAACGTAGGATTTAACCTTTGTACAAGTTATATATGATGATCTTGATATATCATGAACTATTCCAAATTTATTTTTCGTTTAAAATGAGATTCCACCAATTCTGTCAAACAAATAGAGTGATATCATATGTTTTTTTTATAAAAAAAACAATATTTTATTGTAAAAAGTTCTTTAATAAGGCTTGTCCTTGATGGACAATTTACAAAAAAGACTAAAATATTTTATTGTAAAACATTTTTCTTGCACAATTTACAAAAAAGACTAAAATATTATTTAAATTCATATACTTTGAAGTTTGTTAAATTTTCTTTTGATTTATATACTTTAAAGTAGGTTAAAAACAGATTAATGAAAGTACGAAAAGATAAAAAAGAAAAAGAAGTTAAACAATGGACATGATCAACTAAAATCGGTCAAATTTTACAATATAAAAACCAAAATAGTGAAGAAAAGATACACTAAGAATTGTAATTTCTCAAACAATAATGTTGTCAAATATTAAAAATGCATAGTGATAATTTGGTTCTTAGTGTATCTTTTGGGAAATGCATAGCCAAATATTAAACAATTGTAATTGTAAGTTGATAATTTCCTTTCCCAACTTGTTTCTACTGATGATCGGATCAAAATATCAATCTATGATATCAGTTATCTCTGTTCGTATTGACTTCCCAATGTTCAAAATATTATGTCTTTGTTGTTTACTCAAGAATCACACGTTGAAAATAAAATTAACAATGATGTTTCTCTACCCACTGTAAATGTTGCTACTCAACCATTAGAAAAGGAAGGTGAAGGCCGCAACTGAGGCAATCAAAACGATTTTCAGTACACAAATAATAACTCTCAATATAATCAGAGGAACCATGGTGGAGGTAAATCAAATAGAGGAGGAAGAGGAAACAGAAACAAACCTCGGTGTCAAATTTGTACAAAATTCGGTCACATTGTTGATCGATGCTACTTTCGATATGCTCCAAGAAATAATTCAGGTTTCTCTCCAAACTCATCTACACCTTCATATACTAATAATTCTTACAATCCACAGATGGCTGCCATGATTGCTGCTCCTGATATGAATATTGATTCTAATTGGTACCCTGACTCTGGAGCTACAAACCACTTAACACACAGCTTGAGTAATCTATCCACTGGAGCTGATTATAATGGAGGAAATCAGATATATGCAGTAAATGGGTCAGGTTTGCCAATACTTTATTATGGTTCTTTGCATTTTAATTTAATTCATCATTTATTCCTTCAAAATCTTTGGTTCTGGAAAATTTACTTCATATCTCCTCCATTACAAAGTTTTTTTTGAATTTCATCCCGCTGTTTGTTATGTGAAGGATCAGGGAACTGGCCAAATTCTTCTCCAAGGACACCTCTGTAATGGTGTATACAAGTTTAGCCTCAAATCATCTTCTCCAAGTTTTTTGAAATTTGAATCTAATACTAGTCCTATTGCTTTAAGTATTGTCTTACATAATTATCATGTGAATGATATTGATATTTGGCATAAGAGATTAAGTCATCCTCACTCAAATGTTATCCGAAATGCCTTGAAAAATGTTTATAATGCCAATATCAGTATGAATAAAATGAATTTATGTGAAGCATGTGCTCTAGAAAACATCATGCTCTTCCCTTTCCTACTTCAAATACTGAATATATATATCCTTTACAACTCATTGTATGTGATTTTTGGGACCCTGCTTTTAACCTATCTAAAAATGGCTGCGTATATTATATTAGTTTTGTTGATGCATATAGTAGATATACTTGGATTTATTTTCTTCAATCTAAGTTTGATGCATTTGTAGCCTTTCAAAAATTCAAAACATTCATTGAAAAACAACTTGGCCGACCAATCATAATCTTTCAAACTGACAGGGGAAGTGAATTCAAACCTTCCATAGCTTACCTAAACAACCATGACGTTGAACATAGATTAACCTGTCCACACACTTCTCTCTCAAGCTACTTTACCTTTATCCTTTTGGGATGAAGCTTTCTCAACAACTGTGTATCTTATCAATCGCCTACCCACACCTATTCTTAATCACCTTAGTCCATTGGAAAAATTATTTGGTCAGGAAACCTAACTATCCTTCTCTAAAAAAATTTGGTTGTAAATGTTGTCCTTTCATCAAACCTTATAAATTCCACAAACTATCTTACAGATTCACATCATGTACCTTCTTAGGCTACAGTTCATCCCACAAAGGTTATAATTGCCTTTCTCAAGATGGTCGCATTTACATATCCAGACATGTTCTATTTGATGAAAATTCCTTTTCCTATGCATCTTTTTCATCTCATTGTAAAACTTTATCAACAAAAAGTGTCTTGGCTACTCCAATCCAGTCCATAGTCCATAAGCCAACAATGAATCATAATGAAGAGAGGCAACACACTAATACATTCACTGATAATAATGATAATTTGAATTCTACTGCTGTGTATCCCTTAGAAACAGGAAGTCAGGAACAATATGGAGATGAGTTACCAAGAGGAGACCGTGAGAATAAGCAAATATCATCACAGACCCAAGATGACTCTACCAATACAGATCAATCCTTAAATCTCAATACTCATCCAATGGTAACTCGGAGCAAAAGTGGTATTTATAAACCTAAACCTTTCTTAATTGATTATACTGAGACTAAAGCTAAAGAAGCTTTAAAGCGTCCTCACTGGAGGAAAGCTATGGAAGAAGATTTTAAAGCTTTAAAACAAAATAACACATGGAGTCTCACTCAGAAACAGGAAAATCAAAAAATGTACTGTGTTGGCTGTAAATGAGTTTTTAAAATCAAAAGAAACTCGGATGGGTTAATTGTTAGATATAAAGCTCGCTTAGTTGCTAAAGGGTTTCATCGAACACCGAACATAGATTACAATGAGACGTTTAGTCCTATTGTGAAACTAGTTACAATACATATGCTTCTAACTATTTCTATTATGAAATGATGATAAAGCAGCTTGATGTTAATAACGTGTTTTTACATGGTGAATTAGAAGAAAATGTTTACATGGAGCATCTAAAAGCACATCATCCTCTTGTTTGTCATCTAAAGATATCTATCTATGGGCTAAAACAAGCACCTCGGGCATGGTATGAAAAGTTAAGTTGTAGCTTACATACCTTAGGCTTTAAAACATCTAAAGCTGACCCATCTTTGTTAATTAGAATAACTCCTACTTCATGTTGATATATTCTGGTATATGTTGATGATCTGATTATCATGGAAAATTATGATAAAATCTTGGATGATTTGATTAAGTCTTTAAACAGTAACTTTGCTCTTAAAAACCTTGGGACACTCAGTTATTTTCTTGGAGTGGAAGTATCGTATCCTACTAATGGAGGTATGTTTTTATCTCAAACAAAATACATTACTGATCTATTGCAGAAGACATAAAGGATTGAGGCAAAACCAATCTCCACTCCGATGGTAAGTGGGCCATTACTTTTTGCTCATCAAGGTGAAGACTTTCATGATGTCTATATGTATCATAGTACTGTTGATGCATTAAAATATGCCACTTTTACACATTTTGGGATATCATATAGTGTGAACAAAACATGTCAATTTATGCTTTCTCCTAAAATTGCTCATTGGCAACATGTAAAACACATTCTAAGATACCCCAAAGGTGCTTTATCTCATGGTTTATGGCTTAGACGTACTAATAACTTATCACTTGTTTATTTTGTTGATGCTGATTGAGCTTCTGATCCCAACGATAGACAGTCCACATCAGGCTATTGTGTTTACTTTGGTAACAATTAGTATCTTGGGGATCAAAGAAACAATCCATTATATCTAGATTTAGTACTGAAGCTGAATACAGATGTCTTGCTTTACTTGCTACTGAATTAGTATGGATTCGTTCTCTATTAGTTAACTCATGCATCACTATACCTCATCCTCCTATTTTGTGGTGTGATAATTTGAGTGCAGTCCACTTAAGTGCTAATCCCATATTGCACTAAAAAATGAAACACGTTGAACTTGATATTTACTTTGTTCGAGATTTGGTTAAGAAGAAAAAATATTTGTATGTCATCTTCTAGCGTTACAACAAGTTATAGATATTCTTACCAAACCATTGTCTGCTTCATCATTTCACAAGTTAAAGAACAAACTCACCGTTATTGACGCAACAACCATTGGTTTACCGGGGATTGTTTGTTTAATTTTGTTAAGTTTTGAGTCAATGAACTTTTGGATGTAATTTGCTTTCAGTTTTAAGTTTTGAGTTAATAAACTTCAATTGTGATTTGTTATTTGGTTTCATAATTATCATATTCTTTCTCTACTCTCTACTAACATATAAGTTCCATTTTTTTTTTGTTGATAGAAAACAAAAACAAATTTTTTTCTTCACTTTATTCCAATTCACGTTTGGTTCCAAACACACTTGTACAATAATAAGTTGAAAAACATTGGATGGATTTAAGTAAAACGTGGGTTGAAGATTGAAGAAGTTGCTTGAGTACATGAAAAGTTTCTCAAAAATTCCAAGAACAAACAAACCACCAGTTAAAAAACAAAATGTAATTCAGTGTTCAAATTTGCCAACTGATTTAAAATCAAAGTCATTGCCTAAGTCATTTTTATGATTTTCAAGATGAACCACTTGGGCTTTCTTGACTTGCATTGCATCCTATCAATTAAAGGGAATATAAGAAGTTTGGTGGAAATACGTAAGTGGGAAAATGAGGTCATAAATATAAGAGGCTTCTGACCTATGCATTTTTCTTTGATGAACAATACTCATGAACTTAATGAACTATGCAGATTCATTTTCGTGGTCAAATAGAATGATATTTATGTTTAAAGAAATTAAAACAATAATATTTAATTGTAAAAAGTGTTTTACTAATAAACAAATGAACTTAATATATCATAGTTTTTAATAGGATTGTCCTTTATACTAATCTAATTAACGAGTAAGGAGCAAATAAAATATTCTTGTGTATTAATAAAACATTTTTTTTTCCTGGACACAATTTATGGAAGACTAAAATATTATTTAGATTCATATGCTTTAAATTTGTTCAATTTTATATTGATTCATATACTTTGAAGTTTGTTAAAAATGTTTTTTAGATAATTTAAGATTTATTAAAAGTAGGAAAAGATAACTAAAATCAAACAAAATTCAAAATATAAAGTCAAAAAGGGTGTCTGACCAGAAGAAGATACACTACAATAATGGTAATGTCTTAAACAATAATGTGATCTTTTGTTTCTATTCCAATATCACTTGTAATATAATACATTAATCCTCAAGTTGGGAAAGGAAATTATGTGTGAGTGGTGCATTGCATTATGTACTGTCTTGTGGCTGCTAAGAGGAGATAGTTCCTGGCATCTTCCATTGGACTTCATTACTTCATTACTTCATCAAAATCATAAAGCCACTGCCCTATAAATATAAGCATATGAGAAGGGGTTTTTGTAAATTGTAATTCATAAGAAGTTTTTACAAGTAATATAATCATAATGTCAAAAGCAGGGGCAAAGAATGAAGAGGCAACAGTAGTATCTATAGATACTGCAAGTGAAAATAAAAAGGATAGAGAAGAGAAGAACAGTGGTTGGATGAAACCAGGAGATGTGGATTTTGTAATGGTAAGTCCTTCAATTTCTCTGCTCTTTTTGTTTCTCCCTCTGGCCTCTATCCGTTATTAGTGGTTGGATGGAGCTTTCATTACTGTTTCATTTTCTTTTGCTCACCTTATTATTTGTCAATTTCACGACAGGTTGTCGTAACATTCATCGCAGCCGTGGCATTCCAAGTAGGAATAAACCCACCGGGCAGTGTATGGCAGGAGGACAAGAATGGGTTTACTGCAGGTAAATCAATAATGGCATCAAAATCACCTTCGGAATACAAGAAATTCATGGCGGGAGTGACACTATGTCTTGGATTTTCATTGATCCAGTTATGTGTGATGTTATTCAGATGGTATCTCAAAAGTTATTCAGTTAGGAGAATGATTATGTACATACTGATGCTGTGTACAATAGCGCCAATGATTGTTTCGTTTTGGGCCTCTGTTAAAGCTTTGACACCTGATGAAAAACTAATGTCTGAGATCACTGCTACCATATGGTCTATTTTGGGAGTCTATCTTATAAGTCTCCCAATTATTCTTCTATACTACCTAGTCAAGACGTTCTTGTGAGTTATATCATTTTCCTAATGGTTTTATCTTCTATTAATTTCTTTAATTCATAAAAAAAATCAATGTAATTTGTTTAATTTTCTTTTGTAAGTTTTGAGTTAATAAACTTCAATTGAGATTTGTTATTTGGTTTCTAATAGTTAACTGTACTCTCCCCTTGCATGGTATGGTGGACTTAGTTAACAAATATTATTAGGGAATCACTTAATTTTTTTTGAATTCCCGGGCACATATTGATTGTTTTGAAACGAAAGAGAAAATTTGAAACTATAACAAAGATTATATTGAGTTCTAAACAAAACATGAATTCATATCTTCTTTTTTAAAACAAAAAACAATGATATTCATGAAACCATTTTCCTGGCAGCTGCGGTTTAGGATATGCTGTTTCGTTTCAAACTTAATTTATTCAACAAGTTGGCAAAATGATTTGATAGGACAGTACAGGCACATGGGGCCAACGTACTGAAATTGCTGAGCAAAAGCAATATGTAATAATGTTATCTCATCCAACTTGACTGACTCATATATCATTCAAGATTCTAAATGAATGAATAATATTCAAACTTTCTCAAACTCCATTAAATATCTATGTTCCTTATAATCTGTCCAATTAGTAACCTAAAATGGTAAGTTTTCAGTGTCTTTACTAACACCATTTGCCTATGATACTTCAAATAATTTTTTAAAATTTTCGTTTCAAATACAGACCAATGAACTAAAATATTTACAAAATATAATAAAATTTTAGAATTTATCCTATCATACACACTAATAAAAATATATTTTATAAATATTTTTAATTGTTTATCCATTTGAAATAATTTACTAATTAAAAAGAATAATTCTATTCAATTATTTCGTTTTTTATTTTTGGTCTTTGAAAATTAACTAGTTTTTTCCATTTACCAAACATTATATTTCCTTTTTAAATTTAAAATTCTCATTTTATTTATATATGAATAGTCCACTTTTGGGGAGGAAAATATGAGGGTGTAGTCAGTCTTTCTTGGCTGCCTAAAGAAGAAGATGGTTCCTCCCATCTTCCTTCCTCACTCACACATTCACACGTTATTCAAATCCAAAACCCTATAATTACAACTTTATGTTATAATAAGAAAAGCATCACTTGCAAAGCAAAATATCCATTTAAAAGCTATTGAAAACAAGAAGCCAACAATGTCAAGACAGAACAATAATGGAGCTGAATCAGTAGCAATAACAATAGACACAACAGACGATACAGGTCATGAGAAGAACAAGATGATGAACAACAATAATTGGATGAGAGAAGACACAGATTTCCTAATGGTAGTAACGACATTCATTGCAACCGTAGCATTTCAAATCGGGACGAACCCGCCGGGTGGCGTATGGCAAGAAGACGATAAACAGGGAAAGTACTTTGCTGGGAAATCCATAATGGCTACAAAATCTCCTTCTGATTTCATTGGATTTTTGGTAACAATTACAGCTTGCTTTGTGTTTTCAGCAATGCAATTCGCTGTTCTGTTCCTTAAGAAATGGCCAGTTGGTGCCAAAAATTGGTCATTTTCAAGGTTCATTCTTTATTCAACTATGGGATTGGCCGTTTCTTCCATGGGATTTGCTTATGGATGCTCTGTTAGAGCTTACACACCTGACTCAGAGGAAAATACTCTTTTTGTTATTTCTTTTATTACTATGTTGGGATTTCCTATTAGTTTGGCTGCCATTTCAATTTATTTACAATACTTTAGTAAATCTTCATCTTCTTAAATGTTTATATCACATCCTTTGTTTTCATTTCTGTATGTCCTTAAATTTGATTTTTGTGAGGATTTTTAATATTTTGCCAAAACTAAACATAGATTAAATAGTCCAAACATAAATTGTGTTTTGTAATTTATTACCCACGCATATAAACTAATAATTATTAAATTACTTCCAACAGCTAGCCAAAGTATATATAAAACTCTCTCATCAATAACAACCAAGTATATATCAACACAAACAAATTAAAGATTTCCGAATTCCATTAACAATGTCAAGAGAAGTAGCAGATGACTCAGTACTTCCAATAGAAACTGATCAAACTATAAATGTTAAGGATAAAGAAAATCGAAAGAAGAAGAATGAAGGAGGAGAAAGGGATAGGGATTTTCTAATGGTAGCAACAACATTCATTGCAGCCATGGCTTTCCAAGCCGGGACGAATCCTCCAGGCGGCGTATGGCAAGAACGACAGCAACCCGAACTACGAACAAGGCAAATTCATAATGGCTACGAAATCTCCTTCTTTATTCATCAGTTTCATGAGCGACGTTACGGTTTGTTTCGCATGATCAGCGATGCAGTTTATAGTGCTGTTGGGTAAGTTTTCTAAAAAAGTTGGTCGGTTTCTAAGAGTTTTATTTACTTCACAATGGGGTCTGGAATATCAGCCATCGTTGTTGCTTATTGGTCCGCCATTAAAGCTTTGCCTCCCGAAGCTCAAATGTCTCATGTCATTGTTATGCTCAAATTAAAACTACTCTTGTTCTTAGTATTGTTTCGCTCCCTATTTCTATGTATATATCGAAAAGAAACGACTTGCATCTCGTTAGAGATCCTAGACCCTTCACATAATTTCTTTGTTATCGTATTGTACAATGATATGATATATATTGTCTGCTTTATAAGCATATAAATCCTGATTTGGCTTGAAATATCTTGAACAACCCTTGTATAAAAATCTCACTGTATTCTTTATTCTTTCAAGATAATAAAATTATAGTAATTTTTCCGTTGCATATTGACGTATAATTAACATACTATTAGTGAATCATATAAATGTATAGCTAGGGCTCCAACACGTCACCAAAAGTTACATAATACAATTTCTTCGAGGTTTGATTCTAATTTGCTTTATCTCATTGTTTTTGTCATACGTACACACTTTCCATTTACAAAACTAATTTAGCATATTTTGGTTACAAAATCTCAATGGTTTTGGTGGGTATTTTGTTAAATCATCTCCCTCCCTAAAAAATGCAGAAAATTGTACTATTAATTAGTTGATTATATTTATATATTAACTTAGAAACTCCTTTAATTTATTTTTCAGAAAATGATACTTACAGTGTTAGTAGGTGCACCTCCAAGCAATCCCACTAGAAGAACACCTTCTTAGCACTTTTATCATCCTCAAAGATATATTCAATAAAATATAGAGAATACAAAGTTCAGGTCCATTACAAGTTGGCTAGAGATAAACCACAAATAAAGAGTTAACTAAAAACATTAATATTTAAAGCAATAGATGTAGGAGAATAACTTTTGAAAAGCTTGTTTATTTAAGACCAAAATCAGTGAGCTGCTTGCATATATTCTCCCAAAAGCTAATAGAAGAAGTCATGGTCGTTGTTGTTGAAGAGTCTTCTATTCATTTAATTTCCATCCAGATGGCCCAAGTGAATCACTCCCCTTTGAGACTTTGTATTCATAGAGCAAATGTGGTTGCATATCGAGTCTCTTAGGTTGTTTGTATTGTTTGTTCAATCAGAGTGTGCCTTATAGCTATACTTCTTTGACTATAAAAAAAAGTATAAAATATAACTTTTTTAATCATATGGTATTGTATATGATCTTATGTTGTCCTCATTGTAACGTTGTTAACGAGAACTTAATGTTGCTATATACTATGCCTTAAATCTTCCAACGCCACCAATTGAAAGTACATTACAATTTGTAATTGTTTTGTGCAAATTTATTAGTCACTATACTTGGTAATTATTCAGGGTTTCTTAAAAATTAGAATATTCCCTAGCTTTAATATCTATTTGAGTTTTTCATTTTTTTTAAATTTAACTTATAAATGCTATTGCCTTCACTTAAGTTTCTATGTTTTTTTGTTGATTGATGTTTTAAGAAGTTAGATTATTTTATTTTTAGAATTTAGCTAATAACTCAAGTGTTTCTTTGAAAAAAAATGGAAGGAAACATGGTAAATTTTAACCAAAGACATATGATCATTGCATATAAAGCAACCAAATATTATAAAAGTAGCAAAGCTTAAATCAACTGCAAATGTAACAAAAGTTATCTTCAACTTGTAGAAAACATCCAAAAACTCCATTAAAGTCACAAAAAGGCTCAAAATTTTCAATGTTAGTTGTAGAAGGTAATAGATGTCTAATAACTAAATTTGGTTTGGTACTTTATTTGTTAAGTGATACACTTAATTATTCTTTTGCCTCTACCGGATTGAAAGAGTATTCGAAGACATAATTTTCAATAATATGCATCTAGATATCTCAATAAATTACAAACTAAAAGTTGAACTTTAGAATGCAACTGTGTTCGAACGAATAACTAGATTTCTTGCAAAAAGGAACAAAATTATTGGTCGACAAAAAAAGTACTTTTCTTAGGTTTTTGGACTTCAAAATTTAATGGAGTGTTCGTTACAACATTTTCCAAATTCTGAATTTGGGCACCTTTCTATATATATATAGTTGACATAATTATATGAAAAGTGAATGAAAATTAATTTTCTAATATTACAAAAATACCATCATACACCATTCATTATCACTAGAAATTTGTCAATCCCTAAAATATTCTTTAAATACTAGTGAATTTAAACCAAACTCTATTAATAAAAGTGGTATAAAAAATTAGATAAATTCACAAATTATTTTATTTGAGAATGGACGAGAACTACGACGAATGCTTGATCGTGTGATGCTATGAACAATACCCGCTCTAATGTGTCCATTATTGCCTAAGTCACTATTGGGTCAAAGTGGTATTATGCTTAATAGAGTTTGCTTTTACCTCATTAATTTGATTATTAGTTCCTTTATTTATACATTTTTTCCTTAAATAAGGAATAATAATGTAAATATATAAATTATTTAAGAAGAAAAAGAAAAAGGAGAGTGTAAAAAGGCAAACATATTGTAAATAATGCAAGAGACTATTATAGTCTTTATTAAAAATATGAATTCCTAAAAGAATACTTCTTTGCAAAGAATCCTTTTTTTTTCCTTTTTAATTTTTTTAATAATATGGACATAATTCCACTAATTTGGTTTTGTGGTATTCAAAACTCTATTAATTAAACTAAAAATTTATTTTTCTTTAAATGTGTTTGTGAGAATAAAATCAACCGAAATAGTTATATATGGACAAAGTTTATCACGAATAAAATATAAAATTTTACTATATTTTATAAATATTTTTAACATTTCTACTATAATTTACAATATGAAAAAAAAAAGTAGCGAGCATCAAAGTTTTATAATTTAAAATTTTCAAATATTTATTCTAAACATCTAAATTTATGTTGGTCGAGTTACACTTATCTTTGTTCAGTCACATCAACTTTTAAAAATATTTAAATTTAATTATATTTTCTCTTCGTAATTAAAAAGTCGGGTGCATATAAGTATTACTCGTCTACTGATAACCTCAAAGGCACGCAAAGCCAAGGGAAGGCAACTTTTTCACAAAAGTCACACACCATTTTTTGTGTCCCAAAATTGCTTCTTTGCAAAGAGTGGTTCATTGTGACTCAAAAAAGTTTTATTTATCTATGAAATGTTACTTTTTTCAATTCTTACATTTTTTTTTATTTTATTTATTCCAACGTATCAAAAATTCTAAAGCAGTTTTCTATTGTAAGATAAATAACTTTTTTTAAAAAGAACCCCAATAACTTAGATATAAAAAGATACCATTAGAGAAAGGTTTCTTTTTAATCTTTTACACATGGTTGCCAATTGAATTCAGAGCTATAAAACCACACCATCCGAAATGTAGTGGAAGTAAAAAGGTTGAACACACAACAAATAAAGAATGGCAACCTTAGAAAACAAGCTTCAAGAAGCAGCAATGTCAGGCAACCTAGAAAAGATAATAGAACTGCTTCAACAATCCCTTCGTCTTATCGATACAGTCGGACCCGATAATCCACCGCCTCACGATTTCGCCAATTTCCCTGACCGGATTCTTCAACAGAAGCCTCACCTGACTCGAGTGTTGGACTCAAAGGGATCATGCCCCCTTCACTTAGCAGCTGCAGAGGGCCATGTCGAAATAGTGAGGCTTTTGCTGCAAGTCGACTCTCATACGTGTTTGTTTCGCAATGCAGATGGCTGGAATCCTCTTCAACTTGCTGCCATAAATGGCCATGTTGATGTCTTGAAAGAGCTCGTTCGTGAAAGGCCGGATGCTGCTCGAGCTCGAACGGTTGTCGACGGTGGGGGAAACGCCTTGCATTTGTGTGTGAAGAACAACCAGTTGGAAGCTTTGAAGGTGTTGGTTGTTGATGCTGTAGGTTTTATTAATGAAAAGGATGATTTTGGATGCTCTATACTTCAATTAGCTGTCTCTAACAAACAGACTGAGGTACATAATCGTATAAATTGTATTGACAATGTGTCTTCTTTTCTTTTTCTTTCTTATTATTGAAAAAATGTTTTTAAATAGTTCTTAAACATTAGATAGATTTTGCTAAAATATTGGTTTATAATCATATAGCTAGGAATTAAACAAACTAAAATTAAGTTTAGGAAGGGATTGTATGATTTAAACAAACTTTTAGTATGGTATGATTGTGATATACCATTGGTATGTCTTTAACAATGTCCCTTTCATTAGTTATTATTGATCTTTTAAAAATGGAAACGAATGTAACTATGTTGGAATTGCTCCTTCACTGTTATTGAAGAAGAAAAACTTAATTAGGTTTTTCCTTCCATGCATACCTCTATCTTGGTGCATTCCCAATATAGTCTACTAAAATATTATCATAATTCCAAATCATTGCTCTTATTAGAGTTGAATATTACTATAAACTTCAAAAGTTAGATGTGGGTTAGGAATAATAAGAATCCCACTTTAGAAAGATGATCATCTATATAAGATTCATGGTTAAGTAGTGCATATAAGACTTCAAATATATGAATGCAGACGATAAAATTTTTGGTGAACACAAATGGAATGGAACTAAATGACCTGTTCCAGAGCAACAAAGAAGAAAACGCCTCGACCACAGGGGAGGTACCCGGCGCCATAGTGCCATCGCCCACCAGCCATTTTGACAGGAAAAATAGCTTCAGCAAGCAGCAGAAGATGAGACAGAGAGAGGCACTAATGGTGGTGGCGTCGGTAGTGGCGACGATGGCATTTCAGGCTGCCATCAACCCTCCTAATGGCTTATGGAAGGATGCAGAAAAATCGACGATACACCCTCATCGATTCGTGGCCTTCGTTTCTTCCATCACTTTCAGTTTTGTGTTCTCCATTATTGAATTATTTTTGCTCGTTAGTGATTATCCCTCCACCATTCCTCTTTTCTTGAGATTTCTTTGGCTTGCAAAGATCTTGTCCATTGGAGGCATGGCTGTGGCATATTTGATTGCAATTATGTGTTTGTCTTAATTAACTTAACATTGAATTATTACTACTTTTTATGTTGCCTAAATAGAGGTACGTGCATGATACTTGAATTTATGGTACCATTAGTGAATTCGTAACATATTGGAAAAGAAAACAATTAAATTAAATCTTAACACAAGTGTATGGTTGCATAGGCAATGGCATGCACACTATAAAGTCAATAACGATTTGGGAGAGCTAATAAAGGTAAAGAATACAATAGTAAAGAGGTAGTTGACAGTTTCCATTGGTCTCTCCTTTCCTCTCACTTTAAGACTCGTAACACATTTGAAGTTAGTTGAAAAATACTCTGAATTCTTTACCTTAATTAGCTTTCTATCGTCGAAGCTAAGTATCAATGACTAAGCATTTACACTGATGTTAACTTATTGCTTAATTTGCATGATCATGTTAACATACAGTGGGGTTTTAGTCAGTGGTACCAAATTTAGGCATCAACAATGATTATTGTGTTAAACGTACCATTTGAAATAGGTTATTGTATTTCTTTTTTAAGTGTGGTTTTGTATTACCTAGCTCAGTGTGATAGAGCGTGGTTGAAGATCAAGCTATAATTAGAGAAGCTTTGTGTATTGAGAGGTACTTTATTTTTTTTAAAAAAAAAGATATATATTGTGTGATCTTGAACGTCTCCACTAGCTAGGTTGACACTTTTGTAGTACTCTCGTCATTCCCACTTTATTAAAATAAGCAATACTTACTATATTTTGATTTGAAAAAGATATCCTTGATCTAAACTATCTTGAAATATCTTATGTGATAGATATATTTCTCTACCTAATCGTTTAAACGAGACTAATTATTTTTTTTTAGTCTGTGATAGATATATTTCTATACTGAAAGTAAAGGACTTTTTTAATATTCATTTTATTCTCAAGAATTTTTTAAAATAAAAAGTTAAACATGATTGAGAATAAAAGTAAACAAATTGTGAGAGAAAAAATTGACGAAGCAAGCAAAACGTTGTACATCCTTATTTCTAAAATACAAGTGAAACAACGTGTCAATCTGAAATTTTAAAACTATCAAGTTGAACTAAACTTATATAGTTTAGACTAGACTCAAATTTTTTAAATTAGTTTTTTAACTTTATGGAATGACAACATTTAATTCAACAATAATGCACTCAAAGGAACATGGGGTCTCACATATGACTCATATCCGTACAAAAACATTCCAATATTTAGTTTTAGAAATGGGTTTCTTTCAAAGAAAAGATCACAAGAGTGATTAAAATATAAAAGTCTTGAACAGGAGAGTTGGTCTAAGATAACTTTTTGACTAAAGAAAGAAAGAAAGAAAAAAAAAAAGAGATTATAATATCTAATGGGGGAATTAATTGGGAGAGTTATTTGTTTAATGTGATGAGTTGGGATAACTAATGATGGTTTTTGAATTCCCCATTTAGCATAAAGTAGTTTTGTTGAAAGTCATGGGTCTTCGTCTTCTTTACCACCAATTGAAACGTACATTCTAATTTCAAAATTACACCCATATTTCCATTATCAATAATAATATTCACTCCCAACTCCACAAATAGTCCTTTTATAAATATTAATAAATAATCTTACGATAAATCACAAAATTAAAATAAAAAAAGATTGAGAGTAAGCACTTTATATATGTGAACTCACCAACGACACTTTTCCTTTTTCAACCAGCCACGGAACAAGAGCACAAAATTCAATCAGCTCGAGAAAATGGGAACAATCAGAATCAACCCGTTCAGAATTCCAACAACCAAATCTAAATGGAAAGATAATAAATTAAGTAAATAAAGAAAGTGAGACCTCTCAGACTAGCAAATTCTCCTCACTAAGACGTAACCAAGGAACGAGAATTAAATAACAAACACTTCAAAAGTTTAAAGATCAAAATAAAACAAAATATAAAAGAAAGAGAGGGGTGGAAAAGCTGCAACGATGGACAATAGAGGTGGCGCAGTGATAGAAGCCCACGTGGTAGAATACGTGAGCAAGATGACGTAAGCTCATCCACCGTTTGATTCCCGTTCTCAGTCCGCCGGTGGAGGATTTTTTTTTAATTCTTTTTCAAAGCAAATTGAAAGGAAATTAAACCAAAATTTGAATGGTGGGATCTCCTCTTCCATTCACTATGACTTTTCTTATTATTGTTATTATTATTATTATTATTTTCTTTTTAGGGATATAATATGAATTTCACTTTTTAATAGTTTTCTTTTTCTATTAATAACGAAGAAAATTAGAATTTAGATTATATGATTTTAGAAAATGAAAATTAAATGATTTCAACTTAATACAAATTAAAATAATAAACCCTAAAAATGATCAAAAATAAAATATTTGGCAAAGATAATTGTAATCGATGGCAATTTGAGGAATAATAATTAAGAATATAGTAATATTTAAAAAAAATTACAAATATAGTAAACATATCGATGATAGACTTGTATCGTTGATAGACTCATATGACCTATCAGTGAAAGACTAATATATACAACATAGTCTATCGATGATAGACTTGTATCATTGATATAATTTGATAAATTTTACTATATTTACAAATTTTTTAAAATGTTGTTATACACTTAATTATTTTGAATTTAATTACTAAATTTATAACTATTCCTTCATAAAAATAAAATAAGTGGAATGAATTTTGTTTTAAGTAGTTTTGTTTAAATGGTTTGTTGATTTTTTCTATTTTTGAAATAGATTTCTATCTCATAAATATCTTAAATTTTAAATTATTGTTATATTTTCTAAATATTTTTGTTTATTTTTTAAAAAATGTTTAGTTTTCTTAAAGATTTTGAATTTCAAGCCTACGATAGAATAAGTATAGTTTAACGGACATTTTGTCAAGTTTAGAGGTAAAATTTCTCTACCCAAAAATTTGTTAAAAAAGAAAAGAAAATCAAAACTGTTTAAAAATATTTTATAAGTCGAAAGTCATGATATAAATAACTGTTGTTGTAATCATAGTTGAAAATTAAAGTATAATGTTATAACATTATGTATTTAGTTTACCTTCGTATAGTTTTGTGATGGGCTCATGAAACTTTATATTATCATCTAACACTAACTGTTCCACAAATGTCAATTTTTATTTTTAATAACGTTTTCGAAATAAACACTATTCCTTAGAAATAATTTTATTTCAAACTTGTGTTCTCAATTAATTAATAAACACATCCATTTTTTATTTAACACGTCTTTAATTTAATTTTGATCTTTTAAATAAGTATTCAAAGGAAAAGATATCATCAATAATTAGTTTGTGGTTTTATAAAACTCATTTTTAGACATTATGCGATGCATGATACTATTTACTTTCCTTCAATTAATCCCTAAACCCTAAACTTTAAATCCTAAACGCGTTCTCACCCCTCTAACAATGTTTAGATTTTTTAATAGAGAGATAGTAGACTAAGGAACAAGTGGTCAACACAATAACGTACATATAAGTAAGAACCCAATCACACTTTTAAATGTGATGGGAAGGAATTCTTGAAAATGAAGATAAAAGAGTTTTTGGTCAAAGCTATGAAATTTCTTAGGGATGGCAAAAGGATTGAAACTATTGAAAAAAAGAAAACTATTTAGGTCAAAATGATTATTGCAATAAAGTGGTATTTCCATTGTGATGGTTTAGATATGTTTGAATGAAAAGTCATGTTCTTTTTTCTCGTTACAACGACTATTACTCGGATCATGAAGTGATACAATGAAATGATAATATAATTTCATGCATGTATATGATTTTGACCATATATATGAAACATCACGACCTAACAACTAGCTAGGTTGGAAATTAATAATAATTATATCTTTTGCGTTTCAAAAATTAATAGTTTAGGGTTACTTATTCAGAATTTTATGGAGTTGAAAATGGTTTCACATTTCTATATACACAAATGCATGATAAGAGTTTATATACAAATACGAAGGTTGTTGGCTTCTTGTTTATAAAGATTGGAGCTGGATTTTCACAATTCCAAGAGCTTTGGGTTTGTGTTGATTTTTTTGTGGGACTTTGAAGGTATAGAAACATTAAGAGTGGTTGCTTTCAAAGACCAAAAGAAAAACGTTTCGCTCTTTGAAAATTCGATAAAAAAGAAAAGGGGTTTGAAATGCAAATAATTTGAAGGTCTATCTAAAATAACTCTTCAAGTACTTAAAAAAATTGTTTTAGAAGGTTTGAAAAGTCTTTATAAATACGTCTTAAATTCAAGCATGTCAAATCTTGTATTATATATTGAATGATTCGTACAATTCATAAATCATGTCACACGGTGCACTATTATATCCATGTCCTAACAAATTATTCAATTACCATATTGTGTAAAATATGTTTTCTACAAAAACGTAAACTTTATGTCAACTAGACCGTCAATTACTTAAGATATATATCTTCGACAAATAGAGATGGTCGAAACGAATTTGTAAGCTATTTGATTTAGTCGTAGGTTGAATTGAATCAATATGGATTGCCCAATGAAGGGGTTGGGTTTTGAGAACGATAATAATGTTGAAGTGAAATGAACACATATCTATAGTTGCAAAAGTCTACTCAAAGTCATCTGTTATGGCATACCCCACAGATTTCATATTCTACACTTGAAGGTCTCTTCATCTTTCATTATTTTAAGCATTAGCTTTGAAGCTTCCTAAGTTTGGAGGAAGGTCAGTGGGAAACTGCCTGTCAACCTAAACTCACTTCATATTTTTGCTCCTCTCTGTTCTACCATAACATTTTTTTTTTTTAATTTCAATTTCAAAACCAAGAAGTGTTTACATGTCTTACAATAGTAACCAGCACCTCACTACGTCGGAGAGTGATCTTTCCGAGCAGCCCGGGTTCGAGTTTACGGATTGGATGTTTGATGGGTGGCTGAATGAAAACTCTTCGTCTCTGACTGACTCGGTGATGTACCCAGTTTATCAAGAGGGGGAGGTTGATGAGTTTGTTGGGAACACCATTCAGCAAGGAGAGCCTAGCAGCAGTAAGCACATAACTCTTATTACATTTTAGCATTTGTGAGTTTTTATATCTTTGGGTTCTGTATCAGTCAGGTGGAATCTTCTTGCTAGCCACCATTAAAGATTGTACTGCTATTTATATTTCTAGAAGCAGTGGTACTAATATCTCTTTTACCTCTCCCCTTTTTGCATTTCTCTCTCCTACTTGTCAAAAACTTGATGAGATCGCCAATGAGTAGCTAAATATATTATCTCTTTTGAGGTTGTGATCTCACCTCGTGTATGATCTTGAATGGTGTTTGTAGGAGACTATGGGAGAGAGAGGGAAATTAGAGAAAGATTTGCATTCAAGACAAAATCAGAAGTTGAGATTTTGGATGATGGTTTCAAGTGGAGGAAATATGGGAAGAAGATGGTGAAGAACAGCCCAAATCCAAGGTAAGAAAACAAAAGGACTAGTAATGTTCTTAATTTAGCATTAAATTTTGTCCTAAGATAAAATGTTACAATCCTAGAAACATTAAACCAAAGATGATCAAGAAACCCAATGAAAACAGGTCTGTTTGTGTTAATTGTTAATCTGAATTGGCTCAACCAACCATCTGTTAAATGCAGGAACTACTACAAATGCTCAGTCGAAGGCTGCCCAGTGAAGAAGAGAGTCGAAAGAGATCGAGAGGATCCAAAATACGTGATAACGACGTATGAGGGTGTTCATACTCATGAAAGCTCTTGATTTGTTTATTTTTACATAAAAACTTTCAATGTTTAATAAGAAATTTGGATTTAGCGTGGGGAAATTGAAACAGTAAGAAAATTAATAGGTTGATAATACCAAACAGCATCATTGTCACTGTTACATATATTGATGACAGATTTTTTATCGAATTTATATTGATACAGATCAAATGGGTGAACGAAATCACCGGTAGGAATCAGACTCAAAGTCACGAGATCGAGATTAAAGAACATGGTACAAAAAATTTGTTAATATAGAAACGCATAGATATACAAAAATGAATCTGGAATAAGCAAATATACAAAGTAATCTTATGAAGACACTCAAAACTTTTGCTTTCACCAATTCCTTTACAAGTAAAACAAAAAGAAAATAAATACAATAGGAACAACTCTGATTCACAATACAAGGCCAATCGATTGATCAACTACAACGTATATGTAGATTAATACTTTGGTTCGGGATCACGACATCAGGGTTTCTTTTATGTAAACTCAAACCTGATGAACCAGAAATCATTCCCTCGTGTATTTCAGAGGAAATGCTCCACAAGATGTCGCCAGTCGGAGCTTTGGTACCAAGTGACGAATATTGGACGATTGCTTTCGACTTGGATAATGGGAGCTTGAAGTTTCTACCCATTCCACTCGAAAGCAACCAACGTGATCCCAATTGCTGCTGCATCGTGGTTGCCCAGAATTGCATCTTATTAGGCACAGAGTTTACACCCAAAAGATGAATAGCAGAGATTTTAAATGCACGAACAAAGTGTCCTTGGTCTGCTTTCTCCTGAGTCGGGTTAGTTTGAGGACTATCTTCTTGTGTTTGCAATGGCTCTTTCCCATTGTTGACACTGCTCGTTTCACTGGCTGTGTCACGAGATGTGTTGATAAAAAACCTCTCAACCTCCATTACGCACATCATCGGGCCACCAACTGGTTCGTAGTCCCGTAAGTGATCTCTAAGTTGCACCATGAGAGCCACCACAAGCTTGTTCCCAAACAATCCCAGCTCTTTGCTGGATATTCCAGAGTTGATATCTTTTGATAGTCTTTCAATTATATCTGCATAGTTAGCACCATGGGCCACAAGAGTTTTCATAATGTGCTGGCCATTTTGATCATCATCATTAATGTTACCAGCATCAAGCCTTAACCAGTGCTCCAATGTTATAGAAAGATCCATCAACCCAACAACATCACCTGTTGTATCAGGGCGATCCATAAACTGCAGTTCCTTTAATCCTTCCAAACTACAAGAACTGCCCAAATTGGAACGCCTCAGTCGACAGGCTGGCAGACAATGAAAAGGGCGGGCACTGATTCGTGCTGGCGTCTCATCATTTGTCAACCCAGACTGTATTCTTAATCCTTCTATTAAGAGGGTTTCGATCTTTTCCATGGCCCGAAATGCTATATCATCAGGTGACACAAGGTCTTGATGCATCTCGGAATTCAGAAGAGATCGAAGGCTACTATCTTTATGATGAGATGGCAATCCTTCGATGTCTTTCCTTTCGCAGCATGGGACCGAACTACATAACACGTTATGCTCAATCATAGGCTCCCTGTGACAGAAAGAAGATGAGTCAGGAACTTGCCAGGAATTGAGATAATGAAAAAGTTTTAAAATCAAACCAAAATTCAATTGCTGACCTCTCAAGCAAAGTTGTGCCGAGAGGACATTCCAATACCATTTGGTGGAGAGTTTTCCCGGTTATATCATCCAACGGCATCAACTTTTTAGCCAGAGTAGAAAGGTTAACAGTTCCTGCCAATGCTAAATTCTGTGCTACCTCCATGATATCATGGCCCATTTCAGCAGGCAAAACAACCGGTTCAGAACATTGAATGACTAAGCTCTGTCCAATGCTAGTGTTCTGAGAGAGCCAAGGACCCATGGACCGTAAAAATCCACCACCGTTCATCTTAAGAATTGCTCCAAAACCTTCCCCAAGTGAAGACAACTTTGGTGGCTCTTTCTCTAGGGGCAACTCTATAGGACTCCCAAATCCACTTGAACTATAATGTGGAGAGTGTTCAAAGTCACTCTCGTTTAAGCCCCATTCTCTCATTAAATGTTCCGACTCCAAGTCTGCAAGAATTTTGGCATTCCTTCTATTTTTCAAGGACTGGTGCCCCTCTTCTTGTACTTCTTCAGTAATATAAATGGGAGAAAAATCAAAATCCTCATCTTGATTTTCAGACGCAAACTCCATATCAACACCTCCAAAATCCTGCCACTCTTCTGTAGCTGTAAAATCCAATAATGGATTACCAAAAATTAGGGATTCTTCCTCAAATTCTCTCAATAAACGCTCTCTAGGAGACGAAATATCAGGATCTGAAAACCTGGCAGAACCATGCTCCAACCCCAGCATCTTTAGGAAATCATTGGCCACAGATTCATAAGAGTCATCAAGGCTTAGAGATTTTCTAGCACAATTCTCCTTGGCTTCCGTATCATTTTCATGTTCGACAAGCTCACCAACAGCTAATGGAGAATCTGTCTCCACCAACTGTGACGTCAACTCGTGATCAGAATCTGAACTCAACTCATCTGAAGCAACTTCTTCTACTTTCAGTTTTAAGTTATTCTCCTCATTATCGAATTCGTCCTGAGTAGAGTCATCTACATGAATATCGCAAACTGCATCCTTCAACATGACATTTGACTTAATCTCAATGCCAACTTTGTCGTCTTCTATGATATCATCCAAAGAAATAGTTTCTACTCTCGAGCCCTCAGGAATATGAACAGTAATTTTATCCAAGCTATCTTCCATCCCAGCTAGTTCTATCCCACATTCAATAATGGAAAACTCACCAGGGTCATTACTACCTCCAATTGCTTCATCAGACCTCTGTTCCTCATTAGATTGTGATTCAAGCTGCTCAGCCAACTCAGAATCTGAATGCCCCGACTTATGCTGGTCTGCCTCATCCATCTTACTATACAAAAGGCTAATTGACTCGGAGAGTTCCAGTTTTGGATTTAATTCATCAAAAAGTCCTGCTTCGTAAAACTGAGTAGAGGTAACAGATCGACTGTGTGAAATATTTCCATCTGGATTTGGAAGCCCATTTAAATTAGTAGAATTATGGTTTGCGTCATAGTTAGCAAGCCTTGACTTATGGTGCAATAACTTCAGGAGTTGGACAACATTTTCAGGACCACTCAATTTCATTGGATCGTCCTTAGTAACTAAAAAACTGAAACTGACGTGTAGGCTAGCACCTCTCGCATTGCCTGCAAGTCGAAAGCTGGTCGACCAATTCCCAGAACATTTATCCCCCTCAAGCTCCTCCAAGGTAAGAGGTAAAATCCTTGTGAGGTCAACCCAATGCTTCCCAAAATCAAGCCCTGGTGCTCCAAGCAAAGAAACATAGATCAAGTAAAGTTTATGCTCATATTTCGCCGAGTTATGAGCCAAGCTTTTCCCACCATATATAACACATTTGTGAATCAAAGTCTCATCAAATTCAGCCATGCCTTGGAAAACCTTAGACGGATGCGTTTGCAAAACCTCATCCTTCCTTTTCCAATGCACACTTAAACTGTGGCTATCGAAACTTGGGGGCAGACCTTCTATGGAATGAACCTTGAGATAGAATACACAGTTGAACTTTCGATGCCGAATATGGGTTAGAGCTTTCAAAGATTTCTTCCAGTTCCATGTAGAAGATGATGACCTTCTTTCAGTTTCATCCGCCAATGATTCTCCATCATTATGATATCCCTGGTTGAATCTTGATTTTGATTCAGCCAAATGGGATCCTGGCCGTACATCAGGTGGATAAACAATTGAGTTCGTGTGGCCCTTGTGCAAGTACAGAGCTTTACTTATTGCCTCAATTTCCTCCAGCAACCTTCCCCCATCAGACTCCCCTAAGCCATCACCATTCCCAGACTTCATTTGTGCATCAAGCAAACCCACAATCTGCTACTAGTTTCAACAATCATGTCACAAATACAACCTCCACAAATAAAAGGGTTCACAGCAACTCTGGTAAACCACTGAATCCATAACACAAAACAGGAAAAGGGAACATAAAGAAAGTAAAAAGGAATTCAATATCATCATCTACAATAAGAAAACCCCGTTATAAAACACCATTCCCCTTTTCAGAATTCACAATCAAATCCATTAGTTCAATAGAAAACAAACAGAAAGCCAAAATAAACCAACAATCCCAATCCCAATAAATCAGTCCAGGATTATAAGAAGAAATTGAGCAAACAAGAAAGAGAATGAAACAGTACCAAAATTCAATAATTTGGGCAGCTTCTCCACAACAAAATAGAAAGTAGACTGTTGCAACCCAAAAGAAGTAGATACAGTAATAGATTAATCAATCAGAAGGGGAAGAGAGAATAAGAAAGAATATGAACCATAGAGCCCAAAATCAATCTGGGAATGGAGCATATTCTTCCCTTGGAAATGTTTTTCGATGGGTTTTACATTTTTTTCAGAGGAAAAGCGTGAAAGATATTAATACCTTGTCTTATATGCCAAAAGGGAACTTGGAAAGGTAAGAAATCTTAAAATTGAATATTTGATTTGGGTTTCCATTACAGTGCAAGCGAATTCAGGCAAATCCGTAAAAGGGGTTGTTCGAAATTGAAAGATGAATCGTTGGATTGGCAATTGAGGCGGATGATGAGACAAAGGGGACCGACAGATCGGCGAGATCAAATGGGTGAAAAAGAAGAACACACGCGGCTCTTGATTGTGGAAATGAAATTTACTATACCCAACAACCTCGCCTACCTTCCAATTTCCATACTAAAGTTTCAATCTTTACATAAATCTCCTTTTCTAACTTTTTTTTTTCTTTAAAACCTTTTGAATTTAGTAATTAATTAATTAGATATAAAGTAAATTTTGATTTTTTTTTTCTCCTTACATATATAGCAAAATCATCAACTTAGTTACAGATAATTACAAAATGACAGAATGTTATATTTTGCTATTTTATCATTTTGTCATATTTTAAAATATTTTTAGTAATTTTAAAACTAAGAAAAAAATAAAACTCAAAACTCAATTCTTTAACATTTTGAAACTTACAAATAGAATAGAAACTAATTTTAAAATCTAGAGACAAATAAATAAAAGATCTTTTTTTAAATTATAAAACTATATGACAAATAGAATAGAAACTAATTTTAAAATCTAGAGACAAATAAATAAAAGATCTTTTTTTAAATTATAAAACTATATGATTTGGAGAGTAATGGGTGAGAGAATTGAATAGGTCTTCTTTTCATGTATTATAAACTCTATTAGAATTGATGTTTTGGGTAATACTAATTTCATTTACGATTTATTTAATCACAAAAAGTTATATTAAAAATCAATTTTACGAGACTTTTTTATTTATGCTAAAACCAAAAGTCAAATATAGGAAAGCAATCTCCTAAAAAATATAGTATATGTGTTGTGTTGCACTCTTTTTAAAAAGAATAATCAAAGCCTTTTATTTAAAATAATTGAGAATATAAAATTGTTGGTCTGAAAAGAATAAAGACAATGAATAATGATTAGAACAATTCTCATACAATTTTGAGACCAAAATAGAAGATAAGTTTTAATAATTGTAAAGAAACAAACAATTTATAAAATAGCTAAAATGAAGTAGATTAGAAAATTCGTAGAGAAATCAAATTATACTTTATTGGGGAGGGATGATTATAAGTTTTAATAATTGTAAAGAAACAAACAATTTATAAAATAGCTAAAATGAAGTAGATTAGAAAATTAGTAGAGAAATCAAATTATACTTTATTGGGGAGGGATGATTATTTATGTAACTTAAGATCAAAGGCCAAGGCCAAGTTTGATAAATTTTCGATAGTTTAATTTTGAAAATAAGTCGTTTGGAAGAAAAAAAATTAATCATTTATGAGAATAAAGTTCCTTCGAAGTCGTTTAAAAATAATTTTTATCAAAAGAGTTTAAATAAAAACAACTTCTTAAAAAAGAAAAACATTTTCCTATAATCTACACAAATTGAATTACTTTTAGCAATTTTAGAATGTTAAATCGTACCTTGTTTCTATAATTCGGCATTTAGAACATTTTTAGTTTCACCTTTTTGCAAAACAAAACACAAAAAAAAAAAGGACATTTCTGATCAAAGGTGTATCATTCTGTGTTATTCAATCGCAATAACATTTTAAGTATAAATGAAGTGTGGTATTTCTACCTTAATGACTAGAAGATTGTAAGATATTAAAAGGGATATCTTCAAGAAAGTCAGGTTAATATCTAAAATAATTGTACAAAATCGTCTGATAATCAATCAATATTGCAAAATCCATTTCTCTTTTTCTCTTTCTCTCTTTCAGATGATTCTTCCAATAAACAAAATATAATCGAGTCTCATCAGGTGGCTAACTATATCAAAGGAAGAACTAAATTTTTGGAAATATTTTGAACATTGCTCTAATTCAAGCTTTTCAGCTTTGGAGTCAAACACCAACGGAGCATAGTTCACGTACTATCAACTACATGATTTGAGGTGCGATTCTCCCATTCCATATGTTGTCTCCAAATAATAATAATAATAATAATAGTAATAGTAATAGGAGAGGAGTATCATCCAAATTCAATGAAATGCCTATATAGCTTATCTTATGTTAAGATAATATACTTTCTGAGTTATCAAATACGTTCCATTTCCAGGGAATCATACAAGTGATGAGAGATTCTAAGCCATAGAATGCTCGAAGAGCAACAATAGGACTTTTACAGAGTTTGGAGAGTTGGAAAGGATGGGGTAGCGAGGTTTAATGCCTTCCTGGTAATGAATTTATCTTAATTTTGTTGGATTCGAGTCCTTTTCGGTAGGCTTTCAGGTCTCCTCTTTTCTGGGGATTTTCTTTACACAACTGTTATTCTTTCATTTGAAAGCTCGGTTTCTCGCCAAAAGGAATAGGTAGATCAGTTTATAAAAGTATGCATAAAAGTAAAGCATAAACTGGGAAAAAAGCATGTACGAGTGATTTTCAGAAAGAGAAAAAAGATACTCTAGAATGAAAGCTAGATTTTTCATTTCAATGGTAGGAAAAGTTTCTAAATACCAATCAACTTGTGGATGGTCTCGAATCAGATTAACACAAAGAATGCAGAACAATGGTTTGTTTGGATTGACTAAAGAAAAAATTAATTTTTAAAAAGTCATTATCGTTTAAACTTTTTTAACAAAACATTGTTTAAAATAAACTTTGAAAGGTTACAAAAGTTAATTTGAATGATGGTTAAACACTTTAATTTTTTAACAAATAATAATTTATTTTTAAAGTTAAATACTTAAAAAGCGATCACGCAATCAAGCGATCAAGTTTTCTCCACTCCATATATTGACTCTAAAACAGTGGAAATCAATGCAGCTCACTATGAGCATAATGCTCCACTATGGCACATCCTCATTTTGTTATCAGACTACCCAATAAGAGTCTCGTCAAAAGAAGGATCCTACAGCAGATATTAACAGCTAATTATCTGCACTTTGCTTGAACAGAGAGGAGAGTTTTGCTTGAATAGAACAAAACCACTGCAGAACTACAATTATAAGCTTCTAGGAGAAGACAAATGATCTAGAACTAGAAAGAAGAACCCCATTATAGAAGAAACTCTTTGGTTCTGTACCAATGGCTCTTTTAAGTGAATTCTACAGAGAGAAGAACCCCACTATAGAACACAAAAGATTTTCAATTAATAAGTCATCCTCATAAGCTGATCTCGTTGAATTTCTACCAAGTAATTACAGTCAGGTGTTCTTCAAAATTCAAATAGTTTAAATCTCAATTAGCAAGACCCTCCATTTGTTCTAATATAGTGGTACAGTCAAGAGGGGGAGATAGAAACTAAACTTCAATATGCAGCCATTTTGATCCTAACAATGGCGAATAACAGTAGACATGGTTTTCAAGTTCGTAATGGCCTCAAACAAGATAAACTGTCAGCGTAATTGCAGGAACCAATGAATTCGAGCGTACCATCAACAAGGAAGCCTATCTTGATTCTTAACTCCCATCAGATTTCATGGAGGAATGAACAAGCGTTTCCTCTTCCAAGAAACGCTTCAACTTCTTATCATCCAAATGTTCCTGTCAATTAGACTATATATCAGATCTAAAAACAAAAAGCAAAAATAATGATATTTACAAGACCTAGTAATAATCAAGGTTAGTTCAAAGATATACATAAAGGCAAGCCCTGTACTTCTGCCACTCGGAGACGCAGGGTTCTTCATCCCAATTACCTTTTACGAACTTCTCCGAGTACCATCTGCAAATTAGAAACGGGAGATCAGTAGAACAACGCCGAGGTGAGAACGAATTAGGGTTCAAAAGGGGTTTAGGGAATGAATGGAAATGGAAACGAACCGATTAAAACAATTGTGATAAGCAGCCCTGAGATCAGCACACGGCGATGTTGCAGAAGCGGAGCTTTTACTCTCTCTCTTGAAGCCCATTGCTTGAGATACTATCATTCCATCAAATGACCATCCGAGAAGCATCAGCGGCCTGAACGACGCGGCGGCTCTTGGAAATTTTCTCGGCCAACGAAGTCGTCGTTTGTTCTCGCGCCTTTATACCTTTCCCATTTCAATTCAACGCTCATTTTTCCCGTCTTTGATTCAAATTTTAAATTTGGGATAAATTTTGGGAAATTGCAATCCAATCTTATTGACCTATCAATCCTAACACAAACACAAACACAAACGGTTGTTATCGTTACCAACACGACAACAATTACGATAAACGTGATAAATTTATATTTTTCGTTCTATAACACACTTAATTTCCAAACACAATCTGATTAATCACCTTCTATGATCAATAGAATATAGTAAAAAAGCACTAATAAACAACATATGAGATCCACTTTTCAATATACCATTATTTTATTACGTTTCACTTGGATTTATGATCTTAGTTTCATTAGTTATATTTGAAAAATTCTAATAGTGAGAAGAAAAACTCATTATTTAAGAATTTTCAATTCAAGTCACTAGTTATCATTCCATATGTTGTTGTCCCATCTACAACAAATATTATTTAGTGATTTGATTATCAGTTTTAACAAATGTGAGCTATGAAACATGTTTTGTCAAATAAAATGCACAATATAAGGATTATGAGTGAAGTAATTTGATGAATAAATACAAGTACCCAAATGATAGTAAAGTTAGAAGATGAATGACTGATGATTTTAAAGATTGAAAAGGGGAGTGGTTCAAAAAAGAACCTCAAAAATCAGGACAACTATGTGATGTTTATATAAGAATGTATATACAAAAGAATAGAACAAAGAAAAAAAGAACTCAATTTCTGCTAATTCTTTTATAATAAGCACCAAGAGTACGAATTGATACAATGAAAATAGAGCAATAAGCGTGGAAGAGTCCCAGTTTGTTTCGTCTATCCTATCACATTGCTGCAGCAGCCATTTACATTACCAGAAACTCATCAGGAGGCTCAAGAGCTTTATAACAAATGGCTCTTAAGCACCATGGATGGAGATTCTAGAATGCTGCATACTTCCTTCACATTCATATCATTAATATCATAATGCCCCGAAGAAAAATAGCCGGGCGAACATTAATATCGTTGTGTTTCCCTTGTGTCATAAATCATAACAAGAATATGGTACAAGTACAACTAAAACGAAGAAAAGGGGGAATGATTCCGTTATGATTTTGTCTTGAACTTCCTTTGAGTTTTTAAATCAATCACGATTACCGTGATGTTGTCTTTGCTGCCCTTTTGGAGAGCTCGGTTTGAGAGGTATTCTGCGGCTGCTTGGGCTGCAGGATCGATCCCCAACCCCCTCTCAGAAGGTAAACTGACACCATTCTTCTTGTGCCAGAGTAGGATTCGTCTTCGAGCCAGGTCACATACTTCTTCATTCGTCATCACGTCCCATAAACCATCACTGGCTAGAACGAGGCATTCGTCATCTTTCGCTCGAGGGACAAACATTACTTCTGGCTCTGGGATGATCCATGGTTTCAAGTATCTATCACCTGCAATCCATGTGGGATACACTTGAATAATCATATGATATGAATCCAACCTCCGTGCCTCGAAAATTGAAAATCATGGCATCATATACACAAACAGCAATCTCCTACAGTTATACTCATAAAGAATATAATTATAACCAACAAGTAATCAATTTTTTATATTCCCGTTCAACACAGAAATCACAGCAATCTCCTTTTTGTATGTTGTTTAGATCAACCTCAACTCGTGTGATTGGAGATTGACCTCCATATCCACAGAACATAATTGCCACCATAAACGAAATTATATCCACATGATGCACTTAATTCTACTGTGTGTCTATAAATTTCACATAGGACAACCCAGCATTTCAGAAATTCAAGTTCTTAGGATATGTCATAACATGGCACCACTAGCAGACAGAGGGGGGCATGATTAAAACTAAAAGCCATGTAGATGAGCGGCACCAAACAACCCGTGAGATGTTCTGTCAGAAGCAGCTCGTTCTGATATGGTTTGCATCTTGAATAATAGAAAGGGTAAACATAATGGCAAACTCATTTTGATGTAGCCTATCGACTAAATTGTTTCAAGCATGATGGAACCAAAAGTGTCTCTTGTTTCCTAGAGGAACAAAATATGATTTCATATCCTAAATCCTCATTAGTCTACACAGAGAATTTTATAATTGACTTAAAAGAACGGTAACTCCTCGTAGATAATATTGTTTGAAGTCTCAGGTCCAAGCCCAGAAGTTTCACCTTTAACAATTTCAAACCCTTTTTACATCCCCATACCTCCCCTAAGGTGGATGAAGTCTCTCATAGTGCATAAAGACTAAGTATGTGTTTGGTTTACTTTTCAAGTGCTTGATTTTGAAAGACCCATTTTAGAAAGAAAAAAAATAAGTGTCCAGGACAACTCAAAATGCTTTTGAAACACTTTTAAAGTTGATTTTAAGTTGTATTTATCAAGAGAGTTTAAATAAAAATGACCTTTGTCAAAAACATTTTTTTCTCAAGTCAATCCAAACAAGCCCTAAGACTTTTGCCTTCTGATACTCGGTTAATTTTTTTAAAGAAAATAAGACAAAAAAGAAAAAGTAGAATCCAACGGAGATGAGAGGTGACATCAGCTTGGTCGGGAAAATAGCTCTGTTGCAAGGCTTCTGAAGCACGGTTACAAAAAGCACAAGGATAAAAAGTATGACAAATTCTGCGGCAATATCTAGTCATATCTATCACCTCACTCACTAAAAATCTAAACTATTTGGTTAATAAGAGTAAAAACTGTAAGAACAGCACCAGAGATAATATTCCACACTTTAATAAGAAATGGAACTCCAAAGTGGCATCCACTTGTGATAAACTAGTGGACACATCTCAAGAATGTCAAGCCTAGAATCTTGACGGACAATAAAAAGTCTGATGGGAAAGATGCTTTGACTTGGAACCAATGGAACGCTCTTCTTTTGAGTCCACCTGGGTATGTTTAGTTTACAGCAACTATAGACTACTTTAGCGAAGCAGCAAGAGATCGTCGGAGATATTGTATCGTTTGAAGTGACTAGAAAACTGGACTTAAAAATTTCATGTAGGAGAAGACATACCAATGGATCTCGACATTGCAAGAACACCAAAAACACGGTGTCCGTTCCACTGTATGACCTTTCCTCCAGCAGCCTCAATCCTTTCATATTCATCTGCTCTATTTGGCTGAGAGTCAGCAAAGAGGTTAAAACACATGAAGATTAGTGGAACAAAATCAAAGATAAAGAGAAAAAAAGTATATGAGAAGTCGACTATTGAAAGATCAAACACGGACATACTTTATGATCCACGGACAATGCCATTGGCTCCTTCCCACGACAAAGAACTGCTCTTGAGTCTCCACAGTTTGCAACAATAATGTGAGAGGCACAGATAATTGCAACAACAGCAGTGGAGCCAACAGTTTCTGGCGCAACGGGCTCAACACCGGGTCCTCCTCCAATTTCTGCATCAACTTTTAGAAAACAGTTGGTGAATGCCTTTCTCCATAGTTCTTGGCAATTATCCTTCATGTTGCCAACAGCTATATCGTGCTTAGCAAGTTCTATCTCCTCAGATAAAGCCAAGTGCATACGTTCACGACAAAAATTTGCGACCTATATATTAAAAGATTTGAGGTAAAACAACAGTGATTAAATAGAAGACTTGTATATGATGGAAAGGGCAGAGGAAGTTAAACAAAAAACACATTCACCTGACCAATGGAATTTGTATGCATACCTGAGAGCCACCATGACCATCGTAAACCCCAAAAAAATGAACGGTTTGGTGAGCTATAGCCTTGTTTGAGCCATCAAGAACTCGGTCGCCAACAAGCATTTGGACAGGAAGTTCTGAAAACCTAGGTACGGTTGCCGCTGCATCTTCCATCTCAGGTCTTCTTCCACAGACCGATGTATATCCCCAAAGAGGTACACAATCTACCTCAAAAACACTTCGACCAACTGGTTCGCTTGCCTTTTTCTCAAGAGGCAGCTGAAGGACCATGTTATCACATGCTGCAGTACCTATCCCACCTCCAACATCTTCTTCAAGGCTAGCTGCTGCAGAAGAAGAACTTGCAATCTGAGTCTCGAAACTTTCAACATTAGCCTCTTCAATATTGGCTTTAGCTGCAATCTCAACGCTGCTAATGTCCTTAGCATTAATGATAGAATCAAATGCATCAAAAGAAGACGCCTCAGAACCTAAAAATTCATCACCACAAATGCTGCTAGTCTCACTAATCACTGAATGCGAACAAGAGCTATCGTAAATGTGATCGCCCTCTAATGATAAAGAATCATCTTCCTCACTTCCATGGGATATCGTCTCGCCTGCCGCACCCCAATTGCTATTATTTTGAGATAACACAACCGACAATGGAACTCCTTCGCACTTGTCATTCATAACCGAAACTGCAGTAATACCAATCTCTTCCTCCCCATTAGAACTCTTACAATCATCAGAACCTACTTCAGTCAGGTCATCAGAAGCCTTAGTCACAGAATCAGATAACAAACCAGCAGTATCTGCCATTAGCTTAAGTCTTGTGATATCCATGGGAGTTGCCATGTTGGGGTTATCACAGACTGAATTACCTACCCTAAATGGCACCACAACCGCTGGGGACATTTCCTCCATCAAATTCTCTACCTAAGCAATGATAAAAGTTACCCCCTAACCCCTCCAAAATAACAAGACCTGTCATACTTCAACTAATCCACCGCCTTTTTCTGTCATTAAGAATGATCTTGGAATGTGAATGTTGGGGTTGAACAAACCATTTTCCATCAATAAGAAACTTGACAAGACTCAAAGTAGGAAGCCAAGTCAGGGAAAGCAACGTGTGGAAGGCCTTAAAAAGTGAGGGGAAAATAAAATGAACATCCAGATCTGGTCAACTACACTGGATCAGACCACCAATTTCAAAGAGAAACTTTAACTTGGAGAATTTGATAAGCCCATCAATTTCCCATCTCTACAACTCCTTTCTGCCCAACCCCAAACAAATACAACCAGCAGGAATCAACCAGAAGAAACTTTAAATGCAGAGAAAAACCTGGAAACATAAAGAGAAAATAAAAAAACCCCAAAAAATTATAAATAAAATAAAATCAGACCAAACTCCTTATCTGTAAACACAAGAAAGACATAACGAAAAGGGGTTTTTAAGAAATATCACGAGAACCAACACAGAAAGCCAAAATCCCAAGAATCAGAAGAAAACCCTAGAAAAGATAGTTACCCTTTAAACAAAATTGATAAGAGTTTCCCTAAATCAGAGGCAATCCTTCGTAACCTCTCATATCCAATTCAGCTTCCTCTCTCTATCCCACTATCCCTCTCATGCTTTCTCTTTCAAATACTAACAATAATCAACCCAAAAAAGAAAAAAAAAATTAAACCAAGAAAAGAAAAAAAAAAAAGTAGAAAAAAGAGTTCACTACCTAATCTGTCAGCTCGTCAACTGCAGATTCTTCCCCTTCTTCTTCTTCTTCTTCTCCCACTATTTCTCCTTCTTTTCCCTCTTCAACATCACAAATCCACAAAGCTAACAAAAAAAAGGGGGGGAAAGAGAGAGAATAAGAAAAACAAAAAACCAAAGAATCAAAATGAAGAAACAAGAAATAATGGGTTGCTTACCACTTAAACAAACAGCAATTTACAAGACCCAGAAAGGAAAAAATACAAATAAAAATTGCCAAAGCTGCAGAGAAGTACGCAAATACGAGGAAAAAAGAATTGGGGTAGAAAAAAAAATATATACAAACTTCTTCTTTTCTTTTGTTGTTGTTGTTGAATGTTGAGAGAGAAAAAGAAAGAATAGAACACGTGTCGAGTAGTTGAAAACCCACCAATCCATGATGTTCTTAATCCCTTCCCCTTACAATCCAATCAAAAAGAGTCTTTTGTTAATTACAATCTTCTTCTCCTCCTCCTCCTCCTCCTCCTTCTTCTTCTCCTCCTCCTCCTCCTTCTTCCAATCACTCCCAACTTTGATGAACGAACAAAACAAAAAAGTTAAAATCAATTTCCACTTTCATTTTCATTTTCCTTTTTATGTCTATCTTCATTTATTGCTGAAAATGAATTCCGACCAATAAAATTTTCTATATTTCAAAATCTCAAATATGTTAAATTTTTGCCAATGTGAAAGTGATTTTTACTCTGCTAACTTAATGGTTTGAGATATTTCAATTTTCTTTTCTTTTTTCTTTGGTCCCAAAATTAAGTATTGGAATAGTTTTTCTTTCAATTTGTTCATATTATAAAATATAGTTTAATATTTTATTTTTAAAAATTAAAATAAGAAAAAAGATTTTAAACTGTTTAAAATGTTCTGATTTTAGATAAGTTTCCATATTTATACTTTTAACTTTCGTTTTTAATTTAATACTTTTTTTTCATCGGTAGTTTGTTAGGGTTGTTAATTGATTTAAAAATTTTATTATTCTTCGTCACTACACTTTTATCTAAAACTTTATTTCATAATTTTATTATCTAGACACTACTATTTTAAATTACTCAATAAATATTAACATCATAAAAACTATAAGTTAGTATTTTAGTAAAAGAAAACAAAGCAAATTGGTAAAATAAGACACCAACAAAAATTGAAATAAAACTCAAATTTCATAATAAAATTGAAACATTTATAACGTCTTAAGATTTTACGTTACTCCAAATAATCAAATATGAATATGAACCTCCCCTCCCATGTGATAATCTAAAAACACTTTCTTACTAAGCAGCATGTTAAAATACAGCCGACCTAAGTTTTATTAGTTGAAAATTACCGATTATTTTATTTCGATATTATATAAAGTAAACTAATTACTATTAAATTTTAGGTTTTTTCTTTTCTTTTAAAACTTTACTATTAGATTTATTTTAAATATCATATTATTATTAACGTGACCCATGTACACTATATGTCATTTTATCTTTTTGGACCTATTATTTTATTAAGCTTATTAGGTAAAAAGATAATGTCTTAATTAAACACATGATGTTTATAGATAGAGCTTTAGGGATTGGTCACCATTCATAGATCAAACTATGTGATTTTTTATCTGGTTTTTTTTTTATAAAATCACATGATTCAAAGATCTAGACGCTTATTGTTATATACAATATTATGGTTTTATTATATAATCAAAAAATTAAAGTTTACATGTAATTTACATTACCTATTTTACTCTTTAATTAATGAAGAGTATAACTATCTAGAAATTGTTTTTAATTGTTTTTTATTATTATAAGTTTATTCACATGTGTTTTAGCATTCATTGGTACTCTAAATTTCTATACATATTTATACGGAATTACATAGGAAAGATTATTTAGCCATTGTAACAATAAAAGCTTAAGTTTGTTGATACGTACCTGATAATCGTGAGATTTAGATTAAAATCTACTAAAAATTAATATTTAGTAATAATGATAGTAATTGTTGATGTCAAGATCTATAAAAGAAAAACGTACTTAACTTTCACGTGATAACAATAATAAATTTACATGTTAAATTTGACTTACTTACAATAAAGTAGGTTATAATGATGTATTTATACGAACCTATAACATCATTTTCATAGTCGTTTGTAAATCACATTACGTCATCTTTAGATATTATACTTGACATTCCTATATGCCATGAGATTGATGTAATATTTTCCATTCATCAAAGGATATGGTTAGCTTCAACCTCAATGAGGTCGACTAGTATATTTTGGCCCAAAATTCAAGTGACCTATTTTTTGAAGTTCATCTTTTCCTTTTTTGGTTAGGTTATTTCCTCTCCAAATAAGGACATTGTTGTAAATTTTGAGTTTGATATCAATTTAGTTTTTAGATTTTTAAATATTTTGATTTTCATTTTTGAAATTTGAGTTTTATTTCAATTTAGTTGATAGTGATAGTGGTAAAAAGAAAAAAAAAACTTTCATTTTAATTATACACTCATTTTCATTTTTCCAATTCAGTGGATGATTGATTTATAGGTTTTCTTTATAGGATGTGAAAATATATTCGGATAAAATTTCCTTGCACGAGTGTTATTATTTAACCGATAAAAAATAATTTAAATGACTATATTTAAGATTTATTAAAATTACAATAACAAAAATTAAACAACGAACTGAATGAAATAAAATTTAAAACATATGATAAAAAATTATATTTTTAACTTTCTATTTTTTTTACTTATCACCGTCCTACTAACATTTGATTTTTGGAGTTCATAATATATTTTATTTTTGAATCTATTGTACTGTGACAATTATTCATTTTTAGTATTATATATTTGTCATGTCTATCTTTCTTAATTCCAAAAATCAAATATATATGTTTTCTAATACAATATTTAGAAATTAGAAAATTGAAATTTCATCTTCAATTATATCCCACAACTATAAAAAAAAATGTAATATTTTATTATTTTATTTTATTTGAATTATTTTATGAGTGATGAGAAAGTCCAAATAAAACTATATTTTGACTCTGTCACTAAATTGATTACACCAAAAAGTTGATTAATTGTAAAGTTAGAGATGGGGAAATCTTGTTTGGTTTTACAAAAGATTGTGTTTAGTTCATCAGTCAACTCAATCAATTTAATTTAATAATAAACTATAAAACCTTACAAAAAGTGATGTGACATGAAATATAAAGGCCTAGAAAATGAAAGTTACATTTTTATATATTAACCTAAATAAATATCATTTTTGTTGATTGGTTTTTTTTGGGTCTCTCTTTTCAAGTGAAACAAATATAATTTTAGTTCATGTTATGTAGTAAATTAAAAGTGTAATCATTATACTTTTGGATTGAAATTGATCATACCAGTTCTAAACAGCATAATATTTATCAAATATATGAGTGAAGATTTTAGTAGATGCAATGAATATGAATAGGATTGTCAAAGTTTGACATTTTTTTTTTTCTTCTTCTTTTTCAAAGATTGTCAAATTTTGGACTTAAATAAAGTAAAATGAATTTATAGTTTGAAGATTGTTTTCGAATTTTGTGTTTTGAAGAATTAAAATAAGTAACATTATAAATTATAATTGATGTAAGAAAATTATTTTTCAAATAACCCGTCTTAATTTAAAATCTCTTTCGATGAAAATGGTTTAAAATACGTTTCAAAAATTATTTTGAGTGATTTTTTTAATAGTGGTGTTTTTTTTAATTGAATACTTGAAAATGTATTTCATATACACACTACAGCAAAAAGATAATTTAGTTTGTCAACGTCAATAGACAGATAGATAGATAGGATTGATCGACCAAGGTGGAATAGCACAATTGTATCAATGTGATCTTAGAAAATAGAACTAGGAGGAAGACAATTTGCAACAACATTTTGTAATCTACTTATGTGGTAAAAGTTTACTATACTTTCACTTGAAGAGCTAAACACGAGACCTCCCGTCGAGATTATTGTGGAAATCATAAAATTTTGTCTCAGTGCATAGTAAAACCCTACTTGGTTGGTCTATAGAAGATGAACTATCACAATTTAGATAAGCACTTTTGATTGAAACACAACTCGTTTATTATCACAATTCATATTCAATGTTTTAATTAATTGATACAACTTCGATATAAAGTATAAATTGATATTTTACCTAATGCTCATTTGTAACAGAATCGTGCGTGTTTTGAAATGCATAATGAATAATCATCCCAATAAATTACAAGTACAAAATTAAAACATATATGGTTGCATTAAATAAACTATATTGAATATATTTTACACATGTAAATAGTAAAATGGTTGAAAATATAGTAAAATTTTATATCTATCTCTTATAAATATTGATATATTTCTATTAATGTTTATCAATAGATTATAATGTGTACTTACTATAAATATTAAAGGGTGTTATGTTGATTCATTTTGATATATTTAAAAATATCCATTTTAAATATATTGATTTTTTTTAGAGTTTGAATTGTTTTTGTTTAGTATAATTAAATACACGAAAAGTTGTGGTCTCAATCTTATGAAAATATCAACATCTATGGATGAAATATTGAACAAAATAGCACAAATCACCACTAAATCAGGTGCTTGTTACAATGAGATTCTCAAACTAGCTAGTTGGATCATGATAAATTTTATTGTGTTATGATTACATTTCTAATAACACAATTCTAAACTTTTGATCGGATCAATTTTAATACAATAATTATCTTTATAGATTTATTATGGATGAGAAAATATTTGAATCTGTGGAAGAGAGAGGGAAAATTCATTGAAATGATCACATCTTCATTCCTCAACAAGAAGAAGATGAAGAGAACAATCAAAATGTATCGAAATCCACACCGCAGGATGTCACCAATTACAGCGAAGAGTTCCCAAAATTTAGGGGAAAGTTCAGAAGGATGACGACGATCTTAATCCACACGGCAATGGCTACAAACCCATTTCTTCATTTGGTCATGACATGGTTAAATTTAGCTAAATCAAACCAATGGCGGAGATTCGCCATTCTTCAAATGTCTGTTATGTTTGTTATCATCTCCATACCCTTACCTTACCTTCATGACTCTCCTCCATCCCCCTCACTGCTCTCTTCAATCGAAAAATCTAACCTTGGCCTAATTTCAAGCGGCTCTGGGGACCATCATCCTGAACCTCTTTGCAAAAGATGTCTCCCTCCTCATATCCACCAGAAGATGGGATTCCCTTGAACACCACGGCGGTCGCCATTGACAAGGATAAAAACAGCCATCACGCTGTACGATGGGCTATTGATCATTTGGTCATTAGCAATCCACTTATCATTCTCATTCATGTTAGGCATAAAGCTAATCGTAGGTACCCTCTATCTGTTTTTTTTTTTGTTTTTTTTTTTCCTTCTTTTGGATCATTATCACATACATTGTTTCCTTTGTTGGTCTAGTTTCTGATTGCTTTTGTTTTACTTTTGCTTTGTCGGTCTTTTTCTTAGAGGGTGCGAGCGATTCTGAAAATGGCGAAACTGATGCCCAGCAGCTATTTGTTCCTTACCGTGGATATTGTGCTCGTAAAGGGGTACTTCCCTTTATTCGGTTATACGTTGCAAATTGCTTGTTTTTTATTATGCATTCTAGGTGTTTGTGTTTAGGCCTGACTGAAATTTAGATTGTTGTTGGAAGTGGTTTAGGAAATTTGTATTTGAATGATTGAATCATGGTCCTAGATGATTGTGAGTGCCACAAAGGGAAGCATGAACTTTAGCATTGTTTGTGAATGACGACATAAGTGAAGGATGAGAATCATAAGTTTCGAGTTCTATATAAAAAAAATTAGAATTTGCTGGGGTTGGATTGTTTAAATGTTAATTGAGGAAAAAAGTTCCTTAACTAGTTGAGTTATGTTGAGAAACTAAAACTTACATCAGGATGTTTGCTTATGAAATTCAGGTTCAGCTGAAGGAGGTTGTTCTTGACGATCCTGATATTTCCAAAGCGCTTGTTGACTACGTTCATAAGAATTGCATCAACAGCTTTGTAGTTGGAGCTTCAACAAGAAGTGCTTTAGCAAGGTCTCTCTTTTCGTCTGCTCTCTTTCTCTCTCTCACACACATCCGTGTTGAGTAACTTGAGCTTCTAATGAGTGTGGTGTTTCAGGAAATTTAAAGCCCCCGATGTGCCAACCAGCATAATAAAAACTGCCCCAGAATTTTGTTCTGTTTATGTAATATCAAAAGCGAAGATAATATCTGCCAGGGCAGCTCTTCGGCCAGTGGCTAATACTGCCATGCCACCAAGACAACCGTCGCCGCTTGGAGTTCAGCCAAATGGTCAATCAGACAGCAGCAGTGAACCAGAAAATGGAGCCAAGTAATGCAGTTTTGAGAACTAACTTCCTATTAATACTCGGATTAGCTTCTGTTTTGATAGAGTGAGATAGTTTTAAATCTTTTGCTTTATTATTTGGTATATCCAGATGCCAAGTAGCAAAGGAAGGATGGAAAAGTGCTGGTACAGAGAGAATGCTCGCTGAAAGGAATGGCGGTGGAAAACAAGCAAAAGCATTGACCCGCGAGAGGCCAAAAACTTCTCCAACTAATATATCTTTGGAAAACATAGAGGTTCCAAATCGAGGGTCTAGGTCTTCATTTAGTCGTGATTCGATATCTGATGACAATATGATGACTGCACAAATGGCTTTTGGTTCAATGGATGTGACTGCTCAAAGTTTAGATTTCAGTGCTAACTCAAATTTGTCAATGGACTCTGCTGCCGGACAATCTACTGTAAGTGTGCATTGGTCATTGACGTTCGAAATTTCTATGCTTGTGATAGTTATGCAGTTGCAGTTGCATTGATTTAACATCTCTGCCGACTTATTTGCTACAGCGGGAACTAGAGGCTGAGATGAAAAGATTGAAGTTGGAATTAAAGCAAACCATGGATATGTATAGCTCAGCCTGCAAAGAGGCAATCTCAGCCAAGAACAAGGTAACTCTATTCATCACGGTTACTAGATGAGTCTTTAGATTGAGTTCTCAACTTTGGATGGTTTATATCCAACTAAATACTTTGCTAGTAAAGCACAGTGCTTTGATTAAGTCAATCTCGAAGGAAATTTTTTAGTTATTGCTTAGTTGCGAATAAATAAGAAAAGAACTCGTAAAATATGCTGTTTTGAAATTCAGGCAAGAGAACTAAGTCAGTGGAAGCAGGATGAGGCACGTAAGTTTGAGGAAGTCAGGCTAGCTGAAGAGGCTGCTCTTGCTATTGCCGAGATGGAGAAAGCCAAGTGCAAAGCTGCCATTGAAGCAGCAGAGGCAGCACAAAAGCTAGCCGAAAGAGAAGCCCAGAGAAGAAAACAGGCAGAAATGAAGGCCAGACGAGAGGCAGAAGAGAAAAAACGAGCATTGAATGCTCTAGCTCAGAACGACGTCCGATATAGAAAATACACTATAGAGGAGATTGAGGAATCTACTGAAAAGTTCTCTGAAAAATTGAAGATTGGAGAAGGTGGATACGGTCCTGTTTATGGTGGCAAACTTGATCATACAGCTGTTGCGATTAAAGTTTTAAGACCTGACGCTGCTCAAGGACGGAAGCAATTCCAACAAGAGGTACTGCCATATTGTTGTATCACTGTGCCTAAAATGATGTGATTTACACCAATGCTATAACGAGAAGAACTACATAGCTGAAACTTTAAACTAAAAAATAAACAAGAATTGTGAGCAAGTGCTAAGATCAAAGAAGTAATTTATGTAGTAGATTCCTGCTGTTTTTAGTTCATGGATTCATACAAAGTTTCCTTCGTTGTTTTGCAGGTGGAGGTTCTCTGTTGTATTAGACATCCAAACATGGTCCTTCTTCTTGGAGCATGCCCCGAGTATGGTTGCTTGGTATATGAGTACATGCATAATGGAAGCTTAGAAGACAGACTTTTCCGGAGAGGGAATAGCCCTCCATTATCATGGAGACGACGATTCAAAATAGCTGCTGAAATTGCAACCGCACTCCTTTTTCTTCACCAAGCAAAGCCAGAACCGCTTGTGCATAGAGACCTTAAACCAGCTAACATTCTCCTGGACCGCAATTTTGTGAGCAAAATTAGTGATGTTGGCCTGGCACGGTTAGTCCCACCTTCTGTAGCTGATCAAGTCACACAATATCATCTGACTTCAGCAGCTGGCACATTTTGTTACATTGATCCTGAGTACCAACAAACAGGGAAGTTGACGACAAAATCAGATATTTACTCGTTTGGAATAATGTTACTTCAAATTATTACTGCCAAGCCTCCAATGGGTCTGGCTCACCATGTGCAAAGGGCTATTGAGAAAGATAGGTTTGATGAGATGCTTGATCCTACAATTTCAGATTGTCCATTGGAGGAGGCCACAAATTTTGCGAAGTTGGCATTGAAGTGCGCTGAACTGAGGAAGAGAGACAGGCCTGATCTTGGAACGCTTATAGTTCCAGAGCTCAACAGGTTAAGAGATATTGGGAGGAGTTCTGACAAACGTGAACACCGGAATCACTATTCACGCTCTTCTGCATCAAGTTCCAGTTCGAAGCCGCAGTCATCAAATGAGGTCACAACTTCAATTGAAATCTTTTTTTAATTTTACAAAGTTAGAGAATCAAAATTGACTTAGCATATTTTCTAATCATAATTATTTAGTAATCAAACTTCAACTAAATTTTTTTACAAGTCAAAGATACAATGTTTTAGACTTGTTATTTCCAATGTTGCTCAGCATTTTTATTCCTAAACCAGGATTCCAGAATTATTTATACCGACGAAGGAAGTTAGAGACATGTGTATGACAATTGTGACGGTATACAAAGGACCGGCAAACCGATAAGAAGACAGTTGCTTGATTTAATGACTGCTTACAGAAGAACTGGTAATAGAACATGAAGGTAATGGAGTTCTTCATTTGAACGTGGAAAAAGCTGAAGGATCAATAATGTAAAATAAAGAAACTGTCTCTTCAATACTAGGAAGATGTACGATCCTTCATACATGTATATCTGAAGATTTTGATTGATCTTTGCTACCAGGGTGGGAGTTCATAGCTGTTCTTATCAACAGCTAAGACTCATTGCCTCGGAGTAAAACAACTAACTCCATAAGTTATATTGGATTACATGATTCCAAAAAGGAAAAAAAAAAAAAAACCATTGTAAATTCGGAATAGCTTTTGTTTATTCTCAAGTCATGCAGATTGAAATAGTCTCTTTACTTGTATTCATCGCATGTTGTCGTGATATTATCGGCTGGAATGTAACACAAATTTATAGCTTTATACTAAATCAATAACGCCTTTGAAATTTAATGCATCTGCTACAGTTGACTCAATAGTATAGGTATCTGGTTTGTGGATCTCACTTCTGCAGGGTTGATTTATAGCTCTAGATGACTGATTCTATAGAGAATTTTTTGCATATGGGTGTCAAGGATTTTGAGTTTATACCACATGAATTAGGTCTTAGTTTTCAAGTCATTTTGTTTGCTAACTCTAAGGTCCTTGAGCACTTTGGAGAACCACACCCTAAAAGTGGTAGCTCATACTATCTTGGTTCCTAACAATACGTCATTCCTGGAAAGCCAGGCTACTCCAAACGGTACTTCACTTGACCATGACCACAACAGTCATAACCTTCCACAAGTTCAACAACCTGTTAATGATAACATTTTTAGGTATTTAAGCTTTGGAGCACTTCACCCTAAAAGCTACCTACTGAGGTGGAACTTTGAAGAGCCAAGCCACTTAGTATAACATCGGTCAGTCCATTCTAACCAATGTGGGACAGAGGTAGCCGTACTTCCTTGGTTCCTAACACTAACTAACATTGAATTTAAGAAGTTTTACTGTATGGAGTCGTTTGTAATTGTAATGCATCGCTTCTTGTTAGGGGCAACCCTTGTGAAATATGTCCTTATTGAAACAGGGAATCTCCAGGAAGGAATTGAGGAGCCCAGATTGAGAAGAAACGTATAAAGCAAAGATGAACAAAAAGATTGAAGTGCAGGAATTATACAAGGAGATGGGAATCCTCATAAAGGTTGATTATGTTTTCAGAAAGGTATAAGGAAGTGGAGTTGTGTGAGAAACAAGCTTTCCTTGAGATTATTGTTTGTATTTTCTTGAAGCATCCAGTTCAAGCTTCTAGCTTTTACATAAACTCTATTGCCATCATAAAGAAAATTGGAATAAAGATGGTAAATCTTTCTTTTCAATAAATAAATTTGATTTTTCACATTTTAAAGAGAAAAACAAAGTACTTCTTTGAAAATACAGTAGCCTTGACTATTTTCCTCTTTTATTTTTATAAAATTCAGTTTTACTTTGAAAAAAATGGTGAAATTAGTTTTTTTTTTCCCTTTTTTCCTTTTAAAAAACTACTTTTCATGTGCAGTATAGATGTCTTCTTAGATTTTGAATGTTGAAACATTTTATTTCTTTAAGTTTGACTCTTAGATTTGTTTTAAAAGTTGAGTTTCTTTTCTCCCTAATTTTCTTACCATAGTTTAAAAACAAAACATTGAATTCTTAGTCATGTTTTAAAAACAAAAATTTAAGTTTCAAATTTTCACTAGAAGTTTTGAAAATGGATAACAAAACTATGGAAATATATACATCAGCTTAATTTTAGAAAACAGAAAACTAAAAATTAATACTCCATTGTATTTGTGTTTGGATTTTGAAATTTCTACTTGTTTAACTTTGATTTAAAATTAGTATTTTAAAAAATATTTCTTCTCTACTTAATCCAAACAAATCTTGATTAATTGAGTGTTTTGTTGTTTACTCTCTTTATTTGAAGGCAAATTTACACATTTTCATATAATAATACTTAGCTTATTATTCTTAATCTCAAAATAATAACTTTATCATTCATATCAAATCGTTTGTTTTTCTTTAAATTAAATATTTGAACATGTATTCCAAACATACTCGAAAGTGAAAAAAAAATGATACTCGAAAGTGAAAAAAAAATGATTAAGGAAGATTAATGGAATTCTAGTATAAGTTTATAAGAAGGCAAACAAAAAAAAATTGAAAGTGTAAAAGTGCAATAAAGGCAAATTCATAACCAACCCCTTTTGTTCTAACTCTTCTTCTCCACTTCAATTCCCTCTTCTTCTTATTCATTACAAAGCTTCCTCTTTTCCACAGCCTATTCATCAATGGAACATTTCTCCAAAACCCTTCATTTCTCTTCCATTCTCATTCTTCTTATCCTCCGCCTCGCTCGAGCAGTGCCCGAAGACGGCCGTGTCGTCGAGGTCGTTCCTCCGGTTAGCCTTCTTTGTATCAGCGAATGTTCAACTTGCCCCACCATCTGCGCGCCACCACCACCACCGCCACCGCCCATTGTGCTCAAGTCACCTCCGCCGGTGCCTCATGTCCCACCACTGGCTTACTTTCCACTCAATTCACCCCCACCTCGACCAACCTCATCTCCACCCCCGCCGTGGCCTTCACCTCCGCCACCTCCGGCTACGGCGACGGCGGTTTCCTCTCATTCCCCGCCGCCACCCGCATTCAGATATTATTTCAACTTGCCACCACCGCCACCGGTGCTGATCCCGGTACCTGTGCCGCCGTCGGCGACGGCTGGGCCTCATGGAAATACGAATAGTAATGCTTATAATTACTACTTTTATGCTCCGGCATCATCGTCTGCTCCTCCGTCGCTTCCGACGGCGCTTTTTTGGGGTTTGTTTCTCTTCCATTTGATGTTGTGTTCATGGTGAAAGGTTTGTATATTGATTTTCATGCATCTCTGATTAATGGTATTGGAGTATAAGTTTATAAGAAGGAAGATTAATGTTTTGGTAAGTAGAATTTTGGGAATTGTTATTTTTTAAAGTTTGGAATTTTTTCTTTTCTTTTTTATTTGAAATAAAGCTAAATATTTTTCATTGTTTAATCAATGGGTTTATGTAAATCCATCTATGAACATTTATGTTTTTTATAATTTGAATTACCTACTAATAACGATTGTTTATTTTAAGTTAAATAGTTATGTTTGTCAAAAAAAAATCATATCTAACGTGGCATGTATTTAAGATTTAAATTTGAACTTTTTCAAAATAGCCATTTATGTATATGATGGTTGGACATACGGCAATATACGTTACCACCTCCTCTCTAGTAGCTACGTGATGTAAAGATATGTTCGAAATTAATTAATTTATTACATTGCTTTTAAAGAGTTGTTTTTACACATATTTTGAAAAATAATATCGACTCTCTACACGATAATTGCCTTGAATCTCCTTAGTTACTTAGCTACGCTCTTCTTCTTCGCCCTCGTGATTTGGATTTAACTTTGTTCATCTTCTCTTCCTTAAATTTTCTTTAACCTCTCTTCATCATTTAGCCATCCATTAGCAGAGTGTCTTTAATTTAAATTTACCTATACAAAAAAAAGAGAGTAAGTAATTAGAAGAGAGTGAAAGGATTATAACATTAACAACATAAATTTTAGGTTAAAAGAGAGAGAGAGAGAGATCAGATGGGTTAATTAGGTTAGAGGGGTGACAGAGAGATAGAGAGCACACAAAGCTTCGAGCATTGATATCATTTATTGAAAGTTAATAATGAATGAACACAACATTATATTTTGCATATGCAAGAAAACAACTATGTGTGCTCCCTCTCTTCTGTCACCCCCTAATTCTTTCTTTTTTTCTTTTCTCGTGTTAGAAATAGACCGTGAGAAAGACCGCATGCATCCGTTTTTTATAACGTCCACATAAATGAAAATTTACTATGAGGTCAATTTTCTTAATAAAAAAAATTGAATTATTATTTTCTTTATCACGTACGAAATACGGACCGGCGTATAGGATTAGTTGTAGTTTAGATCATGATAATTTTGATAGATATCATGAAAAAAAAACTTATTCTTTATTAAAAAAGAATTAAAAGTTTAAGAGAAAAAATGGTTAGGCATTAAAAAAAATGAACCAAAGGAAAAAAAAAAGTTTTAATTACGTGGATTTCGAGTTTTTTCTTTATATAAAAAGAAAATAAACAAAAATCAAAATACGAAATATAAAAGGACCTCACTCAGGAATTAAAATATATAGATAATTTTAAAAAATAAAAAGAAGTAAATTCAACCAAAATTTTAAAAATCGAACATCGAAAATAAATTATTATCAAACAAAACAAAAATGGCAGACTCTAAGTAACATAATAATCGTTTCTCGTTCCTCTGGTCGCACACATTTTTTTTTCTCTTTTTTCACTTAATGATTGCATTTTGTTTCTCTTGAATCTGAGTTTGTGTTTGTTTTAAGAATGATTTGTGTGAAATGGAAGATCAAAAGGGGTATATATATATACACACAATTTACAAATGTGGAAGCAATAAAGAGACATCACTTGCATCACGTCTGGAATCAAATTAAAGAAGGAAAAAGCAAATTAAAGTATGCAAACTTTTATATATATATATATATATATATATATATATATATATATATATAGTTTTATCCCTTTCTTGATCTTAATTAATTTCTTCATATTCTCTATGTATGGATTCTCTAGGATTAAGAGTATAAATAAATAGTGTTAGTTTGACAAAATAATTTGCAAAAATAGGGTAGGTTTCAAACAATATATTTGTAAAAAACGAAGCCAAAATTTTGTCATCTTCATTTCGGTCACTTGAAAGGACGGGATCTTCATCAACCTTTTTTACTTTTTTAAATCTTGACTTAGTCGAATTAGAGCATGTTTGATGGAGAATCTCGAACCATAAATTTTGAAAACCAAATTGTATTTAGACATGTTTTTCGTGGCAGATTTAGATTTTGAATTATAATTTTTTTTAATATTTTTCATAATACTTATAAACTAAGATTGAGTTGGCAATAAACTATTATTAATTTATTAATGAATATAATTTGTATCTAAGAAATTGGTTATATTACAAATTTAGTCTATAGGTTGAAAGTCTTCGAAAATAGTCGTTACAAACGATATTGTTTTCTATCATTTTTTCATGCATGTACCAATTTTTTTAGAGAGAAAAATTAAATCTTACCCCTAAAATCAAATAATTAAAAAATAAATGAAAGAAAAGAAAAGAAAAAATAGCGTTGGAAAATCTCAAAAAGAGAAAATGAGTTCTTTCGTACATACTGTGTAGACAATCGTTTAAAAAATATATTTAAAGAAACTCTTTCAGCGTTTGGATGGTAAATACTTAGAAAGTTAATCTTAACGTGCAAAAATTTTGATCTATTTTTAAAATAGCATTACTTTTAGACTTAATCCGATTTCCTCTAATATTCACTTCTTTTTTCTCATTTCACGCATTGAAATTACAAGGAGTCGTTGGGATATAATACACTTTTGATTTCCGATATATAATTGAAATTAGTGTCATTTGATTCTAAAGTTTAAAAAAAAGTTGTCAGTGACGACGATGTTTTTTAAAGTGCAAATAATGTGATTTTGCATTCAAACACACGTGTATATCTCAATTTCATGTACGAAAAAAAATACTCAATGCATTATTATCTATCATATTTGACACGAACATAATCTTTTATATCCATAAATCTACTTTGATTTCTCTTCAAGGGAATTTTTCTTTGTTGTTTTCGATGACGTGTGGCTTATACTGAAAGGAGTCAATCGGGTGTGTACCTCTATGAAACATTTTTTCTTGAGTTCAATATTTCTATATTTTGGTTGGTCCTTTTTAATTAAAATGATTTCAATTCATTTTGAAGTACCAAAATTGAAAACTGTAAAGAGGAGAGAATTTGGAAACAGTAAATCAAAATAACTTCAAACTTTTCCAAACCATATATTCTTTGAAAGGCCAAAAGTAGTCCAAAGATTAGATAATGCTTTCAAACTCAAGAAGAACTCCAACTTTTTTAGAACAAGTTGCCAAGTTCTCAACACAATCAACATTAAGAACAAAGTATTGAAACAAATATACTTGAAGAATTTTGAGAATCAAATGATAAATATTAGATATTATATTACACCCACCTAAAACAGAACTTCAATTTCACAAATCAAAGTTTTATTGCTTAAAATCTCGTATAAATTTTTATTAAAATTTTGTTATATTAGATATTATATTACACCCTCGACTCTTAGAACACGTTCAAAATGAGATAGATCCAAAGTGATTTTCAAAGTTTGTTCAATTAAACCCAACAAGAGAGACATTCCCAAGATATATATTCTGATTTTCTTTTTCCTTCCATCTCTTAGAATGAAGATAAAGAACGTGGGAGGAATTTTCCAATCATTTCAAAATGGATAAACCACAAATTTCTCGATACAAAGACGAGGAAAAAAATGTTTATTTGAGGGAATATTTTTAAAAATAGCAAAAATAAATTAAAATATTTACACGTTATAGTAAAAATTTGGATTCTATCGAAAATAAAAATATTTAGTGAAAATTACTATTTTTGACGATTTTTTCCTTATTTAGACTCTTTTCTTTAAAATAGTTTAAAATACACTAAAAAGTTAAGATTTTTAGTGACGATAAAACACCATCTTCCTTGCTTATAAATCAACCTGCCTTTTAAATTAAACACTTAATTCAAGTTCTAACCTCATAAGAAAGGAATAATATATGTTAATTATTTTATCTAAATAATTATAGCAATCATTTAATTATTTGTTAGAGTATTTAATGTTAAAAGTAATATAATTTTAGCTTATTTAGATATTATAGAGGAAAATTGTCAAAAAAAAAAAAAAAAAGGAAAAATTGATAAAATATTTATACTTTCTAGAAAAATGAAGATTAATATTTTTTTTTCTTCCATAGATGACCAATAGTTTGTTCATTTTTTTATTTTTGAAAGAAAAAACTCATTGCAAACAAAAAATAATATTGTATAAGAAAAAGAGATTATAAAAAAAAAAGTTATGAAAATTTCGTACATTATGGTAGTAAGAAAAGTTTTAATACTATTTCACATCAACAAACTTTTTAAAAATAAAGTTGGAAGGTTTATCGACATTCATTAATGTATAGTTCATAAATATTTATGAAAACAAATTTATAGTGTGAACAAAGAGAGTATCCTACAATAGTGAGACGATGTTTGCACCTTCTTGTTGGCATGGTGTGAACATGTTTGTGCGTGACGATACGAGATTATATAAATCATGTTTTAATTGTTTTCTTATGTATGAAATAAAGGCGTGGAGTTGATCCGTAAATTCATCTTTATCACATGGAAGATTCCTAGAGGATTATAAGGTGACCAATCCTTTAACTTTGTAGACTTTCCCTTTTTAGGGAGTGAAGGGGTAATGATAAGAAATGATAACATTGTAGAATTCCATTCCAAGCATAATATGATTTTTTTTTATAAAATTTATATGAAACTTAGATTGAACTTTTGAGGGAATTAATACCCAATAATTGATTGGATAGAAAAGAGGAAAGTGGCAAAGGGCATATATACATATATGCTCAAACATGATATGCATATATATCAAATATCGTCATCTTTTTGGTTTTCTTTTCTTTTTCCTTCTTATCTTTTCTATTCCTTTTCTTTTGTGGGATGTTGTGCAGTGTACCTATTTTGTAACTTTGTCATTTACTCGTTACTGCCTAGTTAGTTTGTCGTTGTTTACAAATGTTATATAGTTTTAATGAGACGGGTCTATTATGAGATTCTCGTAATCAACAAATATAATCTTTTGTAACTGAGAGAGATAATTATTATGTAGGATCCACACCATCTTGTTTAATAATTTTCTATTGTTTACGACTTTTATCTAGAATCGTATTTGTCATAATGTATCGGTATCGAGCCAAACCTTTGGTTAGTTAAATAAAGGAGCGTTTAAGATTATTTATAAACGTGAGGGATTAAAATCTATATTTTCAAGCTTTATTGAATAAAAATACATTCACTGTGATCAAGGTTCAACATATCAATGTTGATGGAAAAATCAAGGTCTCAATCTTGTAAAAATATTAGTGAATGTGAAGTCTTTTATTGTTGCTTGTAAATGACCAATCAAATGAATTTTCTATCGTACAATCAATAAGTACTACAAGCAAAATTGGGTCGATGGAAGCACGAAAATTAGTTTATCAAAATTAATTATCGATTTAAAAATGATAGGGAGGTTGAAACATTAAATAAAGTACATAAGAATAGAATCACAAAATTAAAAGGACGGATGTGTAATTAAATGAAATGTGTTTTAGTTTAAAGGAATAGAACCGCCTAAACATTAACTTACCGACTATGTCTAGCTTAGTTAGAAAAGCTAACCAAGGTTCCTAAATATCAAATTAGTTAATTTATTTAGATGAAAAACTTCACAATCAATTTAACTGACGACGTTACACTTTAGAAATCATACTAAGATAATTAAACATTCAATAGAGTTTTCCCTTAGAACAATAGAATAATATTCTTCATTGTCATCCCAAGCAACAAGCATGCATGAACCATTTCACGAAGTATGTGTCCAGAGAACCCAAGGTCTTGATAGTTTGCTCTCGGTCTTCCGGTTAAAAAACATCGATGAAGACGTGTGGGTGCACTATTACGCGGTGGGGATTGTAACTTTCCATGAATTTTCCATTTCTCACTCAACGATTTCGTTTTTTAAGGATTGACGAATCAAATGATATTTTTGTTCCAATTTTTGCCTCTTCTCCCTTTGAATCAAAAGGTGGTCTATCGCTTTTCTTAGAGACTAACCTATAACTATATGCCATGTATTATATATGTTAACCTAAACCATCAAACTATGCGGTCTAAGCATGGGAAGCCGATCAATATTTAAATGTATCCAAACTAAAACTCACAAACAAGAGATGTAGTTCACGTTATCAAAATACTTCAAAATTACAATAAGTTCCTCCACAATCTCCAAATTAGAAAACTATAGATCTTACCTTTTTCCATGGTGGTGGAAAGGCTAGAAAACTAAAAACTAACGTTGTAAATAGATAGAGGATGAAGAAACAAAGCTAATTTTGTTTATTGGTCGATTCCAAAAAGAAAATCGAACTAATTATCCGCTCTAACGTTACCTATAAAATCATTGAATAAACACATGAAATCAAGACCTTAGAATTCCACAGAGCAAGATAATACGTTTTAAATGCAAAAATTGAAAGAAAAAAGAAGAGCCCTTTACAAGAAGAAGAAAAGAAATCAGAAAAATAAGGGAAAATAAAAGAGAAAAGAATTCAAAATGAATTAAATTGGCGGGCTTCTCCACTAGCGTTCTTAAGAAGAAACTCAGCCAGTCAGTCTCGGTCCATCTCCTCCGGCGTTTGCTCCATTTCATTTCACCGGCAATGGTGTCACTCACAAACTCCGCTCTCATCTCTATCCTCGAAACAACGAATTCCAAAGGTATATTCTCCCCAGTCTCCGATTTTCTTCATCCTTTCTCCGATATCAAAAAGCCCAAGAAATGTATTTAATCAGCCAAGCTTACCGAGGATTCTTCTGCAATCCGTTCCCTAGTTAAGGAGTTTCTCTCTTTTCTCAATCGTACTCTCTCCATTCTCCCCAAACGCGTCACCAGTCCTAACATTTTAATAAAGGAATGAGAGAACCTAAATGGTGAGGAATTCTCTAAGAAAACTTAACAAACTCAGCCTCTGGTTTAGAGAAGCATTCTTGCTCTTCTACATTGACACAATTATGCTGCACAACAACAAAGTACCGTATAAAGAAAATCTATAGAGGAAACAAAGTTGGCCTTAATTCTTTCTTTTGACACCCTTTAATACACCATCAAGATATCATACACTCAATGAAAGATATATTTAGTGGTATCGGTATTGGAAAAGATTTTAGGCGTAACTTCTCCATTAACTATACCTTCCATTCTATTTCTAGGGTAAGAGACTTCAAGACACATGCTAGTATGTTTGTGACGAGCATAGATGTATGATATTCCTGTTGTAGAGAGAAAAGGATGGAACATATCCGACGGGCCAACTGAAAATAAATAAAGAACAATGTTAGCATATAATATAGTATCCACAAAGAAGAAGAAAAAAGTTGATACATCACCTTGTAAATCTGATCTCTTAAAGGCCACTTGGCATATTCAGCAAATGTTGTGAGGCAGAAGAGACTTACGAGACTCTCACCAAAACAAACTAGCTCCTCTGCCAAGAAAATAGTACACTTGCCTAGATATGTCACCACTGCTCTCTGAGTCTTCTCGGATACTTTAGCATCTAGAAACCTGCCGAAGGAATGTGTATACCATATCAATAAACTGTCTACTGGGTCTGGACTAGTATGAAACCTGCAATTTCAGTAACTTTTCCACTAACAAATCTTGCCTTCAACAATTTCTATATACTCCAATCTAGCTACGAGCTAAGCCACCATATTAAAAAGGTGAGAAACGAATATGGTATCAACTTTTATACTTAAACAGTGAAGTTCTTACCTGAACCATGGTCTAACCTCCTCCTCCACCAAACCAAGAACCCTACGATAGTCGCCACTTTCCTTACTACGACCACATCCCGTACACTTAACAACCGTTGCAACGACCTCCACGAATAGCAAACAAAAACCTTCATCACCACTACCTTTATCCCAAGCCTCTGCAAAATCCTAAACCCATCTGCCTCCGCATCCTTGAAGAGTCCCCAATCCTCCTTGCAATGCACCATCCGAATCCTCTGGACATCGACAGAATAGGGTTTACACGAAAGCTGCGACGTCAAAGATTCCAAACAACCCAAGCAAAGCTTATAGGTTTGAAATAACTCTAGGGCGAAATCGAGATGGTTGCCCAGTTTAGAAGGATTGGTGAGGCGTTTGGGGAGAATGGAGAGAGCGCGATTGAGAAAAGAGAGAAACTCCTTAGCTAGGGAACGGATTGCAGAAGAACCGTCAGAATGCTTGGCTGATTTCATTTCTTGGGCTTTTTGATATCGGAGAAAGGGTGAAGATAATCAGAGACTGGAGAGAATATAGCCTTAGATGAGAGCGGATTCTGAGGCGACGCCATTGCCGGTAAAATGAAGTGAGCAAACGCCGGCGGAGAAGCCCGCCAATTCTATTGATTTTGAATTGATCTCTCCCTCTTTTTCTTATTTTTCCTCTCTTTTGCGAAAGTCGTTGGTCATGTGTCTGATTTCTTTTCTTCTTCTTAAGGGTATTTTTCTCCTTTTTGTTTTACCTTTCGAATTCTAAGGTCTTGATTTTAAATGCTGATTTTATGAGTAATGTCACAGCAGATATTTAGTTCAATTTTCATTGATTTTGAGGGCAACCAATAAACAATATTAGCTTTGTTTTTTCGTCTTCTATCTCTCTACAACGTTAACTTGTAGACTTATACCTTACTAGGGAGTGAAGGGGTAATGATAAGAAATGATAACATTGTAGAATTCCATTCCAAGCAAAATAGGAATTTTTGTGTTTCAAGAAGATTGAAACCATTAACACGTTTAGCAAACCATAGTTCCTAGCAGCCAAGCAAAACCTTCGCCAACAAAATGATAAGAGAAATGATGAAATAAAATGAAGTTATTTGCAGCCAATTTTCAAGTCTGGCAGCAGACTATAATAATTAATAAGAAACTTCGCTCAAAGGCAACAAAAGATTCTTGCATTAAGAACATGCAGAAAGTAAGACAACTGACACATCTTGAATCAAGTGCCAATATCTTTCTGTTATGCGCTTTATTTCATCTGTATGGGATTGAAGGGAAGCTATGTGATTGCATCTCGACTCAATTTTAGCACTACTTTCACTTGATTGCTGCCTGAGAGAAATCAAACCCTCCAACTCCATCGTGGAACTATTCTTTGCAAAGGAATTGAGTGCAGGCTTAATGATTGTCTTATAGTCAATCCCCATTACATCAGTTGGGGTCGACTCCTTTGCATTCAGTGAATACTGATGACAATTATCAAACTTTAACCTAATAATAAGAAAATGAAGTAGCAATTAGCATCAGCAGAGTAATTATGATGAATTTATAAGAATATTTTCAATTTTAGAACTCAAGGACATAGTTGTACAACCTATAAAGCAAATTCTGTTCAAGTAAGGTTGTTATGAAAAAAATCCTATTAGTATAAGAAAATTTGAATCCACCAACAAATTATTTGCAGAAATTCAAAGAGATGTCATGCTCAACAGTATGGCTTGTGATGGATAAGTTCCATAAGATGCCGAATTCATGAAAAAAGAAAATTGAGCATAACTAACAATCAAATCTAGAAACTTCCCAAACAATTCAATATAATTAGAACTTATTCTCAGTTGATAAGATTCTAGTCTATTACGGTTTCAAAATAACGACCTACAAGTAGTGGAAATAAATTTAAACTCGATTCTACTGTAGTACTGTATATGAAGGTTGAATTTGAGACAGTGGAAAACCATAACTAAGTGATGACAACAATAAGTATAGAAAAGGGAAAGAATGGCAACCTCCTCATAGCCTGGTTACATTCCATTGCCATGGTCTCAAGCTCCTTAAACATATTCCCCATTGTTGCATCAAGATCCCATGTCTTCTCCTGCCACACATTCCTTGAGACTTCGGCATCACCGATATCCCTCTCACAGCTTGCAATTCTCTCCTCATCTTTTCCACCTCTCTAGTTTTAACATCTGATCCTCCACCTTCTGCCCCAGCTCTTCATTCTCTTCACCAATCTTCTTGTCCTAATGTACTTTAACTTCCAACTCCTTTTCCTTCTCCACCAAAATCTTCATTTCCCGTATCTTCTCACTGAACCCAGCGATCATAGTATGAAACTTCTTCACATCCTCTTCAAGTAGACTCTGCTGCTATAAAAGGACCATGGAGAAAAACAAAAAAAGCTTCTCCTACTGCAGGTATACCCTTCTGCCACTTTTCATGTCTTCGAAATGGAACTTGCAATTTCAAAAGCCAGGTTGTATCACACAACAAGATTGATATTTGTGTCTTCCAATACACGATGGGAGTTGGAATGCCACAAGAAAATGTCGGTAGTCCTACAAAGAAATGGAGTATCTGAACTTCAAAGCCTATTACAGCAGGTTGTGTCATGCCTATTTAAGACGGGTCTTTCTTCTTCTTTATGCTCGTAGGAACACCATAACAAACTGGCGATGCTCCTATTAGGTATCGTAGAGTGCAAGCATCACGAGCCTCACACAAGAATGAACCAATCATTCGCTTATGAACAGAATGGCCTTTACTTGATGAGCCACTTTCACATGTTGCAGGTAAACTTGTCACTTTCTTATTGGCACACTTAGAACTTATTTTCATGGCTTCCAACTCTTTTGTGACAATGTCATGCTGAGCAGAACTAGATAAAGCACATGACCTTTCTCTCAACCAAGCTTCAAGAACTGCCTTCCCAAAACGGTCAATGTCTTTGTCAGTCACTTCCCATAGGTTGGCCACAATGACAGGAGAACCTGCCTTCAAATAAGATAATGGAGTCCCTTGTGGAACATAATGACCATTTAATGTCAAGGAACCACTGCTACAACCCATTAGGAGACTTGCAGCACATGCATCCAATTTCTGAATCTCTTGCTTGGGAATATATTGTGCTCCTGTAACCCAATCGCCCAGCCATATTTGCAAAATACAACAAGAAACAACGATATATAATGACAGTCTTAAAAAAATGGCCAAATGATAGAACTTAATATGATAAAGAATAAAAAAGAAATTACCACTTCCATGGCCAAAGTATATGAAGAGGTCGCGGCTTTTCAATTCTTCAATCAACTCTGAAGATGTGGGTGCATATCCAGCCTTTCCCTGTTATTCAGAAGAAACTTACTATGATAAGTATCACGATTCATTTGGAGATAATTTCCTAATACACGATATGGGAGTTATCTCTCATGTGAAGAAATAACAAGTTACCTCCAAATTTAGATCTTTAAACCAATTCTCAAATTCAATTTGCGTGTTGTTGAGATCACCACTAGGGTTCAATAAATAAAAAGCATCCAAGGGATCAATTGAAGGAAAGGCAGCCATGATCCCACCATCTTGCTCTTGCTGACGGTATCTTCTATCAAGTGTTGCACAAATGCTGCCAACAGAAGGCATGCGATAAACCTCCTGGTTTCGAAGTACAGGTAAATTCTCCCATGGAAGCATCTGGCAAATTCATCAATCCTTAAATTTATATATAGGGGAATGACTCAACACTGTTTAAAATAATAATTTGGTCTTCAATTATCTTCTACCATTGATGCTAATTAAGAAAAGAGTACCTGCACATCATAGTCCAAGACAAGAATTATGGGCTCTCTGCTGGTATTGTCTTCCACTTCGAGTTTTTTTTTTGCATCTTGTATTAGTTTCAAGGCCAATCCAGAAACTTGGTCCAATCCCTTCGATGTGTTTTGAAAAGGATTAGACCCCTCTTTATTATAAAATCGTTCCCTACCAATGATGCAACCTTTCCTTGAATACAATTTTGAATCAAATGCTTCAAGAACTTCCTCTGGACCTTCTAAAATAACCTTCAGTAGACTCTCATTCACGTCCAGTTTGCATTTGGATTTCAAATTCAGCACCAATGAATTAAATTCAAATTCTACATGCTTTCTATTTGACCAGTCCCCCAAAAGCATAAATTTCCAAGGGCCCAACCATGAATCTTCAATAGTTCTGTTAAAGAAGCAAAATACGAGAAACATGACACAGTATAAGTTTTCAACATTCTGCCAGCCAATTGGATACTAGAACGTTGATCAATACCCAACATTACTTACAACCGTTTGCACGGGAAAGAATACTCACTTCATTAACATTCAATTTTAGGGAAATGGGTTTACTATTCAAGTGCACTACCTACACTTGATTAGAGTCGTACAAGTAAAACTCATAAAATCCTTCGTATGAAATAGATTCATTGATTAAAGGAGGTAAAAAAACATAGGTGGAAAAATTTAATAATGACCAAAATAATTGAATTTAAGTTGATAAACGTAACCTACCCCAATAATTTACCAAGGCACTCATCAAGCTTTGTTCTCCGTTTCCACCACAACTTCCTATTTGTTTTTGTATCCTCGGAAGGGAACTCTGAAGATGATAAATAATTCCCCTCTAGTATAATTCTGAATGCTGGTACAATTTCATCAATGACCGAGGATCCCCACGGACATTGCCAATGCTTAGTCAGATCATTTCTTTCACATATATCACTTGAGTAAGGATTTGAATAATCTTCTGAATCTTCTACAAGCCCCAAAGAAGGAGTAAATTGCAATTTATGCTAAAAATATTACTGTGTAATAAGTATACCATATAAGTTTCTAGCTGCAGTACCTTTTAAGATTGTTTCCACCGGCAGTAATAAAACAAGTGGCTCACGCTTTGAATTTAAATGTGACATCAAGATCCATGCATGAACAGATGAAGAAAAATGGAGAATTTGTTGCAGTAAACAAGCAAGATCTCCTTCAATCAGACTAATACAAACCATAGTCACGCATGGAAGGTCATCAAAGAATTTTCTCACATATTCTTCAAGATCTTGACTAGAAAGAAGTCCCCTTCTACAACATGAAAGCCAGAATAACGAACTTGGTTAAGAATTTAATCAGCATGTTGTGAATATTGAATAATATTCAAATATGAATGCAATTTACCTAAACAACTTCAACTTTAATCTTTCTTCTCCTGTATCAAAATCCTGAAAATAAACTTCGTTAAATGAAAATCCATCTACGAGCCCATGCATAAAATGTAGCATACAAATAAGAATCCAGATGAGACAGAAAATAAATAATGGGAAAAATAGATCAAAGGAAAATTGATAACACAACATATGCAGCAATCCATTTATGAGAACTTTACAAAAGACTGCAAAAAACCTACAAAAAAAGTGCAAGTTTCAGCAGACCTGTGCAAAATTAAGATCCTGTACACAAGATCTTCCAGTTGTATTTGGGAAGAACTGATTATTAAATTGAGTTCCAACCGAAGCTTGGTGAAAATATGAAACCCAGTGGCTGTCTGCTAGTATTGTGTTGGAAGATGCCAAAGAAAATAGCTCACTTGTTGAAGAAATTACATGCATAACAGCAAGCAATCTTGAAACCTGTTCAGTAACAAAAAGAATCAAAGTTAACCACCAAGAAATAATATAAATAAATAGAACAGAAAGAATGGATTTTACTGAAGCACAAACAAAATGAAGAAAGGTTAGAGGAAAACGATTTTTGTTGTTTATGCATAGTTCCTAATTATAGTTTTTCATCTATCAAGAAAAACCACCATCATTTAACTCAGCATCCTAATGGAGTTCAAATTCATTTAAGATGACAAGCACTGAATCCCTAAATAAGCATCACATGAAGTTATGTGATATATTTGGAAAATTTCAGGATGCGTGACTAATGATACAACATGAAAAATCAAACATAAATGGATTATGGAAGAATGTACAATCACCAAAGCAAATTGCTAAATTAAGTAGCATGCTTACGAACAAAAAATCAATTTGTATGACTACTAATAAAAAAAAAAAAAAAGGAACACATTAATGATGAAAAGGGACAAAACATATTAACTAATTTCCAAATCTAAATAAAATAAAATAAAATAAAAACATTAACATCTAAAACTGAAATGACTAAGTTAGACCTTTTGAAAAAGTACGGGAACCTCACAGCAAAGTACAAGGGCAACCCTCAGCCAAGAAACCAATGTTTCAGAGTCAACCTGAGACAAAGGACAACAAATAATCCTGCCAAGGAGAAACCGGAAAAGGGAGTTATGGTATAACAGCTGATTTAAGGAAAGATAATATTTCTATGTTTTAGCAAACTTAATTTAATGTGTTATCTAAGAATACGTTTAATCCTCACTCCAAAGCAAGAATCCAATTTTCTTGTCCCAAGTGGGGAAACATTGTATGTATCTATAAATGCAAGATTCAAGATAGTTTTGTTCTACAAACCCTCAATATTCAGGGGAAAGGGAAAGAAATTTTCATTGTAATCAATATTGAACAGAAGTGATTTTTTGCTTAAAATACTAAATTTTAACAACACAGTGGTGACTAGGTAGGTACACAATAAGGAGATGGCAATATTTAATTTATACGAAAGATAAGATAGGAGAGGAATACAATAGACATAGCCATTTATGTGGAATATTTAGACCATAGATTAACTATACATACTTGGTAGTTGCATATTTGTATCTCTTCAAAGAGAACCAGCAAATTTCATAGAGAACCGATGCCCTCTCAACTGCAAACACATCTCCATGGACCTCCTTGCCAATTAACTCTAGCAAAACTGTGGGTTCAATCACATAGTGCGCTTGAAAGAAGAGATTTCTGCTTACTACGAAGGACATGCTTTTCAAAATAGTTTCATGTGTTTGATGAATTTGACCACGAATCTCTGAGATTTTACCTAGGAACAAACAACAGAGAAAATAATGATAATATAGTTAATATTAAAATCATTCCCTACGCCCAATGGGCAATGAAGAATATTTAATACAAATTGTAGTTAAACGGTGGTCACACTCAAGTCTTAACTAAAAGTTAACTACAATGGGCATTGGCATTCTTGTTCAAAATTGACACAGCAAAATGTAAAGAACTTCTTCATCATAAAAGTTTGACAATAAACATTTATTTAATTGGATGGGTCATACCAACAAAAGTATTTGTGTGCATGCTAATCACTAAACTAAAGAATCTTATGGTATTAAACTTTGTTGATACCTAAGCCAGAAAGTTGCTTTAACACAAGCCGTCTACGAACAAACTCCCACTTGAGATATATGAAATTGTTCATTTGTCCAGCTTCAATTAGTTCCATTGGTAGACATTGCCAACATCCAACTTTCCCATTTTTGCACGATGCTTCACTCCCTTGTGTGCAACAACTCACTTGCAAGTGTGATTGCTTTTGGCCCAAAGCACTAGAAATATCAGGAATGTTGTTTTTCGGATGCACAGGAAGGTCAACTTTTTCATCATTAGAATTGCTTGCGCTTTGGCCCTGGATCGTCCGATATCTAGAGCGAGTCAACCTCATATTACTCTGAGGATTTACACACTGATCCATTTGGAAAGACTTGGGAGCATTTGTTATTTTTTTAGCCTTTTTACCATCCCTTTTGTCCTTTGGCCTTTCCACTTGAATTGTCAAAGATGAAAGAAATGTTTCTTCATCTAGACCACTAATAGAATTTTTCCATGTAGAAAGATTTAGTTTCTCAAGAGCTAAATTATAAAACCCTTCTGCATTTATTAATCGCTCTTCAGATATTATCCCTTTAGCATTTACATACATATCGCGGGACAGATCTCCAAGTTGTTGATGAACTTTTACTTCAAGCACCAGTCTGCACTTCAAACAAGAAGTAATGCTATCCTTTAAAATCTGTTTGGCTCTTTCAAGTTCCTTTTGTGCTAAACTCCATAACTCTTTCTTCCTATATAATTTTCCTGCCAGAAGTACACAACAATTACCTACTATACAGTTCTTTCGAGCAAGTATACATTCAACAATCAATATCCACTGGAACATGAAACCAAGTAAACAATTCGTACTATAAAAGTACCTAAAGCAGAAGAGAAAGCAACTTCAAACAGTGGCAAGCTTTGCAAGCAGGAGATACTTTTTCCCCACATTAAAAGTGTTTCAGCCTCAGAGCCATTTCCAATGATCTCATGAACAAGACCAACCTGGATGTTATACAAGCAATAGCATACCCATATGAAATATGTTAGCAAGCAGACGGATTACTTAAAATCTGTTTTAACATAAAAGAAAAGTTTTACCTGAAGAGTGCTTTCAAGATAACACTGAAGTACATTAAAAGGACTAAGATAGCAACCTTCTACATCCCATGATATTTTATCAAATGACCACACATCACGAGCAGCCGATCTGTTTTTCTGGAGATTCTTAATGCCATATGCAGGCTTCTGACTAATATAAGCCATTTCACAATCTTTTTCAAGATGCTGCTCAACAGTGTATATAAACTTCTCTTTGAATAGTTTAGAACGTAAACGATGAGCTTCTTTTGCACATGAGAGAGCCTAATACATACAAATAGAGGTGATCAAAAGAAGAATACCCAATATCAAAAGATAGACAAGATATGCAATAAAGGTAGGAAACATTGCCTGGAATGTAACCATAATTCCCCCCCGGGAAAAGAAGGAAAGTTAAGTCTTATAAAATCAAAGCCACATCTAACAAGCTTTTTATATTCTTCAAATTGTTAATCAGTTCCTGGTTGTGAAAAACATACCACTCATACTCGCACTATGTAGTCCAAAACAGGAAATCTAAAAGCTCTATATGAAGCAGACAATGAAACTCAAGACTATCTCGTTAACAGCTGCTCTTCCACTCCAAGTTTTGGGAGATTTCACAGGCCTATTTAAAATGGTCCAGTGCATTGCCTAGCAAAAACAATAATCTATCTTCTTTGTCCAGGAATGCATTGTTTTAAAGATAAACATAGTGCCTTTAAGTTCATTAGGGCTTTCTTTATGGAGCTTTTGGATAGAGAGAAATTTGAAAACAGAGCTGTATGAAACAGACATAATGTCAACTAATTCCATCATATTGTTCTTGTAGTTATTTCCTGTACCAAATTGATCTTCTTGTAATTATGACCTCTACACTTGAGCTAATCTTGGAGGTTCAAACACTAGGCACTTCATTGTGCTAATTGAAGAACTACTAGTAACTTCATGAGCTTTAAGGGTGCCAATAAATTCATGATTGGAAAGGAATGGACAGAATTGAAACTAGGTAAGCAGAATCAATATTCATTTTCATAAATAAATCATATATCAAACATAGTTAAATTACAGCTGAACTCCAAAGCTTAAGTATATGGTAAATCTATCCTTCTGTTCATACTTTCATACTCCTCTCACTTAAAGACTTACAAAATAACACAAGATCAAACAAGAGATTATCAACTTAATCGAAGAAAAATTACATTAATAAAGATTAAAATACCTCCTACTCTAATAGGATGTTAAGCTACTATGAAACCCAAAAGCTTAAGCAAATGGCATGGGATAAATTTAATCTTTTACTCTAAATTAACAAGAAAACATAAACTATGGCACATAGTTATAAAATTTAAATATCTGTTTTTCTTTTTACAGTATTTTCAACTACTATGTGACTATTATATTCTTTTCATGAGTATCTGTCTGTTTCATCCATACTTTAGGGAACTTTGGAAAGGAGATAGTTGCTCCGTTTATTGTTCAAAATCTCATTTCAATCTAACAGTTCAATCTTGTAAATTGGACATAATCCTCATCTTCAAGTCTTAGACAAACTTTTAATACTTCTCTTAAAGTATTGACATAACATTAAATTTACCTTCATCAATCAATTTAAGTTTATAGGTCAATCGTTGATTTTACATTGTATTAGAGCATTAGTTATGTGTTCAAACCCTGCAATGTTATATCCTAATTGATTTCCAGGTCTTCTACAAATTTCCAAGCTCACAACGGAAGAGTGTTAAAGTGGCAATATAATATTAAATTTACTTTCACTCATCAACTTAAGTTTTAGGTCAATCAATTTGACATTTCATTCATGGTACAAGACTAGGAAAGATTCACGCTCACCCCATGCAGAAAGATAGTATAAACTTCAAATACAAATATTCTTGAGTTTAAAAGGATTATATAAACTTGCCTCAATCAGACAGCCTTCTGAAATAAGTTTTTCACATAAATCATAGTAAAGATGTCCAGCCAAGAAAATAGAACTCGTGCATGCAGGAATCTGCAAGAGAAGTAGCATTAGCAAAAGAGTGGATTCCACATATCAATGGCAGCCTAAAACTTTTATGGAGATCAACTGCAACTTGAGAGAATTACATGAGATATGAGTTTTGAGGCAGCTTCTTTAACCTCATCAACTGTCACATATAATCGAACAGATTTTTCATGTTTACAAGAACTCTGGGTATAATTTGGGCATAAAAATGAGAAAGTCTGCTGGAATACAACAAGCGTGCCTGGCAATGTCTTCAGACAATTTGTCCAAAGTTCAAAACTCTTGGGGAGCTCACCGAGATGCTCAGATAGTTGTGCTATAACTATCTCATTTGCTGGTGTAGTACACATTGCATGACTCATTCTTCTACTTTCCCACAGAAGGGCCAACAGCTTCTCCAATTGAACATTTTTCCATTTGAATAATCTAATCATGAGACTGTAGATGCTATGGTAGTAATCCATGCAACCCTGAAAATGAAAACCAAGCAGTAAAATAATGGACCTGAATATTACCCAAATAATAGTAGTAGAAATATGGCAAAGAGACAGACCTTCATTGATAACAAATCAAAAGCATTATGTAATAGCAGCAACATATACTCAGAAAGTATCAAGCGCTGACCATCTGGCAAGGAATCCAGATTTGAAATTTCCAACCATATGCCCAATGCAGAAGCAATATCTTGCAAGACTTGCTGCTTCATTGTCATCCAAACCCATTTAACAGAGAAATAAAAATCAGAAAGAGATATAGATAGAAAATAGAGATAGAGACAGAGACAGAGAGACATTTTTCTCACATCAAGAAACAAAAAGGAACTTGTAAAGCTACCAAATGTTAATAACTCAATATAGGAGACTAGCCTTTCATGCATAACACCTTTGAATTTGGTACAGCCTCATGGGTACAGAGTGCACGCAAGAAATATGCCACAGCTAACTGATGAGAATGAAGAACTCCAGAGCTGCAAGTTCCACCAGCAGTCTCAATCTGTTTCAATTGCAATATGTAAATTGTATAAAGTATATCCAACTTGAAAACAAGCAAACACTTCTTCTGTAAAGTTCAAATCAATAGAAAACGTGAAGCATCTCAACCACAAACTTACCATTGTAGATATTGCTTCTGATAAACATTGGATGCAATCGTCCAAACATACAGTTTCAGAAAACCTCAATACCCTTGCTTTTTTCATAAATACTCTAGCTTTTTCTAGCCTATGATCTGGTGTAACATACACATCCCTTAGGAGGGTACTCAAGATTTTCCCTTGTAATGATTGACAAAATTCTGGATTTAGCTTGCTCATTTCCTCATATTCAACAAGTTCCTATACAAAACTTAAGCAATCTTACATTACAACACAAGTTAATGAAGAAATTAAGGAAAACTAATTTGAAGTGAACAAATGACAAAGAACCTAACCTGTTCCATGAGAGTACCAATTTGTGCCTTTGTCATGATCCTAAAAGACCCCAATAAACAATACAAGGTCAATGTGCTTTTTGTGGGATCCACATTCTTGTGATGCTTGCATTGTATCTGGGGAAAAATTAAAATCAGCACCGGCGGAAAATATGTAGTGGCCTAATAAATTGAATAACTTTAGATGATACCTTAACCCATTGTTTCACCAATTGCACGGGAACTGGCAACCCATTAAATAATGTTGCACCCATGGACCAGCTCTTAAGAATCTCACTCATTGCTCTTTCAACCTTATGCATGTCACGCTGATAGAGCATATCAATGAGAAAAGCACTTCTCGTAATCACTTCATTAACAAAACTTAGAACAGTGTTTTCAGAAAATTCACTGTCTGTTGGCCTTGATTTATCATCAAGCATCTGACAAAACTGCCTAACACAGGTCCAGGATGCGCTACAACACAACTTCAATGCCTTTGAAGCCTGTACATATGGAGAAATAATAGACAAGATAAATACTAGATCCAAGTGTTCATCAAATTCTTCATATTTTATTTTATACACCCAAGGAGAGTCTAGCCAACATTTGGGTTGGGGTAAAAGAAAAAGGTAGAAATTACAGATAAATATGATGATAACTTTTTCATAACAGATTATTCACTTCTTGAATCATGAATGAAAACAAGATTTTATATGATCTAACAATGTGGATGAAATTCTTTGAAGGAATCCCACTGAATTTGAGTGAAAATATTTAAGAAATAAAAGAAAATTAATATCAGGGGCAAACCATAAAATAATTAATTTCATATAATTTATATATTTTTTAAGAATTTTCTTTTTTTCATAATATTCATTTAGAACGCAAATTTATAGATATATGCATCTTTGACATGCCTACATGTACACCAATGACCTCACATCAATATATGTCAATACTCAATAATCCAGGATAAATTCATGTCAAGGACAAATGGAAAATATTATCAATCAAATGTTAAGAAGTCAATAGAAAACGTCTGAAGTTTACTAAATTTATTGTTAACTTACACTATAAGCCCATATTAGTTAGATTAGGTTTGATCGGGTATAATTAAATTTTAATAATTTCTACAATTGAATTTGACGTATATTTTTGGCTTATGTACAAGCTCTAATTAATGCTCAAGTCAATATTAACTAATCGTTACCAACGGCATCCTTGCTATCAGGTCTCAAAGTCAATGAGAAAATAATTAGTTTTTGAAATAAAAATGCTTCTAGATAACTTAATACTTTTTCTTAGAGGAAATAGTCCAACATTTTGTGATTCCATGATGTGAACCAGGGGCACCAAATTTGATCCTTATACATCAACATCACATTTAAAAGTTCATCTATCTGATGTGAGAAAACATACCTCTCTTATTTGCTTATTTTTGTACAAAATTAGGCCAATGTTGTTAAGGGAAGCAAATAAATGTTTCAAAGCAAAAGGTTGAATCCATTTGCTAGAGATAATGTCCTTGATCAAATCCGTGCTCCTCTGTGAATAAGAAAAGAAAAACCATTCAGGTAACTTGCAACCATTTCAGACTAGTTAATATGCCCCAGAACTTGTGACAACCTTCATGTCCACCCTTGTTCTTATAGACAGGGTAAAAGCAGCCACAACAACAGTTAATAGCATATTAACACTCTCATTGCATTCATCTCTCTTAGCATCACTTGCGCATCTGAACAAGAAAGAAAAGAGAGTCAGAAAAAATATAATGCATAGCAAAAATTACTTGAGAATGCAGTACTCTATACTCGTCAATAGATAAAAGATTCAATAGTTCAAAAACCAAGATTAGAGAACTTAATTTGAATTACAATTCTAGAAAGATAACAGAAAGTCAATAGATATGGACAATCAATTTATGAAACATTTGATATCTTTATTAAATAAGTGGTCACGTGATTTTGTCCATAACTTCAAAGACATCCCCAACCTACCCCTTCACCTTAAGGTGATTGAGAAGTGTTTGAATCATGTGACTATCCTATGACAAAAACTTGGGTTAAGTTAAGCTGCTCCCTACTCGGAATGAATAGACTACATGTCAACAAAGAACTTTGACAAGGAAAACATTAAGTTATAATATGAAAATGGAACCATTATTCTTTTTTGGACAAGCACAAGTCTCATAGATATGATCATAAAAGAAACACTTATTACAAAATAACTTACCTTTGACGAAAAAGAAAGACGTCACAAAAATGATGCAAAATATTCTGAATATTATACAAAGCAGAAGCAGCTTTATCCTCGGCGAGGATTTCTTTTCTCTCGGAATTTACAGACTCAGCAAGCGGCTTGCATAAGAACTTAATTGCATCCAAGTAAGAGGACAGATAAGCCTCTGTCCAGCTCAGGAAAGAAGGGACCTCATGTTCATGATTAGATTTCCAATGTGAACATGGCTGGCCAACAAAATCTTTCAGCTCAATGCTGCAGGACCCGTTACCCTTTCTGCAGCCAATACAAAAGTAACTCCCCAGGAAACCATTTAAGCTAACCAAACGCTGCATAGTGTCTTTATCATCAAGTAAAATACTAAATGCAGAGCCATGAGTTCCACCCCTGGGTAGTTTAGAAAATATTTTCAACCCAACAGCATAAAGCCTCAAATTCAATCCCAATGGTGTTGTTTCCTATTAAAATAAATAAACAGATAAATAGGAATAAAAAAAAAATTATATTAGATAATATTGCAAATGAAGATGATGTTTGGAGAAGGTACATAAACTAAAAGCTCAAACAAGATACCTGACGGCAATCACTTGTCAGTTCCTCAAGATGTCTAGCAAAGGCACAACAACAATCAGAACTTGCACTCTGACATTTATTTACACAATAACAGATGAGCTGAAGAAACTCAACAACTGTACATTCAGTTTCATCCTGAAAAGAAACTCATTACCCATTAGGATTTTAGCATTAAAAGGTCTTTTATTAACAAGAGTTTAGCATTAAAAGGTTTTTTATTAACAAGATACAACACTTCTTATTATCTTAATGAAAAGAGATTATTGCTCAAAGATACAAAATCCAAAAGGAGCAAAAGAAACATTCAAAAGTTGACATCCATATCATGCTATATCAGATGCACAGCACATGTCCATGCAAAACACAGACTCTACTCAAACTAGAGGGCTCATGCTTCCTACGTCATGGCTTGTCAGGTCCCAAGATTTAAGGTTTCGGGGACACAATGCGATGCCAATGAGCCAGTTTGGCAAATTAGCATGCTAACCAACATGTTTAATGAGTTATGACCTATAACAACTCTGAGACATAACCTACGACTCAATAATTAATTTAACATGAAATAATTTATTTTAAGTAAAATAGTTGTCAATATATGACCTGACTAATTCTCAACTGAGGGCCCTGATTGGTTTCTATATTCCACGAGTAAAAGCTTACTTTATTTTATGTCATTTGTTTTAGTAACTTTATGACTATGTTCCAGTCAATGTCAAATCTAGTAGAATAGAAGTCATAGACGGCATTAAACACATCGTTTCCTTTGCATGGAAATCACCAGCCTCATTTTATTAAAGGAATGAGAGAAATATTAGCTTAGCTGTTCTGGACACCAGAGATTAAGAAGTTGATAGTTCTAGCAACTAAATGGTGAGGAAGTAGCTGCTCTCTAACATTCTCTCAGAAAAATTAACAAACTCAGCCTCTGTTTAAGAGAAGCATCCTCTCTCTTCTACATTGACACAATTATGCCGCACAACAACAAAGTACCATATAAAGAAAATCTATAGAGAGGGAACAAAGTTAGCCTTAATTCTTTTTTATGACACCCTTTAATACACCATTAAGTTTTTCTAATTTGATGGTTCCACGCGAGCACTTGTTCAAGATATCGTACACTCAATGAAAGATATACTTGGTAGCGTCGGTATTGGAAAAAATTTTAGGCATAACTTCTCAATTAACTGTACCTTCCATTCTATTTCTAGGGTCAGAGACTTCAAAACGCATGCTAGTATGTTTGTGACGAGCATAGATGTATGATGTTCCTGTTGTAGAGAGAAAAGGATGGAACATATCCGACGGGCCAACTGAAAATAAATAAAGAACAATGTTAGCATATAATATAGTATCCACAAAGAAAAAACAAAAAGTTGATACATCACCTTGTAAATCTGATCTCTTAAAGACGACTTGGCATATTCAGCAAATGTTGTGAGGCAGAAGAGACTTACGAGACTCTCACCAAAACAAACTAGCTCCTCAGCCAGGAAAATAGTACACTTGCCTAGATATGTCACCAGTGCTCTTTGAGTCTTCTCGGATACTTTAGCATCTAGAAACCTGCCCGAAGGAATGTGTATACCAGATCAATAAACTGTCTACTTTTTATTTAAGATAAAGGGTCTGGACTAGTATGAAACCAGCAATTTCAGTAACTTTTCCACTAAGAAATCTTGCCTTCCAACAATTTCTATATACTCCAATCTAGCTACGAGCTAAGCCACCATATTAAAAAGGTGGGAAACGAAAATGGTATCAACTTTGATACTTAAACAGTGAAGTTCTTACCTGAACCATGTTCTAACCTCCTCCACCAAACCAAGAACCCTACGATAGTCGCCACTTTCCTTACTACGACCACATGCCGTACACTTAACAACCGTTGCAACGACCTCCACGAATAGCAAACAAAAACCTTCATCGCCACCACCTTTATCCCCATCGTGAATGACACGAAAATCCAATTTCCCCGCCTTTGATCTACGATCAATATCCCGAAGCCTGTCCAAAATCCTAAACCCCTCTGCCTCCGCATCCTTGAAGAGTCCCCAATCCTCCATGCAATGCACCATTCGAATCCTCTGGACATCGACAGTATAGGGTTTACACGAAAGCTGCGACGTCAAACATTCCAAACAACCCAAGCAAAGCTTATAAATTTCAAATAACTCTAGGGCGAAATCGAGATGGTTGCCCAGTTTAGAAGGGTCGGTGAGGCGTTTGGGGAGAATGGAGAGAGCGCGATTGAGAAAAGAGAGGAACTCCTTAGCTAGGGAACGTATTGTAGAAGAATCGTCGGTAGGCTTGACTGATTTCTTGCATTTCTTGGGCTTTTTGATATCGGAGAAAGGGTAAAGAAAATCGGAGACTAGAGAGAATATTCCTTTGGAATCGGCTGTTTCGAGGAGTGAGATGAGAGCGGATTCTGATGGTGAGGCCATTGCCGGTGAAATGAAAGGGAGGAAACGCCGGGGGAAATAGACTAAGACCGAGTGCTAAGTTCCTTCTTAAGAACGCTAGTGGAGAAGCCCGCCAATTTAATTCATTTCGAATTCTTCTCTCTTTCTCTTATTGTTATTTTCGCATCCAAAATGTATTATCTCCTTCTGTTTAATTCCAAGGTCTTCATTTCATTTTATGTGCTTACGTAATGATTTTATGAGTAACGTCACAAAGTTTAATTATGAGTTAAAATCACTTTAAAATATGTTTTTAATTTTCATTCAATAGAAATTATATTAAACAATCTAAAATTAACGTTTTAAATGATAAAAAGTGATTTAAACGTGATAAAAGTTATTTTTACCTTTCAAACATGGCTTCGATATCCCTTACAAGAATTATTAGCATGTACTACATGATTGAACACTGTTTAGTTAGATATTTCTCTATTGCACTTCATACGTAATGATTTGTAACTATATTTATTACTAATTTTTCTAAACTTGTATTCATCCAAATCACGATTGAGTTTGTTAGCTTACCCTTTCTTTCGAGTTTTTTTTTTCCTCTAGGCGTTTGAGTATTCAAAAAGCCATTATTTTTATTGACCACCGGTCCACAACTTTGCTAATCTGTGTCAATTTGAACGTAGATTATCTATATATATATATCGTAAATTGTAGTGATTAGCACTTTCTTTTAATGATTATGTATAATTTATTCCCTTTTTTGTAAATTGAAACTTACATGTGTTTTTGTTTATTCTTTCAATTAGTTGTGTTTTCTTGGTTATGCTGTGCCTTTTGGGACTGCTGCTTAGCATGTCATGAGGCAAACATGGCAGTATTGGAGTCTGAATTGGTTATGTTGTGACTTTTTTAAGCAAGTCATGAGGCAATTATGGCATTATTTCAGTTTGATCATAACAATACTTTAGGTGTCTCTGTATATTTGTATTTATAATTTTGCAAGTGACGTTGCACGACCTTTAAAAGATTTTCCAGTAAGTTGGCAACAAAGGTTTTCCCGTAAGTTGGCAACAAACTCTATCGTAGTTATATCAATTATATTTAAAATATTAGCATATAAAGTAACCTTTTTTAAAAATTGTAAATATATAGTAAAATTTGTTAGAGTCTAAGAGTAACGAGAGTCTCTGTCACTAATAGATTATCTTGTAAATATTATCAACTCTTTGATATGTTGTGGACGTGTGTCCTAAGTGGGTAGAGTGATTTTTGGTGGTCTCACACCAAACAAACTTGGGGAGTTGTTAGCCATTACCTAGCTCAATAAGGTTGTTGCCGTGTGTTTGGATGTGCTTTCTCATGTATTGAATATTGGCTTTGATGATTTTCATAGGTTTTGGTACACATTATTTGTCACTCATTGGGAATGAATATCTTTCGTAGCTTTGGACCAATGATCACCCGTGACTTGTGCATACCGTTAGTGTCGCAAAGACTTTTGTTGGTCTCGTTGACACATATCATGATACCGTTTTCGACTTGAGTAGTGTTGTTTCTCTTGTTTGCAATTCAAATTAGAGCAATCGTAGTAAACATAAGGGTACATTATACAAACACCTAAACCGTAGCTTAAGAAAACTTTGGATTGGTTTTAAACAACGAAACAAAGTAAGCTTTGAGAAATAAACTTTGAGTTTTAGACGAGCACCATAGCAAACCCAACCTCACACCCCAAACACAAGCTTGAACATTCCTAGTAACAATGATTTCAAACAACAAATCTCATCAAACACACTATTGAGATCGCCAATTAAGTTGAACCATATTGATGCATCGTTGAACAATATTTTTGTCGTGATCGAGGAACGTAGAAAGTAGTCTCTATAATTCTAATTGAAAGTTAAGATCGTTTTAACAACGAAGGCCGCCAAGCCCTTGTAAATGACATTCGATATTTCACAAAGCATTAGTATCGTACCATTTTCCTTTTATCCTCGAAACTATGATTTCTACTACTCACAATTCAGCTTGTCATGCTCGGGGATCCAATTTCTCTAATGTCAACAAAGATCTCCATAGATCGACATGGTAATATAATATATGGTCTATTAGCTCTCTAATGTCTCTATGTCTTCTTATACTACTAATAAACAAAAATCAATATAATTTATATATATCACACGTTAATGCCACATTCATTTTTTATTAGCTTAGTGTTTCTTAAACCAATAATTCCACATCACAGAATACTTTTCCAGGATATTTCCAATGATTATAATATCATTAAACTCATTTTTTATTTCATTGGGTCAAAGAATCTCAACTCAAATAAGTTCTTCTTTTCCATCCCTTTTAGGTGGTTGGGAGAGAGGAAAAACTACACCAATTAAAAAAGAGAAAATACATTTGTCCATTTGGAGGGGCATAAATTCCAAAAGTCTGTTTCTTCCCAACTCCCAAATAAAACATTATAAAATCAAAGTTGAAAATACAAAGCCAACCCATATCCCATCTCCATCATCATCATCTTCTTCATCTTCTTCCATGGATGATGATAGGAGAAGCTCTTATGGAGGAAGCTCATCCATGGAGATAGAGAAATATTATGGGCCATCGTCAAAGAGCCAAGTTTCTGTGAAGAAAGGGAAAAGCACTTCTGGGTCATCTTCAAAATCATGGAGATTTGTTGCTGATCCTGAGTTTCAAAGAAAGAAGAGAGTAGCAAGTTACAAGATGTATTCTGTTGAAGGCAAAATGAAAGGATCTTTTAGAAAAAGCTTCAGATGGCTTAAGGATAAGTACACCCAAATGCTATATGGCTGGTGGTGAGTTCTTTAAGTCTATTTGTGTTAAGTTCTTGATTGTTGTTGCTGTTCTTCTTCTTTTCATCTGTTTGTTTTGGAGTTTTTGATATATTGTTGAAATGTAAACAAGTCAATCAGTCAAACTATGGAAATAAAATCTTCTTTTTTTTCAAGTCTTTCTTTTTCTGTGATTGTTACATTTGGAATATGTTGATTGGTGAGTTGTGTTTTTCATTTTATTATTTGAATAGGTCAGTATAGTTTGAAACCAAACTATGTTCATAATATGCAACTTGTTATGTAAAGATAAGATGATATTATTTTGTTCCCATTTTATTTGAGCATTCCATTTGTGAAATGTTTCTATGTCCACTATTTTTCTCAGCCACTCATTTTGTTAAACAAATATCAAAATCTAAAGAAAATAAGAAACAAACAAACTAAAGCTAAACAAAAGTGAGAATCCATTGTAATTGTAAATGAAAATATTAAAAATACTATATACTTTAGGGAAATTGTATCGAATGAAAGAAAAATTAGACTTTTTTTTTTTTCATATTGCAAATATGACAAATATGACAAATAATTTGCGATATTAGACAGCTATCAGCTATTAGAAAGTTATTTAGTTTTGAATTTGATATTTTTGTAATTTAAAAAATGCAGTGAGATGAGCTTATTATTATAATTCTTTTTGCTACTTTTACGAGCGCCTCTCATTTTTCATGCATTATAAGTTTCCCCTATCTTTACATCCCACCAAACTGTTCGATGGTAACTTACCATGGACAGATCACAATACTTTAATATTTTTTAATGTGAACGATTAAAAATGATGCACCCATATCTGAAAGATAGCGTTCTTAAGAGCTTGTGATTTTTTTTTTCTTTTTTACATTTTATGTCTAGTTCAATAAATGTTATATCATTAAATGGTCCCTATAGAATTAAAAAGAAAGCCAATAATATATTTTAGAATTGATTCTATCATTAACATGTTACTAATCTAAGATCCCCATAGGATTTCAATAACTTCATATCAACAAAATTTATCTTTATTTCATTTATATTTTGTACAACCAATCAACAAAGAATTCAACATCCAATCTCACAAAAAAGAAAAATACCCCTCAATTACATTATTAAGTTGTGCTCACTTTAAGGACAGTAACGTATAAATCATAGTTTTATGAACTCAGCGTAAGTTTTCTACCATTCATTTGTCTATAAGAAGTTAACAAAATGCATTAAAAGGAAGGCTACAAAACTTGCAGAAACATGGTTATGATAAATATGGAGTTTGGGCAGTTAATTTTGTTGGATTAGATTGGTTGTTTTACAAAATCCAGCTTTAATTCCACCATGATTTTAACCACAAACAATCTGAATCCGCATCCCTTTTGGGTTGTCATCAAAATTGATTTATTTTTAGCATAACAGAAAGGAATTTGAGAAGAAATTCAATTTACTACAAATGGTAGAAAGAAAGAAAGAAGCTCCATTGAAATGCATTAAGCTCAAGCTTCTCCCACAACCTCTGTTTCTATTCCCATTATTTTTTCCCTATATTCAAGCATTCTGTTTCGCTCTCTTTCTTTGCAAAAACAGATTCCAAAAACCCACAACCATCCTCTTCTTCCTTTTCCTCATTTTGTTGCAGATTTTAACCAAATCCTGCCTTTTTTTGTCTTCTTGTTCTTGTTCTTCCACCTTTCTGTTTTGTTTTGTTTTGTGTTAGGTTGAAAAATAAAAAGAAGAAGAAGAACAAAAAAAGAAAAAAAAAGAAAAAAAACAGAGTATTCAGGGAATGAAGAGATGAAAACAGAGTTCCTCTGTTGGGTTTTCTTTTCCTCTGTTTTTTAAATGTTTTAGTCATGGTGAGAAGCTTTCCGACGGATGACAATCCGTTAATTCATCCGGCGATACCTCTGTTCCTTCTAGCGGCCGGAATGGCAGCAGCTATTTCCATGATCACGACGCTATGTGGTGTTCGATCTCGAAGAAGATCGACGCCGTCCGAAGATTCGTCTCATGCCGCCGCAGACAACAAAACAGACGAAAATGTTTCCCCAACAACAACGACACCGTTTCAGGCCGCAAACCCATCTGGTGGAGAAGCAGAGAACGAGGGGGAAATGAAAGAACTTCCCCTGCCTCCAAAAATGCAACAAGTGGCGAGTACGAGCCCACCGAGCCAAATATCGAAATCAGCATCGGAGAGGAAATTGAATCATATGAGAAGCATGAGCATTAAAGTTCCTAGAAGTCTTTCGGTTGTGAGGAATCATTTGGATGAAGGGAGACAGAGGAGGAAAGAGAGGATTAAAGGGGAAGATTCCATTTGGACAAAGACAATAATTTTAGGGGAAAAATGTAAAGTTTCAGATGAAGAAGATGGAATCATATATGAAGGAAAAGGGAAGAAGATAACAGCTTATCATCCGAGAGCTCCTAGTTCGATGTCGATATCAATGTCGAGGCAGAATTCCGCCGTTGAAGCTGAAGCTCTGCAAAGCTCAGAAGCAAAATAAACCCAAGAAGAAGAAGAAGAAGAAGAAGAAGAAGAAGGATACAATTTTAAAATCAATGGCTGATGAAATTTGAATGTGATTTTGGTGAATGTGTAGATGAATCTTTGTCAATGAATGGGTGTTGTCTCTTTCTCTTTCATTTTTTAAGACTTTGCTGTTCATTCTTTATTTTCATCAACTTAACAAGCTTTAGCCATCATCTAAATTTTTTGGACTTTTTGTATTTTCTTTATTTTCTTTTTTTAAGTTTCAATACTCTATTTGGTCATAAAATATATTATAGGTTATATTTCAAATTATAGAGGTTTCAATTTTGTGTCATTTCAAAACTTTTAATATTATTTTTAAGAGGTTTTTAACTATAAAAGATCTTTATAACTTTTGATTTTATATTTGATGGTGTTTATAAGCTTTTTCTTTTTTTAATTCATGAAAACACGATCGTCTTATTAGAAATGAGACTCATTTTTTTGTTGTAAATTCGTAGGATAAAAGTTTAAGAAATATAATGTTCTTTTTAAGTTTGGAGACTTATTAGACACAAAAGTTAAGATTTAAGGGTGTAATTAGTATTCTTTTTCAAGTACATGAATCTACTAAACACAAATATAGAACTTGTATGTCATTGCGAGACTGACGTGGGTGAGGAGGATAGTATTTATTTACTTCCTTGTTATTGTTGTTAGCACTTTGTGTGGTTTATGATTTAACCAATTCTCTTAGGCTAAACTTTTTTGGTTTTAAGGTATTATTATTAGATATTCGTTCTTTTTTTTCTTTTGATTGTATTGGCATATGATGTTTGGTCAAATTGGTGTTCTGTGTTGGTGGAGTTGAGGAATCATTTATTTTTTACTATCCGTTTAATACTTCTATTTGGAAGACATGCTTTTATGAGGTGAGTATTCACATAAGATGTAACATTGAGATACGAAACTCAATTGGGTTTGTCACTTTAGTGCTTGAAGTGCCATAACAATAACATGCATATCACCAGTGTTATTGTGCACCATCACCAGATGATTAGTCAAGCTGTTAGGTTTGAGATTTTTATTTGTTATACTAATTTGGCTTGAAGCTTCTTGTGTAGAGATCCAACAACTTTCTCCCTGAGTCATTTTCTAATGTTTCCTTGTTGTTATGGTAAGTGTAAGTTTGAAACTCATAATCTACCAAAAAGGTTGAAAAAAGCATTTCAAGACCAAAAATGACAACCAAGTGCAACAAACACAATCTAACCTAAAATGTATTCAAAACGTGTGTACGTATCACTTAAACTTTCAAAACGACCAAACAATGCTTAAGTGTAAGTTTGTAAAGTAAATGGTATGTAATTTAAGTCATAATTACCGTCTCTAGACCAAGTGAACCTTCCATTTTGCAATGGAATTTCCATGAGAGAAACCATGTCAATAAACTTATTGAATAATAACATTCCTCTAGTACTTCTGCCAAAAGGAAATCTTTCCCGGGCCCAACGAGTGATATTAAAATCCCCACCTATGCACCAGGCCACGGCCGAACAATCAGCCAAGGAAGACAATTCGGGCCAAACCAATTTCCTTTCTCTGCAACCACAAGGGCCATAGACATTTGTGATCCAACAAACCTTTTTGCACAAAGTGAGGCATTTGATTGACAAAGAGAAGCGTCTTTTAATGACCTCTGTTACAGATATTTTACTGCTGTCCCACATGGTAAGAATTCCCCCAGAAGATCCAACAGAAGCCACATAATCCCAGCCAATATCCTTAGAACTCCACAATGATTTTATAAAAGCCGAGTTCAAGGTGTCCTTCTTAGATTCTTGAATCATGACTACAATTGTTGATGAATTTTTTAAGTGCTGCACGTTTAGAGGAGTCGTTCAAACCCTTAGTGTTCCAGGAGACAACCTTAATAATGACTGGGAGGAGGAAAAGGCAGTTGCACATCTAATTTAAGCCAGAATGATTCCACAATCACCGACTATAGACACTAAATCTTTAGGCAAATCCAGGGGAATTTTAATAGGGAGAATATCTTCATCATTGAACAAGACATTCAGATCCATCCCATTAATTTCTGGGACTAATTTAGGGTCAACTTCAGTGTTGGGGACTGCCAATTTAACTGATCTCAACAGTAAGTTGATTAAGTTGGGCAGTAGGAGGGACACGAGACAAGGCATCTGCTGCTTTGTTTTCTAGTCCCGGTTTATACACGACATCAAAATTGTAGCCAAGAAGCTTAGCAATCCACCTCTGATGTTGAGGTTGGATAACCCTTTGTTCCAATAAAAGTTTCAATGATCGTTGATCAGTTTTCACTACAAACCTCTTGCCCAAAAGATAAGGTCTACAGCGTTGCACAGCCAAAACTACAGCCATTAATTCCCGTTCATAAACTGGTTTAGCACGATCCCTCATAGCTAATGTCTGGCTAAAATAAGCAATTGGCCGATGATTTTGAATTAAGACAGCACCTACCCCGTATCCAGAAGCATCGGTCTCTATTTCAAATGGTAAGGAAAAATCTGGCAATGCTAAGATTTGGAGAGTCATCGTAGCCATCTTTAAATTCTCAAAAGCTTCAGCAGCTGCAACAGTCCATTCATATGCTCCTTTCTTCAATAATTGAGTCAAAGGAGCAGCCACACTTCCATAATTCATTACAAATCTTCGATAATATCCTGTCAACCCAAGAAATCCACGAACTTCACGGACATTAGTGGGCACGGGCCATTCTTTGATAGATCTAATTTTCTCGGGATCAACCTCTACACCCTTGCCCGAAATTATATGGCCAAGATACTCCACTTTCATTTTGGCAAACCCACACTTGTGCATATTAGCATATAATTTATTCTCTCGCAGCACCTCTAACACCCATTCTAAATGTTGAAGATTTTCATCCAAACTTCTGCTGTAAATTAATATATCATCAAAAAAGACTAAGAAAACCTGTGTAGGTAAGGTTTAAAGATACTATTCATCAAAGCTTGAAACGTTGATGGTGCATTGGTGAGCCCAAAAGGCATGACAAGAAACTCATAATGCCCCTCGTGAGTTCTAAAAGCTGTTTTCTTCACATCCTTTTTACACATTCTAATTTGATGATATCCCGCCTTGAGATCAATCTTCGAAAATATATTAGCCCCATTAAGTTCATCAAACAATTCCTCTACTACTGGAATAGGAAACTTGTCTGGAACGGTCACACTATTCAACGCACGGTAATCTACACAAAACCGTCAACTACCATTTTTTTTTCACCAACAAGACCGGGCTCGAATATGGACTAGTACTAGGTTTTTATGCCAAATGCCATCATTTCATCAACCAATCTTTCCATCTCCTCCTTTTGCTGGTATGCATATCTATAAGGCCGAACATTGACTGGATTAGTCCCCTTCTTAAGATGTATATGATGTTCAATGGTACATTGTGGTGGCAACTCTCCAGGCCAATCAAAAACATCTTCATTCTTAGCTAACACGGCTGGAATAGACTCATGAGTGGTAGGCACTTCATCAACCCCATACATCGCTGCAAATGCCATTCCACCTTCCAAAGATCTACACTCAATCAGAAATCCCTGATCAAGTTCTGTCCATGTCTTCATCATGTGCTTCAAACTCACCCTAGCCTTCGTATGACTCGGATCTCCCCTCAATACAACCTTCTTCCCATTTTGTATGAATGTCAAAGTAAGTTTTCACCAATCTACTTCGGTTACTCCTAATGTATGTAGCCATTGCATACCAAGAATGACATCCACTCCCCCCCAATTCCAATGGCAGAAAATTATCCACAACCTTCCATTCACCCAATAGCAGTTCCACTTGTTTACAAATTCCCTTCCCTTTTACAGCAGATTCAGACCCCAAAATAACCCCATAATCAGAAGTTTCCTGCAACTGCAACAACAATTGAGTTACTAACTTTTCAGATATAAAATTATTGGTCGCGCCGCAATCTATCGATACTACTACTGACCTTTCTCTAATCATACCTTTAATTTTCATAGTTCCAGGGTTTGTTAATCCCACCACCGAATTTATTGATAATTCGATCACGGGTTCTTCTGGTTTAACAACTTCAGTCTCCTGTATTTCAGTTTCCACTTTTGAATCCTCTTCTTCAACTACTTCTAGTTCTTCCCCATTTGCCCCAACAACTAAAACTCTAAGTTCCTTATGATCTTTCACTTTACACTTATGGCCCACAAAAAATCATTCCTCACAACGAAAACAGAGACCTTTCTCACGTCTAGCCTGAAATTCAGCATCAGAAAGTCGTTTTAGTGGTCCTTCTCGTCGATTAGGTTCACCAGCCACTCCTCGAAGTGTAATCATCCGCATTGGAACAATCCCTCCTGACTTATTATCATTAGAAATCACAGGAATTTGAGGTTTAAAAGAAGCAGAAACCTGGAATTTTCCATCCGCTGCACGTTTGAAACTTGATTCTCCCCTTATCACTTCTCGGTTCTCAATCTTTTGGGCCAACTTCATCATTTGAGCAAGCCCCATAGGTTCCCAACATTCCATGTCTGCCTTAATCTATGGTTTCAAACCATTCATAAATGTTTCTTCTAAAACAGCCTTTTGTAGAAACGGCAATGGTGCTACTGATTTATCAAATAAATTATGATATTCTTCCAGTGTAATTTCTTACTTGATCTTTAAAAATCTTCCCAGAATTGATCCCTCACGATTCGATCGAAATCAAACAATAAGTCTCTTCTTTAAATCGTCCCAATTAACAAACGGTTCACGATCTTCATGAGATCTTATACCAATTCAAAGCTGCTCCATCAAAACTAATAATGGACACAGTCATTTTCTCTGACTCACTCAGTTTGTGTATCTGAAAGTATCTCTCAGCACTAAACAACCAAGAATCAGGATCATTTCCCACAAAATTTGGCATTTCAATTTTTTTAAATTTGCTTTGGTCGCCTGCAGAATCTTCACCCTCCAACTTGGTATGTTTTTCCTCCCATCATCGTCCAATCACTGACATCAACCATGCTGTCAACTTTACTTGATGATCCTTCCTTCCATCGTTGTCTTCCCTTTGATCATTCCTTCGATATATTTCAACAGTGTTTCTGGTTGCTGTTGTTGCTTCTTAGCCTGTACTCCTAACCACTCAATACTCTTCGCCAAAGATGACATGTTTTCCTTGATTGTTGGCAGATCATGTAATTCTACTCGAATGCCGAATATTTCTTGATCTACCATTTCCAACTTTTCCTCAATTCGCTTTTGAGCCATGGTATGGAACTTCACAGATTCGATTTCTCCGATACCAAAATGATAGAACACCAAATAGTGTGTTCTACTAATTTATTAATCAGCCAAACATTTACAGAAAACAGGTTCTACCACAGTCTTGAAAACAAAGTACTCGACAATTTGGAAATTAAAAAGCCTTAGAAGAGTGAATATCACGCTTTGGAGAATGCGAAATGGACTATGAACTGTGCATAAGTTTTGCAAATGAAACCTCCCTTTCTCAGTTTATCTCCTCATGTTTGTCCCTTGTGTTTGCATGCTTTAGAAGATTTACATCATATTTTCTTCTCCTCCTTACATGCAAAGAAGTGTTGGTTTGGCTTACTTTGAATTGGGTTTTCGACTATAGATTTAGGAGAACGTGGTCCAGCTTATTTTGATGCAATTACACAGTCAAGATACAACACAATTAAGTATTAGTTGTTTTTCTGTTATTAGCTGTTTTTCTGTTTTCAGTTGATTTTCTGGTATTAGTTGTTTTTCTGTTTTCTTCAAACTAATCAGTTACAATAAATGATTAGTTACACCCAAACAACTAACTGTAACTATCATTCACATCTATAAATAACCATTCTCCTATTGAGAATGATAGATTGAATTCTTGGATAAAAAAAGATCCAAATCCAACTTTGAATTACATCATATTTCATGTCCCATTCTCAAGAAGAAACCAAGACTGATTTGGTTAAATGCAGTAAAGGCCATTTTACCAGAAATTTGGTTTGAACATAATCAACTAACATTTCAAAATAAAGCTTCCTCTTGGACAAATCGAGTCGAAATGGCTAGAACATGGTAGTTTTAAATAATCACTTTTTGTTATTTGAGAAAAACTTCATTTTCTCTTATTACTGAAAAAGGATTTGATAATAGGTAAGTATAATTTAATAGAAATTCTAACTAAAGAGAACTAATTATAAAAGAAAATAACGTCTAAAAAGAATAATTAAAAAAACAACTAAGGCAACTATACAATACAAATCTACACTTGGTAATCACAACTTTCGATCTTCCTTGTATGGAGTAACATTTTAAAGAGAACGAACTAAGATAAAGATCTAAGCAAAAACTTCATCGATGGCATAAGAAAGATGGATGGAAACCTTATAATGATACAGGTAACAAACCTTTTCAATTGAGGTTTAGATGCCAAACATGTAATATTGTTCAACAGTATTTCGTCAAAGTTAGTCATTAAAATCAAGCAAATCAGAAAACAGAAAAAGAATGTAGATTTAAGAGGACTATATAATATATCAACTAGGAATGAAATAGGCAAAGATAAAAGCAAGTATTAAGAACAAAACAAAACATAACAAAAGTGGAAGACCAGCTTACTATTCAAAACAGCAAAGGAGTTCCACATCACTTGCAAGATAGCCTGTGGAATCACTTTCATTCATTGCTATAGAACTATCTTGGGAACTTTGGCAGAGTTGTGTTTGGAAATTACAATGATGTTTAGCAAAGATGTTTACAATAATAAAACTATAACATAAATGTTTCATAATGTTTGAAGAAAATATAGCAATTCATTGCAAATAAGATGCAATACCTTGATTTTATGGTTAAAGGTTCTAATTGTTTTTTCTTTTTAAGCTCTTATTTAGAAGGGATTCACCTGTTACAAGTTGAAATGTGAGTTGGAAAAATTGAACAAGAAGTTATAATCTTACAAGCAAATGATCCTTATAGAAAGAACTAACTTTATTCAAGCAAAATATCTTCAAGAACAAAATTGCAATTACACGATCACTTATTAACACAAATAAAAATGAGGAAACAAATTCTTATTAGTAAAACACATGTAACCAATAAAAAATGCAAATCAGACCAATGAGTACAATGAAATACAACATGATAACAAGACAGAGATGCAACATATACTTAAAATACACATCAGAAAAGAAGTTGATTCTTGGCAACAAAGATTTTCTCTTCGAAGTGTTGCTCACAACAGTCAATAAGTCTGACAATTTCAATGACTTGTAAGAATTATGCACAGAGAGCAAGGATTACAAATCCAAATGTACGGGTGCTCGTGTGTGTTCAATAAAGTAAATAATAGAAAAATTTTCAAACAAAAACCAAGCATAATAAATTTATATGACCATTAAGACATCCATATTCTTATTGCTTCTCTCCCACGTTTCACGAACGTCCTCAGCCATCTGCCAATTCCATTTGAATTATTTTTGATAAAGCCCATTTTCAAAAAAAAAAGTTCAAAATGCGTGAAAAATGCAATTTGAGACCTAAAACGACAACCAAGTATGCAAGTGAAACAAACTTAGTCTTAAACAAGTCCCAAAATGGCAATTAAGTGGGTGAAGTGTCAACAAACTTAGTATCTCTTGATTTGAAATTTGAAAAATATTTGTAAGGTGTGATAAATTCAAAATCAAATCATTTTATGTTTATGTTGTTGAATTTAAAGAAATCAAATGATTTTAAATCAACTTTTAAAAAATTAAAAATTTGTTTCTTCTCTTTTCATTTTTTTCTCATATTTCATTGTTCAAGATTTAAATAGTTTTTTTTTTGTTTTATCTGTACTTTTTTTTTTATAGGTTATGAGTTATGAGCTTATAGTTTAGCATTGTTAGGTCGTTTTGAAAATTCAAGTGATACTCCGAAGTTATTCTTGGAATATTTTTTTTACATTATATTTGTTAAATCACTATTTAATTTATTAAGAGCTTGATAAATAACCACTAAACTAAAACCATAGAGGATAATTGATAGACCACTAGTACATGTTCTATCACTAACTAACAGACGGTAAAACTTTGTTATATTTGTGAATATCTTCAACAATTTTATTATTTAAGGCAATTTTTCATATAATATCGACCGAAAACTCAAATTAAGTAAGTTAAATTTAAAAAAATTGTATGAATGTTTCGAGAACCATTAATTATAAATTCAACATTTTTGAATGAAAAATTGGATTGGTTTGTGGTGACGGCTAACATGCATGTCTAACAATTATTTTCAATTTCTAATACTTTTATCCATTGCCAAAGTTGGAAACTAATGTTCACAATTTTTTTTATCTTATTAAATGAAATTTCACATTTCTTGAAAATTTTGGATTATAATTATTTGAAAAACAAAATTTTTTTTTTTTTTGCTTTATCATTACTGACAATTTTATCTCAGTTTTTGCAGTAAAATTTGATTTTTTTAGTCTAAATTTTAAAAATAAAATATTTGTTTTAGTTATAAAGAAATTGTTCTGGGTTTTAAATGGGCTTTATCACAAATAATTCAAATATATTTTAAATGGGTTTTTCTTCACTAAATCCTTTATAGTTTTTCCCTCATCTCCCCTTCTCTCTCACTCACGTTTCCCTCAATCAAATATGAATACTACGACTGGAGTTTTATGAAAAAAGCCAAAGCCCCTTATCGGATTTGAACCGATGACTTACGCCTTACCATGACGTTACTCTACCACTAAGTTAAAAAGGCCTATTTGATTCAATTTATGAGTAAGCCACTAGCCACGATGAGTCTAGTGTATATAATTATTATAAATTATAAATAATAAGATATGTACATAAATATATCTTATCCACATAGTCGCTCATTGAGGAACTGGATTTATCTAATGAGTATAGGTAAAATGGTTTTTTATATTGGATTTGATCAATGCAATGAATTGTTTCATCATAAGACCGATCCCTAATTAAATTGATGAGCCCCATCCTAACGAAATGAATTTGATTCATACATGTACACACACGAATTGAACATAGATACATTCACCAAATCATTAATAAAGCAATTCTACTTGGTGAAGAAATTTTTTTCAATAATTTGTTGATCCCTATCCCCAGATTTTAAAATTTATCGTTTTTGAATTTCTTGGCTTAGTGTGAGATCGAAATATACCTAACCTAATCTTAACAATGAGTGAATCAATGAGTGAAAGTATGAGAAATGGAGTTTAATCTCGTTTATAGCATATGGCAGACCAATCACTTCCCGAATGGTACTAGCCTTCGTATTATTTAAATAAAAAAGAATATTTTTTTGAATATTTATTATCTTTGTTTATTTTAGACGTTTCTTCTAATCACTACTAATCACTATTTTCATTTGATATTCTATAATAAGTAATATAACTATATATTCCAATTTGCAAATTTATGTATATTATTTAAATTAAATAAATAAATAAAATGCAATTGAATTTTAAATAAAAGAATTTATTCCCCTACTTCTTCTCTAACGGCTCTCTCTCTACTTCCAGTCTCTGGTCGATAAGTACCCAAGGAAGGTAAATTCCAGCAGAGAAAGTCGAGAGTTCCTTAATTGATCACAAATCCTTCCAAATTCTTTGTTCGTAGACTAATTTGAAATCCTTCCAATATGGATCCATGCTGTCTTTTATATCCATAAGATACCAATTAGATTGTGTTAATTATTGTTTATAAGAAAATATTTGTGTGCAGAGTTGCGGTGGGTAAATCTTAATGGCTGGCAGAAAATTGGTTCGGGATATATTACTCTCAAGACAAAGTATTTTTTATCAGTTTACTTCCCATGGGGTATTTGCTCTTCCTATGCTTTATCCTTATCCCATCTTTCTCCGTTGTAGTCTTCATAGGATGGATTTCTGTGGTGTAAATTTATTCATCTAGTTTGTTTGATTTATGGTTGCATTTAGGGAGAAGGTAAATTACATAAGCCAAAGTAGTTATGGAAAACATCTCCAATTTACAGCAAGTTAAAGAAAAAAAAAAGAGAGAAAAACAGCAGTTGAAAAAAACTGGGCATCTTGCTTCTTTCTTATTGAAAGTTCGGCCGTTTCTTTCAAGTCAAATTGACCCAAAATGCTCAAATGAGATTCTTCAATAGGAATATGTAAAAAAAATATAATATGTAAAAGAATTTTTGTGAAACGTGGGAGAGAAGCGATCACATTATCCTTCAAAAAATTCAGGAGTAAATATTTATGTGAAAGGACATATTATTTGGCCATTTGACCTTATTTGTTATTGAATTATTTGGTTGGAAATGATAAACTACACATTATTGTTTGCTTCAGTTGTGATCTTGATTATGGGCTATTTGGTATTTTGCCTACAAACTGTATAGTTAATTATCTGTTAGCTTTTGTTTTCCTGTCACAGCTTTATGTTTATGTGGCTAATTGTAGCCGAAAGTTTTATTTATCAATCTTATTTTTCACAGCATAAATGAAACTGTGTTTCAAGAATCAGGTGCTGCTACATTATTCAAGGAAATTTGTCATAGAGGTCCGTAGGTTTTTTCCTTTGGAGATGTGATACTAACCTGTTTGAATAAAGGAATCTGACTTGGTCTTTTCCTCTTTAACATTATGGATTAGGTCTTTCTCTTTACCAGATTTCGTAGCTGAAGTTTTAAGTATCAAAGTAATCAAACCGGTGTTAACTTCGTATATAAAGGTTAGTGCTAACTGCTAAGCTTATTTCTAAGATGAAAGATGCTTTTATCCCCTCCCCAAAGAATATCATTACTATTTATGTTGTGTTTCTGCTAACTAATTCTTGCATAGCATCTCGTTTGATAATTAAAGTGAAGTTTCTGACATGGAGGTTTTCAAGTTGTAATATATATTTTAATGTTTTAGGTAGATTCCCAAACTTTGAAGAAACACTACAGTACTGAGGTAATTGAACGTTGTAAGGCAGAGCATCGGGCTTACCAGAGCCAAGGTATCTTCTTCGATAACAAGGTAAGGATAGTCCTGATACTACCTTTCTTTTGTTATTGAAGTTTATTGTTCCTTTTGTTGGGGGCTTGGTGGTTGTGCACCTATATTGATTTGTACTTCTGTTAATTAAGTATAGTCATTCTCTCTTGTCTGAGTAATTATTGTCAACCATTTTGTTAGCAAAGGCTTCCCATGGAAATTCAGTTTGTTGTGCTGCATGTCCACGATGATTTTCGTGATTTTAGTTTTAGATACATAAAAAGGGCCTTCGCATCACAACATGAACGACTATTTTTTAATATGAACCTACAATACCCTAAATGAATGCTGGATTAAATTGGATACAGGGCAGATAGAGAGTGAGATGGAGAGTGTTTGTGTGCTTTAGAGCCATCTGTCTCTAAAACATAGTTTCTCCCCCCCCCCCCCCCCTATAAGAAGTAAGTTTATTGATGTATGTAATTTATAAAATTTGTTAGGTCGTTTTAATAATTCAAGTGATGCTTAGAAAATGCAACCGAGCTTAAACAATTCTGCACATTTTTCTAAAATTTTTAGTTTAACCTCTTTAATAAAGTTCGATGGAAATTCTTGTTTTCTTTTTGTAGGAATAAAGGAAAATGAAATATAACCAAACTTGGGATCTTTGCAAGCAAGCTTCCACGAAGAAACTAGGTTACAAGGGGAGGTATTCTGCTCTCCTTTTTTTTTTTTTTTCCATCCGTAGAATCTTGCTTAAAATGCTTTGAGGACAATGCAAATTTTCAAGTGGGGGGTGGGGTTGTAGCCTTGCACATTCCATGTCCTTTGGGAAATTTTCATTTTGAAAATTTTGCTAAACATGTCAAAATTTAGAAACTTTTGCAATGCTCTATGCTTAGAATAAGTACCATGTCCACTTCACTTTTTAGCATAAAAAAGCATGTATGCTTAACTCATGAGAACGGAGCTCGGATTTGTGATTGTATTTGTTATTTGAATATGTTACATATGTTGAAAATGCATATATTGATAGCTTAGAAATGAGTAGAACACTTGGTTCATTTTCTGAATATTGTGAATTATATAATGTACAAAAGTGGTCTACGACGACAGTTATTTACTGTCGTAAACGAATTTCATTGTTATCAGGTAATAGATCACTTATTATGAACAACAATTTAGAGAAGCTAGTATTCGTCCAACCATACCTAATCTTCAGGTTATACAATCTCACGAGGGCTGATAACTTTGTGAATTTCTTACATCATGGGTATAAGGGTTTTTTCGCGTCATCAAACATAGTGTCGAAGGTATTTGATGCATTACAAGATTGTTCTTGAACAAATTGAACCATATTAATTGTATTAAATAAATCGTCGTTTTCATCAGTTTCATCCACTGTATTTTCCATCGTGTTGGCAACGTTATCTGAGTTCAATTCTTCACCATGCCAGAACCATACCTTGTAACTCTTATCAATTCCATTGGCATACAAATGATACCGAACTGTTGAGACATCCTTAAGTAAACGATTGCCGCAATTCAAACATGGACATCTAATTGAATTAAGACCTTTGGCATGACTCAACCCAAATTTAATGAACCTTTCGACTCCTAAATCATATTCTCTTGACATCCTATTTTGGGTCATCCATGACTTGTCCATTGTGTAGAGGTCTAAGTTGGCCTCGAAATAAACCTGATTACAAAAGAGATTATAGGCAACAACTTTTAAAACTCAAACTTTCAAAACGGTAGATAATCCTCAAAGTACTTAATAATTTATTTCATACCATTTAGGAATTTTCTAGCTGTATTTGAAACGATTGTGGTAGGAAAAAGCGTCACACATAGACACACAAAAGTATATTTTCCAAAATAGATAATCAACATCAAAATTATATATACTAAAGAAAATATTGTAACTATATATACGAAGAAAAATATCGTAAATCAACATCAAACTTAGTCCTAACAGCTGGTTTTCAGCTTAGTCTTAAAAGTATACTAAAGAATACTTGATAACTCCAATGATCCTCTAAATTTCAAAACCAAATACATGAGCGGTATTGTTCAGCTTTTCAATCCACCCATAATTTCTCACATCTATATATCAGAGTTCATCAAATTCTTATCTAAATATGATGCTGATTTTTCTCCTTCTAATGAAAGATCAAACTTTTGAATTTATAACAAAAATGTGCTATATGAAAAGAAATGCCCAAAATCAAATGTTCCTCGTAAACAATCATTGAGAAAGAAACATTATACTTAAGATTGAGAGAAACAAATCCACCTATTAACACTCAAATACCATGAAACATTCTCCTAAGACTTGAGTCAATTCAGACCTCCCCTATTGGATTTTGTCGACTTTGACAGTTTTAAAGATTTTCGTCCCTATTAAACGAATCACTCGAATGCCATGATGAAAACTAACGAAATTTGTTACATTAATTTGAAAGGTTGTCTCATTACCACATTAGTGATGGAACCATCTTGAAGGAAACTTCTGGACTAGGTTCAACAACCCCCAATTAGCATAAAACATTTGTTCTTTCAAGTTTTACACTCAATTGAAGGACAATTTCCTTTACAGACATGATGAATGATGAAGGGAATTAGTTGACAAATAATTATAACAGTAGTTTGTCTTTAGTTAGTTGATTAGGGTAGGTTTGTATAAGTAGTTTGGCTTACATTGTACAAGTAATTAGACCAATTTTAGATTGTACCACAGTACACTGCCAGAAATTAAAATTGAAGAGAAATTAACAGTTAGAAAACAGAAATTGGGCATAAATCAAATTCACAAAATAATCTCATGTAGTTGCAAGAACGAATTAAGGTCATATAACAGAAATTCAACGATTAATGACTGAAATTGGGAAAAACTGAAACTCACAAAACAATCCAATGGAGACAAAGAAGAACTTCATATAGAGAGAGAAAGAAAGAGATAAGGAAGAGAAGCTTACCGGCGGAGGGGTGACGATCGACGCCCACGATTTGAAGCTTCGGGTTGATTGCAGAGGTTTGGAGAAGACGGGGGTGGTGGCGACGGGTTGGTGGAGGAGGTTTGGACGGACGGGCAGGAGGGGGTGGTGGTGGCGACGTGACTTAAGATGGCCAGAATTGGGAGAAACGCGAACAAGAGGAATGGGGGAAATTTAGGGCACAATGCGCGCGGATGGGAGGAAGAAATTGGGGAAAATTTTGTGGAATTTGGGTTTTTTTAAAAATATAAATATGTAATTTTAATTTTTTTAATATAAAATAATAAATTTTTTAATGGTAACATTCTATGACATTAAATAACTGTCGCGAAAAGTGTTTTCCGAAAAATTCTGTCTTTTCCCGTCAAAAACGCGAAATTTTCTATTTTGTGACAGTTTTTTATTTTCCCATTCATTCTTTGAGATATATAACTGTCATAGTAAACAAGTTTTCTTCTAGTGTATGTACATAATAATATGTGCGGTTGTCTTTTTTATCTCAATTTTAATCCCCTCTTTTGCCATATTCTAATGCCTTTTTTATATTAATTTTAAATCCCTCTTTTGGCCATACACATTTGTATAAGATTGTTTGAAATCAAAATATGATTGTTAGGTCAAGTAGAAAGCAAAGTCGGCAAGTTCTTAGAGTTCTTCACCCAACATACAGTCGATAAAAACAAAACAATACGACCAAGCTGCTTAGGGTTGCAAAACCCGACCCCCGCCTAGTGGGTCACTAGAGTTCTTCACCCAGAATGGCAGCCGGTAGAGAGGGAGAGAGGAAAAAAAGAGGGAGCCAAGCCAGCCGCTTAGGTCAAGTAAAATGTGCGTCAAATGATTGTTGTGTTGCATGTCCAAGATGATTTTCGTGATTTTAGTTTTAGATACATAAAAGGGATTTTGCATCACAACATGAATGACTATTTCTAAATATGAACCTACAATAACCCCAAATGAATACCGGATTAAATTGGAAATAGGGCAGATAAAGAGTGAGATGGAGAGTGTTTGTGTGTGCTTTAGAGTAGTTTTAAATACATTTTTTAGATTTGTTTAAGACTAAGTTTGTTTCACTTGCATAATTGGTTGCCATTTTAGGTCTCAAAGTGCATTTTCACTCATTTTGAACTTTTTGTTAGTTTGTGAGTTACGAACTTACACTTAAGCATTGTTAGGTCATTTCAAACACATTTTGTGTTTGTTTGGAACTAAGTTTGTTTAGACATTTGATTGACATGTTGGGTCTCCAAGTGCTTTTTTCCACACTTTTTGAAATTTTGGTAGGTTGTGAGTTACGAACTTACGCTCGAGTATTGTTTGGTCCGTTTGAAAGCTTATACACATTTTGAACTCTTTTTAAGATAACTTGAAACTAAGTTCATTGCACTTACATACTTCGTTGCCGTTTTGGGTCTTGAAGTACCTTTTTCACACTTTTTGAAATTTTGGTAGGTTGTGAGTTACAAACTTACACTTAAGCATTACTTGGTTGTTTTGAAAATTCAAGTGATACTTACACACGTTTTGAATACATTTTAGGTTAGATTGAGTTTGTTGCACTTGGTTGTCATTTTTGGTCTTGAAATGCTTTGTTCAACCTTTTTGGTAGATTATGAGTTACGAACTTACACTTAGGATTTGCTTGGTTGTTTTGAAAACTCAAGTAATACATAGACACGTTTTGAGCACGCTTTACGTTGGTTTGCACTAAGTTTGTTGCATTTACACACTTGGTTGCCATTTTGGGTCTTGTAGTGCTTTTTTTACAATATTTGAACTTTTTTCGTAGGTTATGAGTTACGAACCTACACGTAAGCTTTTTTAGGTCGTTTTGAAAGTTCAAGTGATACTTAGACACGTTTTGAACTCGTTTTAGGTTGGTTTGAAACAAAGTTTTTAACACATTTGATTGACATGTTGGGTCTTGAAGTACTTTTTTCACACTTTTTGAAATTTTGGTAGGTTGTGAGTTACAAACTTACACTTAAGCATTGCTGGGTCGTTTTGAAAATTCAAGTGATACTTACACACGTTTTGAATTCATTTTAGGTTAGATTGAGTTTGTTGCACTGACACACTTGGTTGTCATTTTTGGTCTTGAAATGCTTTTTTCAACCTTTTTGGTAGATTATGAGTTACGAACTTACACTTAGGATTTGCTTGGTCGTTTTGTAAACTCAAGTAATACATAGACACGTTTTGAGCACGTTTTAGGTTGGTTTGAACTAAGTTTGTTGCACTTACACACTTGGTTGCCATTTTGGGTCTTGTAGTGCTTTTTTCACAATATTTGAACTTTTTTCGTAGGTTATGAGTTACGAACCTACACGTAAGCTGTTTTAGGTCGTTTTGAAAGTTCAAGTGATACTTAGACACGTTTTGAACTCGTTTTAGGTTGGTTTGAAACTAAGTTTTAAACACATTTGATTGACATGTTGGGTCTTGAAGTACTTTTTTCACAACTTTTTGAAATTTTGGTAGGTTGTGAGTTACAAACTTACACTTAAGCATTGCTTGGTCGTTTTGAAAATTCAAGTGATACTTACACACGTTTTGAATACATTTTAGGTTAGATTGAGTTTGTTGCACTTGGTTGTCATTTTTGGTCTTGAAATGCTTTTTTCAACCTTTTTGGTAGATTATGAGTTACGAACTTACACTTAGGATTTGCTAGGTCGTTTTGAAAACTCAAGTAATACCTAGACACGTTTTGAGCATGTTTTAGGTTGGTTTGAACTAAGTTTGTTGCACTTACACACATTGGTAGCCATTTTGGGTCTTGTAGTGCTTTTTTCACACTATTTGAACTTTTTTCGTAGGTTATGAGTTACGAACCTACACGTAAGCTGTTTTTGGTCGGTTTTGAAAGTTGAAGTGATACTTAGACACATTTTGTTCAAGTGATACTATTTTAGGTCGTTTTCAAGTGAACTTTTTTCTTCTTGTATTGACTGTTTTACTATTTCTTCATGAATTGTATTCATGGTATTTATTTTCGTAATGAATCTTTCATGTTTTGGTAAACATTTCAGAAACACATAATTTCAGCAATATGTCAAAGAGTTGAAGGAGAAGGCAGAAGAACTTAAAGATCACATGAAGTCCTAAAAGTTAGGTAATTTTTTGAAAACATTTTTCTTTGTCTTGCTTAGTTTTAGTGGTATTTGTTAACAGGCTGAGACATACTCTTGTATGCCAAGGCTGGATGGCCAATTCAATGGATGGCCTGAGACGGTGAAATGATGAGTGTAGAACAAAGTAGACAACCGAGCAGATTTACAAGTAAGAAGATGGTGTTTGGTCTTACTCTAAAGCTACTGCTAGAAAGGTAATTCTCCCTTTATTTACACATGTTATCTATATTTAATTACTGTTTTTATGTGATGGTGAATAAATATTTAAGTCGTTTCAAGTTTGTACATCATGCTTGAGTTAATACATTTCCCAACTCGCATTAATTTTAAAGTTGAGACTAAGTTTGTTGCACTTACACACTTGGTTGCCATTTTGGATTTTGGAGTGCTTTTTCTACATTTTTTGAACTTTTTGGTAGGTTATGAGTTATGAAGCTACACTAAAGCATTATTAGATCGTTTTTAAAGTTCGAGTGATACTTAAACATTTTTTGAACACCTTTTAGGTTGTTACAAACTAAGTTAGTTTTACATACAGCCATGGTTGCCATTTTGAGTCTTGAAAGATTTTTTTTCACACTTTTTGAAATTTTTGGTAAGTTATGAGTTATAAACTTACACTTAAGCGTTGTTAGGTTGTTTGAAAACTTATACGTGTTTTGAATACTTGTTAGGTTTGTATAGAACTAAGTTCGTTGCACTTACACACTTGACATTTTAGGTTTTGGAGTGTCTTTTTCAAAATTTTTGAACTTTTTGCTAGGTTATGACTTATGAACTTGTATTGAATATTTGTTAGGTCGTTTTGATAATTCAAGTGATACTTAGAAAATGCAACCAAGCTTAAACAATTCAGCTCATTTTTCTAAAATTTTTAGTTTAACCTATTTAATAAAATTCGATGGAAATTCTTGTTTTCTTTTTGTAGGAATAAAAGGAAATGAAATATAACCAAACTTGGGATCTTTGCAAGCAATCTTCCATGAAGAAACTAGGCTACAAGGGGTTTGGGGTTTTAGGGTTTTAGGGCTTGAGGGCTTGGGGCTTGGGACTTGAGTTTTTAGGGCTTAGGGCTTAGGGCTTTTAGGGCTTAGGGTTAGGGCTTTTAGGGCTTTTAGGGCTTAGGGCTTAGGGCTTAGGGCTTTTGGGCTTTTTGGGCTTTTTAGGCTTAGGGCTTAGGGCTTGGGCTTTGGGCGTTTAGGGCTTTTAGGGCATTTAGGGCGCTTAGGGCTTTTAGGTTGTAGGGCTTAAGGCTTTTAGGGCTTAGCGCTTAGGGATTTTAGGGCATGTAGGGCTTTGGGCTTGGGCTTTGGGCTTTTAGGGCTTTTAGGGATTTTAGGGCTCTTAGGGCGCTTAGGGCTTACCACTGAGGGCTTAGGGCTTTTAGTGCTTTTAGGGCGCTTAGGGCTTTTAGGTTTTAGGACTTAGGGCTTTGAGGGTTTACCGCTTAGGGCGTACCGTTTACGTCTTAGGGCTTACGGCTTACGGCTTACGGCTTTTAGGGCTTTTAAGGCTTTTCGGGCTTTTAGGGCTTACCGCTTAGGGCGTACCGTTTAGGTCTTAGGGCTTAGGGTTTTAGGGTTTTAGGGTTTTAGGGCTTTAGGGTGTAATTAGTATTCTTTTTCAAGTACATGAATCTACTAAACACAAATATAGAACTTGTATGTCATTGCGAGACTGACGTGGGTGAGGAGGATAGTATTTATTTACTTCCTTGTTATTGTTGTTAGCACTTTGTGTGGTTTATGATTTAACCAATTCTCTTATGCTAAAATTTTTTGGTTTTAAGGTATTATTATTAGACATTCGTTCTTTTTTTCTTTTGATTGTATTGGCATATGATGTTTGGTCAAATTGGTGTTGTGTGTTGGTACTTTTGATTGTATTGGCATATGATGTTTGGTCAAATTGGTGTTGTGTGTTGGTGGAGTTGAGGAATCATTTATTTTTTTACTATCCGTTTAATACTCCTATTTGGAAGACATGCTTTTATGAGGTGAGTATTCACATAAGATGTAATATTGAGATACTAAATTCAATAGGGTTTGTCACTTTAGTGCTTGAAGCGCTATAACCATAACATGCATATCACCAGTGTTATTGTGCACCATCACCAGATGATTAGTCAAGCTGTTAGGTTTGAGATTTTTATTTGTTATACTAATTTGGCTTGAAGCTTCTTGTGTAGATATCCAATCAACCTTCTCCCTGAGTCCTTTTCTAATGTTTCCTTGTTGTTATGGTGTATGTTTCGACTGTTATGGTGTATGTTTCGACCTTTAAATTAGTAGAAGGAAGATGGAAGAAACTCTAGATGGTGTTAATATCTTGCCTCGTATTTCCTAAAATTTATGACTTTATTAAACATAAAGTTCTTAGTTTTTCTTTCTTTATCCTACAACAGTTCTATCTAACACAAAATTCAATTTTATCTCCATAGAAAGTAAACTTTAAAAGATGTTACAAAGTTAATACATCAACTTGTAAAACATAAAAGATTAGTTGTGGCGATGACAAAATTGTATACAATACATAGAAAATTTCAATCCACCATCGATTTCGGATTTGCTCGCCTTTAGAAACTCTTTTAGCGTCAAGGGAAAATAAGCAAATGGTTAGGAATCTCAATTTTGTATTTCATATTCATTGGCAGCATATTAAAATTTTTGGATCTCTAGTTAAAACTCCTACAGTTGGTAGTTTCTCACGAAATACTATGTATAAGCCATTAAGTATTTTTAGGGATAAAGAACATAAGCATATTATATTCATTATATTCAAAATTTGCACTATTTAGATCGAAAAACTAAAAAACAGAAATTGTTTGCCAAACACATTCACAACTCTCTACGAATAACACAAACAAAATTGAGAATATTACCAAACAACCCCTAACCTTTTCAACTCCCTGCGAACATCATCTTGTGTAATATAACCCTGTGCTTATTGAACTGCTTGGCAAATGATGAAAATGATGTTAGCGCAACATAAGCAACGTCAATCTCAAAGTCAGAGGTTTGATTCCCACGCCCAATATATAGTAAATAAAGTAAGAATGGAACAGATCCAAGATATATAATATACCATCAAAGTAGACCCAATCAAGAGTTACAATTGACCAAATTTTCAGTAAAAACAGACTTGTTATCATGAGAGTTAGAGAGTATTTTATAAAGCTCATACAGCTAGCTTTTTACATGCATATTCTACAACAAAAACACTCACAAACCCGGTTGTTGTTGACTACGAGCTTACACAATGCTACATCCTTCGTAACCTGAAAACGGAACTTGACTTGGATTCTCCAACAGAATCGATAAAATTTGATAAGTCCAACAAATTCATTATATAAGGTATAGATTAATTGGTTTTAGCGGGTTTGGTAAGGATATGAAGTTGATACTTTTCTGCAGCTTGCAGTCATCTTGTGTATGTTAGATGGCTGTTGATCCAAGGAAAGATCGGATGCGCTGCAGCAGCTCGGCTTTCACTGAATCTGGAACTGAGGCTACACGACATCATTTGAACTAAAGTCAGCAACGAGTTTGGCTATAACCAGAAGCACAGTTGAATGGTTGAATGAGATAAGATTATGACTAGATATGCAAGTCATCAAAACAACTCTAGAGTCGGAGTACAGAAAAAGGACAAGAAAAGTTAATGTCATGGCAAGTACATTTTATCGTGGCGAGCAATTCACCTTCATAAGAAAAAATTTTAAACGTGAACAACACATAAATCGACCGGAACATAATGGACTATGAACGTTTAATTGGTAAATGGCTATGGAAAGTCTCCTCTTGTGCTTGATTCTTTAGGTGCAGTTTAAAAACACATTATCCTTTGTAACATAATGGATGCAAGTTTAAATTTTTGAGGGTGTCCCTCATGAGAACCAATGAAAACCCCTTGATGACTTCAATTCTTTCTCCATTGTGTTAAGCTTGGTGCTTTGGAAGAGTGTGAAAATCAAACTTCGCCAGGAGTAAAAGTGAGTTTTTTCCAAGTTCTTACTGACTCGTATTCAGAATATTCCTCAACAATGACACACATACGAATACACACTACATATATAACAAGAATTCACCTTAACAATTTATAAGAAATGAAATTTGCATGAGCTTTGAATAGTTCATGACTACTTTCTATCAAGCAAGCATAACTCATCGGTTCTATTGTTTTGGGCAAAAAATTTTACTCAATATATTTTCTAATTATCAATCATTCTCTGAGTCATAACATCCGATTTGACTCCTTATAATTTGATTTGATGTAAAGGAATTCTTCAAATGTTATTGACTTTTTATATTGGGTTGATAGCTATGAACTCATACAGCTGTGGATCCAAATTTTTTTTATGGGGGCTTCGTAATTCGGTAAAAATAATCTGAAAAAAAATGCAAGCAGTGGGGTTTGAACTGGGGTCTAGAGGGGCTGGATGACATTTTTATCACTGGGTTAAATATGGTATTGGTATAGTTACAGTTATGTATATACATAAAGAACACAATGTTGAGGGAGGCTTGAGCCCCCTAGACCTATATTAAATCCCCCGATAATCTCTCATACATTGGCACGTGGGTCCTCTAATTTGATTACTCCAAATCACCATACTTAAGCATACAGGATAATAACTGTGAGGAATGTGGTGAGCACATGAATCTCACAGGCTTACAAATGCAGGACAGAATATAATTGGGTTTGTATACAGATAGAGTTGGTTGCACCTCATCTTGTGTCATAAAAGTACGTAAACTATAAGCCTTTCTAGGATACATAAACGTGAAGTTTTCTTGCATCATATGTAACAATTGTTAGAGGGTGTAGCATATCAAGGATCCTTTCAGCAGCAAAAGCAGTCAAATGATAACGTATCAGAAGTTTATGATAAGTGCAACCAATAGCAACCACTTCTAAAATGGAAAGTGAGAACGAACCTCTGCCTTTTGGAGTAATGACCTGCACAAGGTCATCAACACTGACATTGTTCCTTCCTTTCTTCCTTACATATGCCCTAGAGAAACAACAGAGAGATTCAAAAGTCTTAGCCTTGGAATGAAAGAATTGATAGGATCATGTAGCAAATCTCCACTTCCAGGACTGTTAATGAAAGACCCATAGACAAAACTAGAACTGCATCAGTTCTAATGTTCCGTTTGAATTAATTTCAATGCAACCTTTACACATCAAGCCACGCCCTCTAGCGTTTTTCTTTCAGCAATTACTCGTTAATTAGTGACTAATACGGTACAGGAAATGATCAAACATTTGTAGAAAAACAACAGAAACACTAAATCGATACATGAATTTAATGAATACAGAGGAGAGCGGAACCTGCAAAGTGCTTTCATCTCATCTTTCCAGCCGCATTCAATGAGCCTCTCTCTCAAGAGCTCTTTCAGCCGCTCTTTCTCACCACTTTCAATCAGCTGTCCAGGAAGAAATCCAATCAAAATCATAAAGAAAAAAAGACAAACGAACCGAATAAACTGCAGACCTTGATGTTGATTGATTCTTGAAAAGTGGGTTGGTGTTCTCGATCATCCTCCGGTTCAGGCGTCGGAGGCCGATTAATAGAAGCCCTCCTGTCGCAGCAGAAATTAGGGCATGGCAATTATAGCCACGGATTGAAGCTTCAAGAATTAGCCCCATCGATGCGAAAATTTCAATTTGGTAAAGTGATGATCTGATGAAAGACGACCAGAAATCTGACTGAGGAGAGACTTACATTCAATTATCAAATATTATGGTTAGAGATTGTTCTTGACAAATATTCACTTTCACGGCGACACAGCGCGTCCAACTACACCGCGAGGAACAGCTGACTGGAGACGACGAGAAGCGGCAGATTTTATTATTATCTATTTATATTATTTTTTTCTACTGCCTTAAAGAAAATGAAAATACTTAAACTAAAATGAAATAAGATTTAAATACATTAACAAAATAGTGTTTTTTTAAAGATGAACAAAATAGTGTTTTTTTAAAATGATCAAAATAGTGATTAAATCTTATGTAGTGAATTTGTTTTCAATGAGAACACTTAGTAGAGACCATAGGACGTTGTATTTAAAAATAACCTACTTTAGTATTGTTTTTTAATTTGCTCTCTATTTATTTTATGGTAATATTTTAAAATTTGTACAAACGTTTTTAAATGATATAGTAGTTGGATCCAAGCTTCATGATTAAAAAAAAAAAAACCTTGCATATCTATGTCTATGTATCATGTTAGTGGTGATCTCTTGAAGTTGATTTCATGAAATATACGAGTGATAGAGTCTTTTTCTTGTCTAACTTTCATCGCCAAGATAAATATTTCATGTACAGTTAATAATTAACTATGCTCAGGCATGTTCAACTAAATAACAATTAACATTATTTTTTTTCTCTCATGTTGATTGCTCGGTCTCATTCTTACTACAGTTAAGGAATGTTTAAAAACGATAGCTAAAATATTTAAGTGTTAGGTTATAGTAAAATTTACGTAACTATGACTAGTCGCATAATTACAACAACCGCATTTTATGGAACTTCTTGTTTTCTTCTTTGAGCATTCATGTATGATTAAATGACAAGAGATGATGCATTGATGTCAACATCTATGGTAGTACCATTAGAATGGAATCCAGCGGGACAAACCCAACAGGTTACTAACCATCGTCCTCAAATAAATATTAGTTAGACATATAAGAATAAGTCATGTTGCACGAGTAGCTGAAAATTTAGTTAATTTTATTTAACATAAGATCATAAGCAAACAATATTAAATTTATAAACATAAAATTTGAGGCACTAAAAGAGTATTTTCCAACTTTTCTTAGGTTATATTGTGAGGTATAAAAACATTATGAAATTGATATATTTGTTTTTTTCTTTAAAGAATGAACAAAAACTTTTTATATCATGGCGGGAAAACCCCTCGAAAGGACAAGGAAATGTCCAAAGAGCCCCCATAACAATTAAAGAAGACCTACTCATATTGCCTGAGCGATAAAGTAGTACGTCAGGGCTATTTTCGTCATATAAATTTTCCATCCTCCTCTTCCCGCCATTACAAATCCCCAAAATTTCATCGTTCAATCAGAATAATCTGCTCAGATCGAAAGCCATTTCTCAGTCATCGGTTCATTCAGGTTCCGGATATGGAGGAAGAGGAGTTCGGCGAGGCTATCCGACCGGAATTTCCGACGGGACGAGTGAAGAAGATAATGAAGCTCGACAAGGACATTGGCAAAGTGAATTCAGAAGCCTTGTTTCTAGTTTCATGCGCCACCGAACTCTTCCTTAAGCTTCTAGCTGAAAAATCTGCAGAATCCGCCGCTGAGAAGAAACGGAAGACCGTGAAGCTTGAACACATTCGAATGGCCGTCAAAAGGCATCGCTCGATCAGTGATTTTCTTCTCGATTCGCTTCCTCTTCCGTCTCAGCCGTCGGATGCGCCGGCGAAGGACGAGAATCGCACTCGCGCTGTTGTTGATAAAGTGGCTCCTGAAGGAACGCGTCGAATCGATGATTTCTTTCGTCGGTCAACTAAGACAAAGTCGGCGGAGACCGAGTCATAGGCGCCCAATCTTCAACAGGCAAAAGCTTACAAGCACACTTTATGGCTTACTTTTTGGCGTTTTTTGTCTCGAGTTAGCAACTCCATATTTGACCATTAGAGGATAAAATTGTTTGTTACTGAACATTACATGACTTATACTATCTTGTTCATTTCAACAAATTTTCATCTTAATTTCGCATAAGAACAACATTCAAAACTATGAACACTGAATTGATGCAGTTGAGATGAAGTTTGATACAATGTGGACAATCAAAACGAGGGGTGGTTGTGGTTGACTTTCACTCTCTGTGTATAAGCATTATTTTGTGGACCTAAATCGAGGTTTGTACAGGAAAAATAATTGAAATGAAAAAGGAAGTTAAAGACGGAATAATTACTCGAGTATCTTCTCTATTTTCCAATAAGACATAAGCTTATTCGCAGGCTTGAATGATTCCCTCAAACTTTATTCTGTGGGATTATCATTTTGAATGGCATTTGAACTTGAAGTTATGCAGTGAACTAAGGAGATATTGGGCCAGAAAATGTGGATACCACCGAAGCTGTTTCATCTCTGACATGAGAAACAAGGTTGTGTCGAAGAGCTATAGTTTGTCCAGGTGATTTTCTCCCTTCCTTCATAATAGAAATGCCTTGAGTTGCTGAATTTATGATGTTTGATTCCAATTGTTGGATTCCAAGAGAAATCCTTCTATTCGAAGCTATGGCATTGCTATAACCCCCATTAATACTAGCATTTGAAAGACGCCGACTGCTGGTGCTTGGCCTTGGTCCATAGAAGTTATCTGGCTGGATTATGACCTGTGTTTGCACCTTTTTCTTCTCCTGCTAGAGAAAAAACCATCATTTAAAACCAAACCACCTACAGAAAATTGGTAAATAGTTTTGCAGAAGAGTAGATAAAATTTTGTGGTGTGGGTATCGGGGAAAGAAGAGATCCGCTTTCACCATGTTGAGATTCATATTTAGAAGTCTGTGACCTTACTTGAGTAGATCTATTCTAAAGGTTTTACAACTGTATCCTTTAGTTCTAAAGATTCATATTTAAAAGTATGCTGCAGGGAAACATTGAACTTACCCTTAGTCTCCTCTTCTCCTCCTCCTTTTCCTGTCTCATGGCATTGTATTCCTCCAACATTGCTAGCAAAGGCACCTGAAAATAGGACACATGTTTTTCCATAATTAACAGATAACTTTGTATTCTTGGCAAGGTGGGAGAAACAAAGAAAAACTACTAAGTCTTAATTTTAGGGACAAGACATGGATGCTCTACATGCTTAAGTTTTGGTAATCTTGTATATCTACCAAAGTCTGTTTCATTTGAAATTGCCTAAGAAGGTACTTCAATTGGTTTATCCCAGCTTTTAATTTTCTTTCTCTACCTTGAATATCTGACCCTTTTAGATGTTTCTAGAAGATCATTTATAATATTTAGAATCATTTTCTCTGATAACAAATACCTATATAGCTTACCTCATCATACAAGAACACTTTGCTTCTTTCTGCCTCCCAATTCTTAGTCTTTTCCAGAAGCAATTCCACCAATGCTGCAGTTTACGCCATTTTCAAGAGGAGAGAGATAGTGAAGTCATTTTAAAATCCTAGTTATATGTTCAAATTTCTAGAAGCTCACATCTCTTTGGCCTGGAAAGATATTGTACTGAAAGATGGTCTGGACAATTTAAGACAACCCATCTTTAAAGCCTTCCTTGCAGTTCATGGAAATTATTGCTGATATTACCTGGAATTTTGTTGACTGCTATTCTTGCTCGTTCTGCACGCCTGAGATTCTTGTGAGCGCCTCTGCTGACTGAGTATCGACTTTGATCCTGAAAGCTCATATTTATAGTCAATATTTATGTTTAAGATTGCATCAAGTAATTCTCTTTTCTAGCTTAGAGGAAAGTTACCAACCATACTATATTCTTCCAACCAGCGCTCTTCATCACATGCTAACATCCATTTCTCAACTTTCTCCATTATAGTCTTCCGGCTATATGCTTCTTCTTTTGCTCTGAATATCTGTTCATCCATGCTTGCGAGGAGATTAGCATGGTCAATTTCCCCTTTTGCAGTACACAGAAGTCAGTTTCAGGATTACTATAGATTATTCTGATTGAGCGATGAAAATTACTATACATTGATGCCATTACACACTGTACCAGAATTAATAAGATTTATTATTTTTTCCATTTCCGATCTTGAAGGTATCTCCATGTGCGATTTGTTACATATATCTTCCAGATCCTTCTGTTTCTTGATAAACAGCTCTTTCATCTTGCTTGCTTTTAGTTGATCAAGCCGTCTGACTTCAGCCTCAGCCTTGAAATATTTTATCTCACGTAATTAGCACCTAATTCATTAAATTTTTTATTTACCTACACCACACGTTGGTAATACCTGCTCGATTATATCTACCGCAAGGCTCCCAGGTTCAGATATTTCAGTTGACGAGACTGATAATAGACGAATTACATGGGAAAACAATCGGCGATCACCATAAGGTGAATCCATAAGATCCCACAAGTTTGTCAATGCTTTCCCAAGATTGTGAAGCTGCAGAAAACATTGCAGCAATTTATTGAATAGTGTCTTCTTTTACAGTATTGGGGCAGTTGGCATTTGAAGATTGAAACCATTAGTTTAGATGTAGGTAAACGATGACTGCTGGTTTCACTTAGTTTTTGATGACTTTGTGTTTTTTTATACTACAGTAACATTTGTGTTTAAGTTTGTGATAATTTTGTGCTTTTCATACTCGCATACAATTATGGTAGTGATCAGATTTAGCTCTAGCAGTTGAACTTTTTCTATTTTTGGATGTAGCATAAATATGTCGTTTGGTAAGTACAAGTTTTTATCACCTTTTCAAGTCGTTGCTGTTTTTCGTCCTTAAGAGACTCCACAGTGCATTTAAGCTTTTCTAAAATGGAGTCGCTAATGTTCTTTGATCTTCCAAACGGGTCGTCCAGGCTTGGGTGAATCTTGGTGATAATCGTGGAAGCATCCATCCCCAGTGTTGCAGACAATTTGTGGACTGTGTCTATGTATTTCCCCACTCTCTGAAGCCTTTCATTCTATCAAAAAGAAAATCGAGAAGAATGGGTATGCAAACAAACTTAGAAGTTGAAAACATCCTGTGTTGTGTGTGTCATGTCATGTATGCGTGTTTCCATTTATAGAAAAATCTTAACTATATGTGGCTCAAATAAGCACCTTTTCACTGTGAAGTCTCTGTAACTCATTCTGATATTCCTCAAGTTTATTCAGGGAAAGATCATTCTCATTCACAATGACAACAGGCGAGGAATCATCACACTCTGACTGGCCCCCTATTTCTGCAGAGATTTTGAGGATTTGTCCTTGTACGGACCTGAACTGTTTCACCCTCTCCTCTTTTCTCAGCCGCATCTCCCTCAGAGCTGGAGTTATTGAATCAAGCTGCTCTTTCAAAGTTCCCGTCATCTTTTCTGGCTGATCAGACACGTCCAATCAACACATACAATTGGGTGAGAACTTGAGACACGTCAAATTACATATAAAAATGATTGATGTTATGATATTATTGTGATAGTTTAACAATTTAAGCAATGATTTGAACTGATGGAAGAGGTTTGGTTTGGAGAATAATCATCATTGCATACCCGTCCAGGAAGAGAACGTTCTCCAAGGGACAGCAGAAGATGGGTAAACTCAGCCTCAGCTTCTGCAAGTTCCTGATGAAGTCGAGCTCTAGACACATTTGCACCATCAACTTTTTTCCGGTAAACTTCTAAACACTCTTGTTCCAATTCCAGAAGAACCTTCTCTCTGTCAAATTGATCTTCTCCCACTTCGTCCCAAATCATCTGTTATCATTAGTTTACTTTAGTTAATACAACTAATAAATAGATAGTGTAAGAACAAACAAAGTCCATATCCATGCCTGCAACTCCTGAAGTAGATATCCACATGAAGTTTCAAGCATAGTTGAACTTCGCATTCCAATTGGAGTTTGGAATGAAGACATCCTTTCTTGGAAAATTTGGATGGAGTATTTTCCCAAACCTCAAGCCTTCAAAGTTTGTGTTAATCAACTGAAAAGTTGGTTGGAGAAAGAGAGAGAGAAGGGAAAGATAGAGAGGTGGGTTTTAGTTTTTGCTTAAACGACAAGCGTAGGGTGTATGTGACAGAGGGTGGGTATAGTGCGTTTCGTGTATGCTTTAGTTCAAAGGATCACCATTTATCTCTTCACCTTTATCCTTTCCTTTCCTTTTCCCTTCTCCCTCCTCTATCATTTCGTCTTCCATTTTATTAACCATTAAGACAGCGAGTCCCCGTCTTCCTCCATTAATAAGATGACCTCTCTTATTCTCAACTCCTACATCTCTTTTTACACTCTCCTCCTCCTACAACAGCCTATCCCCCCACCCCAAATAATAATACAACAACAAATACAAGTGTAAAGAGAGCTAATATTTTTCAGAACTTGATTCTCAAGCAACCCTCCTTTTGGTTATGTATACAATATTAGCCTTCAATGAACGAAATAACAGCTTTGTTTTGTTTTTCTTCTTCTTTTGATCTCCATTCGTGTCCGGGCCACAATTCATCAAATCTTACAAACACAGACCCTAACTCATAAAATATTAAAATTTTAGATAAGTGCCACTCACCATTTTAGATTGAGCGAAGAACTTTTAGACTTTCATCAAGGTCATACCCTTTTATTTACTATTAGGTCAATCCGTTATGGTTTATAACTTTGATCCTATTTGGTAACTATCTTGTGTTTGACTTTTGTTTTTGAAAATTAAGTCTACAAACACTACTTTCACCTCCAAATTTATTTGAAAACTAAAACGATGTTTTTAGAATTTAATTAAGCATTCAAACACAACACTTGTATGCAAATCAATGTAAAAACTAGAAATGAGATAAACTTAATTTTGATTAAAAAAAAGAAGAAAGAAATGATTACCCTAGGAAGGACGTTTGTTTCTATATTTTTCTTTTGAATTGAAGTTATGTTCTCAACAAATTTTTAGGCTCAAAAGTAAAAGCATTGTCTTAAGACATGCAAGTACAGGATATCTTTAGTGAGACAAATGTTGTTGGTTATATTCCAACTTATATTATATGGAAATTTGTTTGCTGCTAAAACAAGATTTTACTTTCCCCAATTTTCTAATGGTAGCTTTGTTTTGTCCACATCTTATAATCTACCTTTTTTTTTTTTATAATAAAAAAGAAAATTCTCTTTGTTTCTTATTAGAGTTAATCTTGTGGAAGAAGAAGTGGAAAAAGGTTAGGGATACGAAGAGTGTGAAGGACTCAATAAATTGATAAAGACATTGGCGTTGGTGACTTCACAGCTTCAAGAGCTTCGAAGACAACTCTAAACCAACGAGTTAGCCCCTAATAAGATGTTGCTTCTTCAATAGGTATTCTATTGTTTCCTCCAACGGTTCAAACTATTATCTACGCTATTATATTTATTTTTCATCATTCTTATTTTTTTCAACTTTCTTTCCTTTTTCATCCTTATTCTATTTAAATTTTCTATTTTACCCTTACAAAAAAAAACTTTTGAAAATATTTAACAAAGATGATAAAATAATTTTATCTAACAAATTAGTATTCATAAACTATATTATTTAAGTGACTTCAAATTTTGTATTGTTAATTCTATTAGTGATATTAATAGTTATTTAAGTACTATTTTATTAATATGTATGAGCATAACCTAATTAAGCTGAAGAGTGGGAATATGGCATAATAAATAGAATAGGTTTAGGCAATAATTACAAAATAAATAAAAAAATCAAATATTGTTAATATATACATAAATTGCACATTACTCTCTTTTATGAATAAATAAATAATTATCTTAATAACTTTATGGGCATATTATATATAAACTAAATTATACGGTATCCTTCACTGCCATCTTTCTAACTCTTTTTTCTTTTTCGATATCCGTTAATATCTGAATTTGCTTACTCTCAACAGAAGGGTGTCAAGTTAACTAAGAGAAAATATAGATAGATAAATGATCATTATAGAATGAACTCATGATATTTTAAGTGGTCACTGTGTCTCAATTTTACTATATTCGAGAAACTTACCAATTAAAAATGACGAAAACATATATTAACTTTTGTTTTTGGTTGTTTGTCAACCATCTGATTTGAACGTTGGAATTACTGCAACAAATACCAAAACTTTGGCTTTCCATTTTTTGTTTTATCTTTCCCTAAATACTGTTATTTGAACTGATAAAATGGTTAACGCTTACATCAGTTATTTTACATCTCACATGTTAGTTGTTTTATATGTATTATTATAATAAAAGTTTCAAACTCCTTCAAACTTAATTATTGATAATAATTTTTTAAAAAAAGTAACTGCAAAACATCTCTAACACAGTTTTTTTGGTACTTTCAATTGTATGATTTTGATAATTATTGTTCCTTTCAATTATTCAAAATTTAGTTATTTAGCTTTTTTTCCGTTCCATTTTAAAAACCTTTTTACATGTATAAATTAACTTTGAATGATTAGAGTTAGGATTTAATAAAATTCAATGAATTAAAACTAGACAATTAAAAGTATAAGCTTAAAATCGAACAAATTTCAAAATTACGTTTAACTTTGGAGGTGAAATACTACAAAACAATTCTAACAACAATTAGAATTAGGACACGTGTTGTCGATACGAGGAACAATTAAAATGCAAATGAAGATTAGAAGGAAAAAAATAACATAATGATGCCAACATTCTGTCTAAGCACGAGATTCCAATTCACTTTGTATAACTCCAAGAATACAATTATCTATAACCCCTTTTGGATCTTATGACAGTAACATGATCCAAGCAATGAAATTACAAAGAATTCCTATTACAAACAGGCAGCCCAAGAAACAAAATCCTCAAAAATTCTCAACATGTCTGTACAAAGCCTCCACAATTAGAGAACTCAAGTGATTGTGAAATTACAACAACGGAATATCAACTATTGGAACCGTGAGTAGAAAGTGGTACCTAATTTGGTATCAAACCAGGCTTTGAGATGGCGGAAGATTATTGGAATCGGCACAAGACCAGAAGTGCAATATGAATTGGTTAGGGGAAGTGAGAGTTTAGAGATGCTGGACTAGATAAAAAAATACAACTCCAGTGTTCATCTTCTCTGCCACCAGTCCGGGACTTTCAACCGTCTGCTACGGTGAACGGCGAGTTTAACTGCAGGAAGCTTGTGCTTCACCTGTCTCCATAACATGTTGACAGCATCTTCTTTCTTTGGAGGGTACTGAAATTCATAGTGACGGGAGATTTCCTTTAGTTGCTTCCACATTTCAATCCATCTCTCTTTAGGAAATTCCCTGAGTTTCTCAACCATGTAACCAGGTTGCAGTGCCTCTTCGAAGGAAAAAAACAATGTGAATTGACTGTAGTCGATTTCATCCTCGTATGGCAGCTCTATTTGATCACTTACGATAACGGGAACACAGTGGCTTACAATAGCATCAAATAGCCGGCAAGATGATGGAGTGTCTCCGGCAGGATGCAGACAGAACTTTGACGATCGCATCCCTTGAGAAGACTGGAGTTACCAGAAGAAGATAAAAGAATGAGATAAACTGGATTTTTTTCCATTAACCTTAAAAAGCTGTATCTATATGAAAATAAACTTTTGTCCTTTGAACTTTTTGTAACAGAAATTTAAGAAGTTAAACTAATATATGCATATTAATTATCTCGTTTCTTGTACCCCTAATATTTTTTCTTACCATCCAAAACTACCCCAAGGAGAAATCAGCTTGTAAGTTTTCATGAGTAGATGCATTACTTTTAGATGACAGGAGGATTATGGGATTTTTATTCAAAACATAAACAAAAATATAAAACAAAACAAATTAAGAAATAAGTTTTGATGTTTGCTTTGTTCTGGTCAAGGTCTATGGTATAGCTTACTAAATTCAAAGCAGCAGAGTAAAATGCACAAAGTTTTCCCAATAAAATGGTCAAATAGAAACTATTTAGCAATAAGCTAACTGCATATAAATCGTACCGTCTTTATGCTTTTCTCTGTTGCAGCACTTCGTTCATAGTGAACATCGTCATAACCATCTAATATCTTTGCTAATTTGACACGAATAATGCCATCCTGAATCATGTTAATAACATTCAGTTATAAACAATTCCACGTCAACAAAGTTCTTCTACTTCCCTGAAAAAGAATCCAGATTTTAGAATTGAATCAGTCATGAAACTTTAGTCAACTTACATCTTTTCTGAATGTCTTTCCCTGAAAGAAGAGAAGTGTTGGGCGAGACTCAAATGGGTCTGGAGGGTTGTCATCAATGAAAGAACTCACAACGTGCACATATGGTGCTACCACATCTTTGCCCAAATTTGACATGGTTTTTGGATACCGACCAAAATCCACGACAATTTGAATTGAGGCATTCACCTGGTTTCGGAGAAATCTGAAAGCATTAGGATGTGTCATAGGAATGACATGGTCTCTGCCTTTAGATCTCTGCCAGTACTTGGATTCGCTCAAGAATTTCATGAGATCAATCTGAGGAAACATTAGTCAAATGATCAAAGCCTATCAATTGAGTGAAGCACAGTTCACTTGATCTAAATCACACAACAAAGAAAATTTCATATAACTTCTCTTCAATACTTTCAAAACTGAGAAAATAAAATTTCAAATAAAAGAACTCTAATACTAAGACAAATTAGATGCTGACAATCAGAAGAATACAAATAAAAGTCAAGCCATATTTATAAATTTAAGATAAGAGTAAGTACTCAAACGCATAATTCTTTGGCAGAATAACAATGGATGGAGCCTAATCTTCATTTACCAACAGATGGAGTGAACCAAAATATAGTAAGATATCATGATCAGATGAATAATTTTCCTAAATAGTGGATTTGTAGATCCATAAGTTCATTACAAGTCAACTACCACAATTCGGCTACTGCAATAGATTAATAACAAGAAGGAATGTGGCAAAGAGTCGCAATTGCAACCACAAGATTTACATTAAACTAACATGTCTTTCCCTGGATCTGCATTTCACTCAGTCTAAGATTGCTTAGCCGGTTCAAATTCAATTATAAGCATACGATATTACTTTCCCCTCTTTACATCCACTTTACTCACCATCAAACAGTCAACCAAAGCGCTAAATGAATGAATTGAAAATCATCACAATCCAAGAACTGTTGATGGGAAAAAAAACCCCGGTCCAAGAATTGCAAAAGAATCATCTAAACGTAGGAATATCAATTTAAAACCTACTTGAGACTATAGGCTAAAAGCATTCGCTGAATTCGAGGATCATAATAGAATCCCGCACGGAAAATCCCTCCAAAACCCAAGGATATGGAGTCAGATAGAGAACATAGCCAAGGTCTAAACAAGAAGCCAATATGAAATTACAGAATTCAAGAAGAACTACAAACTTAAAACTGTATAATCAACTGCCAAGGTACCTGCAATTGGTGATCCACCTCCGTAGCCGGATCGGTCATATTACGTCCATGTGAATTAAAACTCAAGGAAGAGAAAAACGGCACAAAAAAGGCATCGGCATTCTCCGGATCCATAACTCTAACCGCATCTCTGCCATCGCCAGTAGCTTCGTGTAAAAGCGAACCCATCATCCAGTACTCCACGCTATGCTGTCGCTTCAATCCCGAGTTTCTAGGCCAGGGAGGCCAAGTGGAGGCGGTGACAGGAGTCTGGTCCAAGTTCCGGCGATTAAGTATGCCGACATTGAAACGACGAGGAAGGTCATACATGTAGACTCTGAGAGGAGGGTCAGTGGTACAAGGGAAGGGGGAAATTGGCTGAGACTGAAGAAGAGGGAAGAAGTAGGATCTGATGTCGACGGTTCCGACGAGGACTGAGCAAGAAATGAATAAGATGACAGAGAAAATGAGGAAGAAGATAGCTTTAGAATACATCGCCGGAGGAAAAGATCTTCGGCCGGAATTTCTGCGTGAACCGAATTCTTACAAATTCTATAGCCACGGGTGGTTCGTTCCTCGGTGGCCTTCCTTGCGTTGAGAAGACGAAATGAATAATCTTTTTTCTAAACAAAATATTATTAGACCCAAAAATTGGGATCAAAATAGAATTTGTTTATTTTGTTTAAATCGAAAGTTTTTCTTATCATTGTTAACTAAATTTGTTGCAACAATTGTAGTCTTCATGTTCGTTTTACAATTCATGTTCGTTTTTGTTTTCAATCGCTATTTTTTATTCTCGTGATAAAAATAATAAAGAAATAAAATGGAGAGAGCAAGAAGCTACGACGAAATCATAATTCAAGACGTATAATGTTAAGATAAATAATATACTTCACTTTTGTGTATGGATGCATTTTCTTATTATCGTGGAATCTGCTAGTTTTCTCTTATTTTGATAATTGAATTTAGATTAATGTTTAGAATATGATTGATTGATGACCATGTGTGGTTGACTAATTAGTGAGTTGGTAACTCTATTTTCAATTTAACTCTTTATGAGTTACACGTGGATTTTGTGTAGTGTAATATATATGATTGGTGGATAGTGCGACTCAATTACGTTAGTTGTTTTGATTGTTAGAACTACTCATCTAGTTTAGTATGTTCCATGGAGCTTATTGTTTATCTGTTTATCCATGCAATTATAATGTTTAAAAAACAACTTTATAATTACATTGGTATTTGACTAGTTGTTTTTACGTAATAATTGGTTATTGTTGTAATGTTATTTATAAATTTGTTAGACATAGAACAGTGGTACAGTTCTACATATTTTTGTGGAAAATCATCACCAATAACATGTTATCAATTGGAGAAATGATTACTAATCACATGTTATTAGTGTGATACAAAATAATACTGATAGCATGATATTAGTAATACAAGCTACCGCTAGCTAATATCAATTAGATCACTAGTAGCATTGTATAGGTGATATGAGCTATCATTGATAACCACGACGAATGAAGATGGAGACGTATGCAGATAATTTCAATCCAATATTTTGCAACAAAAGTTGAGAATAAATTTGGTCAACCGTTTAGTTTTGTTTCGATTTGTCATGGGTTGTGAGCTTTAAGACTTTTTTGTCTTTTCGAGCATGTGCCTTTTTCCACTTGTGTTGTAAATACAATATTTTTTTTCATTACCATAAATGCAATTGAACATTATTTATGCAACATGACCTTCTTTTATTTTGAAATATTCAAAATTACTCACGTATAGGTTCATGTAAAATAAAATCATTTATTTTAAATAAATGGATTTTTACTATAATGATTGGGTTGGACAATTTGGACTTTCTACCTCAATGATAAAAGGCCATACATCCATACACAAATAAAGAATAAAAAATAAAAGGGAGAGTTGCAAATTTAGCAATTAGATTAAAAATAATTAAGTATATAGCAACATTTTAAAAAAATTGTAAATATAGCAAAATTTGTCAAAATCTATCAATCATATAAGTCTATCATCAATAGACTACGCTACAAATATTGGTCTATCACCGATAGACCATACGAAGTCTATAAGTGATAGCTTTGCTATATTTGCAACTTTTTTAAAATTTTGATGTATCCTTAATTATTACTGTTGAAATGGTTATCAATTGCAATTTTCCAAAATAAAAAGAGTAGATAGATGTTTTAAAAAATAGCAAAATATTAAATTTATTTACGAAATATATCAAAATTCATGTTTTAAGTTTGTTTTTTATATTTCGTAAGTAGTTACATTTTTTCTTGTCATCTACAGTAATAAAAAAATGTGTAAAAAATGAAAAATAAAACGGATGCGATGCATAAAAATGTTGAAGAAAATCAAGAAATGCGAAGAAAAATGTGGATATATGAAAAAAAAATATAGACAATAATAAACTTTTAAGAAAATGCAAACAAGTCACCATTGTAACTAAAAACAACTTAAAGAGTGCATTAAATTGAAAATGATGTTTGCAAGAACCAAATACATTAAAGACTAAATCGAAAATGTGTGTAAATATATATTGGATGTGAACATTAAGAACACTCTAATAATTGAAAAGATAGAAAATGACTTTGGGTACGTATGAAACTAAATGGATCCGTTTCAAATAAAAAGTCAACACGAGCTCAACTCGACATTTGTACGTATATGAGGACAAAAAGTTATAAATTCAAATACCTCTATCTCCATTTGACACCTTAACTCGATTCTCATTATTGTAAATTTGGTTTTTAATATAGTATGCATCTTTAGTTGTGAATCAAAATATGATTTTAAAGGCCAACTAAATACATATGAGAAGGGCAGATGGTAAAAAAGTAAGTAAAAGAGAAAGTGTGGTAATAATAATGGGATCAATGACCTCTTTGTAATAAAATTTTAAGAAATGGAGTGAACCTCAAGCCACGGTTGATTCTTCGTGATAATTAAACACAATCAATCGTATTGATGTGGATTCCACATTTTTTATTCTCCTCGATTAATATAAATATGATTAATCTAAGTAAAATGTTTAAAACATCAACGTGGATGAAAATCTCAAAATCTTAATTCTATGAAAATGTTCATACAACGTCCCTTGATATTTTTTAAAAGGTTATTAAAATAGAAAATTATATAAATAAATTTTAAATGAATAGATAATTGTTTTTTAAACAATTTGTTATTTATCCATCGAGAAAAACAAGATTTTATTATTTATGTTATATTGGAATTTATTATTATTATTATTATTATCGTCAATTTTAAATATATTCTCATGTAAATATCTATTTATATACGTTAATTTCATACGCGACTATAGAAATATTTATTTATTCACATTTAAATATTGAATTCATGAATACGTAGAAACATTAACGTAAATGTCAAATCGAATTTGATAGCTTATCTTAAATTAAATTGAAAAATGTTTTAAATAGCAAAATTGCTGACAAATTAAACAAACTTTTATAATACATCAATGATAGATAGTGATAAACAGCTATAAAAAATATATAAGTGATTATGAATGTATAGATTATAAAATTTTACTATAATTATAAATATTTTGATTCACTTACCTGTCCATAAAAATCTAACATAGTGTGATGTCATTTAAACGGCTACAGTTGAATCGACACACATGACCAAAACACACGCATAGCACAGGATTGCCTTCCCCTATCTATTTTCTTTAATTCGCCGTTTACCAATGGCTTAATCGATGATTAACACATAATCTTCATCTTAATCATCGTGTCGTATATAAATTGAAACGGCAAGAAAAAGAATTGGATTATACAAAATACTTCACATTCATTGACATCGTCGCGCCATTTTTGGAGTGTTCAGATTCAGATCGTCGAGCTTTTGAAGATGGCACTCAGATTGAATTCCGATGATGCAACTGGCTTTAAGCTATTGCTCTGTTTAGCTGTTATGTATGGTCTCATGTCGATGTTGGTTTACTCCATTGTTCACATGAAGTTTGTTAAGCCTCTCGCTATTGATGCGCCTCTTCATCAGTTCTCTGAAGCCAGAGCGGTGGAGCATGTACGAATTTTGTCTCAAGAGATCGACGGTCGCCAGGTATGCCGGCTTTCGCATGCATTTCACTTGGGTTCTACCTTGAAACTTCATTTCATATGATGATTTGCGTGCTAAAGATGAAAACTGCTTAATGTGTTTGTAAGAATTTGCTTTTGAGTATATTGGTGTTTCTTTTCTTTGTAGGAGGGTCGTCCTGGCATTAAAGAAGCTGGTCGGTATATAAAAGGGCAGTTGGAGACGATGAAGGAGCGTGCTAGTGATAAATTTCGGTCAGTGTAGTTTTTCGTCTCGATGAATGAAGCTGTTCGATTTTTAAAAAAATTCTATTGTTTTAAATTGACGAAATGGTCCGCTATGTCATTCTTGCATGCGGTTCTTGATTGTTGAAGTTTGATTGCTGTATTGCTGAAGTTGTTTATTACTCAGAATCGAAATCGAGGAAACGGTTGTTGATGGTTCCTTTAGTATGATATTTCTGGGCCACAGCATAGCTTTTGGATATCGAAACCACACCAATATCTTAATGAGGTAGATTTGATGTTTAATTTTTTTGAGCTTATAATTGATGTGGGATCCAGCATTCATGTTTTTTAATCCGTGTTTCAACTTTCGAATAACCAAGCATAGCTTATTGCTAATTTACTACGACTCCACGCTTGACGGATGACAGAATTTCATCAGTTGACTCAGAAGACACCGACCCATCAGTTCTAATAAATGGCCATTTTGATAGTCCACTTGGATCGCCGGGTGCTGGTGACTGTGGCACATGTGTTGGTGGGTACTGAAAAACCTTAGTCAAAGAAAAGAAACTTAGCATTCTTTTGATTGACTATGAGTCTCTTTTCTCATGTATTTCACTGTTACAGCATCGATGTTAGAAGTTGCTAGACTTATTGTAGACTCTGGATGGGTTCCTCCTCGTCCTGTTATTTTTCTTTTCAACGGTGCAGAAGAGCTGTTTATGTTGGTAGGCATTCAGAATTTTGTTCTTACTGAGAAATAAACTATAACTTTCTTTATTATTTTATTGTGCAGCAGCCTTCATGATTATAATTTGTGCTTTAGATGTGGGATAATACAAGAGAGAATAGTTTCTTTCTCTTCTTTCTCTGTCTTCTTGTTTAGACATGGCAAAGGGATGGCGGTTTCAAAGCATTTTGGTTTCAATTTGTTTTAAACACGTGCTACTAGTTCATATAGGGCTTGTCTTTTTTCAGATGTTACTATTGATAGTTTTGAAAAGTCCTTCTGCTTGGTTTGGCAATTTGCGACATTCTCTTGTTGACAGCGAGCATTTGACAAGTTCTTTATAATGTTTTAGGGTGCACATGGATTTATGGAGAGACATAGATGGCATGATACAATTGGAGCTTTTGTAAATGTTGAAGCATCTGGTACTGGGGGTTTAGGTAATAATAATCCATATTGATCTTGGTACCAGAAACCCTGAAATCTTGTCTGTTTATGGATATGCTACAAATTTTAAGAAAATGGGCTATGGGTTTACTTTTTTCAGGAATTGAACTTGAAGAAAATATTGTACTTACATAAAACACGATGGAAATGTTATTTGAATTATTTGTTGTCCACGAAATATTTGGACCCTCAAGATTGTTAGAATGGTCCTTGTTGACATCGACGATGATGTGAAGCATGTATTGACTCTTTGCATTTCCTCAATGAAAGTTTAGTTTACAACTAAAAAAAAAGCAGAGAGAGAGAGAGAGAGAAACCTAACCTTTTTCTAGTAAAAAAGAACTAAATTTCAATGTATCTTGTATGTTATACCACATAATTTGTCTCTAATTTGGTCATTCTTTATTAATAGATTTAGTTTGTCAATCTGGACCTGGCTCTTGGCCTTCACGTGTTTATGCTCAGTCTGCTGTGTACCCCATGGCTCATAGTGCTGCTCAGGTATTCTTCTTCATCTATTATTCTTCTCCATTTCTGTACTTTTTTTTTGTATTGTGAAAGAGAATCTTACTTTCAGAATACGATTACCTGTTTGTTTTCATCTGTAGAGATCTCCATAAATACTCTGTTAAAGCAATGCTGTTACTTTCATTTTTTGACAACTAGATTGAATATCTGCCTTTGTTTTTGAGGCTGTGCATCCAGTTATAAACGGCTGTATTTTATTTCAGTTTTTTAATCTTTATACTGTTTGTCGGATTTTCTAATTGGTATGCAGGACGTGTTTCCAGTTATTCCCGGAGATACAGATTACAGGATATTTTCTCAGGATTCTGGCAACATACCTGGCCTAGATATTATCTTCCTTTTTGGCGGTTACTTTTACCATACCTCATATGATACAGTGGAGAGACTATTGTATGCATTACATCTGCTGTTTTGGTACAGATACATGATTTGGATTTTCATATATTTTTGTTCTTCACTTTTTTCTGAGACATTCAATTGCTTATAGACCTGGAAGCGTCCAAGCACGAGGAGAAAATTTGTTCAGCATAATAAAGGGCTTTACGAATTCTTCGATGCTTCAAAACTTTTACAAGCTAGCATCTTCTGAAATTACTATCCATCAGGAAAAAGATGACGGGGCTATTTTCTTTGATTACCTCTCATGGTTTATGGTATGCTTTGAATATATTTACACTTTCATTATTTTACAAGTATGAACTTAATGATTGCTATTACTAGCCATGAATTTTAGGTTTTTTATTCTAGAAGACTAGCTCTGATACTTCACAAAGTTCCATTAGCTGTCTTCGTAGTAATGCCATTCCTTTTGAACTTACGGAAATTTAGCATGACTTCATGCTTGGCAACATTTTCTGATTTGACTAAAGGTAAACATTTCTGCTCACGTGTTTTTATTAAAAAAAATCTTCCTCAACTTCTTCTCTACTTTGCTTTTCTACTCTAGGTCGACAAATCTGTTTTTCATTTTGCATAAAATTTATAGTTTATGTTGGAAGCATGCAAAAATTGTGCTCATTCAGTCAGCCGTGTGGAATTTTTGATCTTCAGGTTTTTTGTTGCATGCCTTGGGGGTTTTTCTTGCAATTGTTTCTCCAATTATGTTTTCCATCCTAAGATTGCTATTCACCACGTTTTCCATGCACTGGTGAGTGTTTTTTCTATTTTCCTTAACTGTTAGCTTCTCTCGATATCTTTTATTAATACACACATTGAGATTCATATGTATTATTGTTTGATTTGTTAACAAGTAGTATAATTAAATTTCACTACTGTTGCTTTGGTACTAAAGGAGCACAACTCATGGAGCAACTTTCTGATGGACATTATCTGATTTGATGACACTGAAGCAATTTATATACTCCCATGGTCCCACGACATTTTGAACTTATTTTTATACTCTCATGGCATTTTGAACTTGAATGCAGGTTTTCACATCCATACTTGGCTTATTTAATGTTCATCCCCTGCTCGCTAGTTGGTCTTCTGATTCCAAGAGCTTTTTGGAGTTGCTTTCCTCTCTCCCGTGATGTTCCAGTTCTTCAGGCCTCAAAAGAGGTGAAATTCTACCTTCATTAGACCTTATCATCATATAAATATCGGGCTAACAATTGATGAGATATTTTAGTAATTCTTTCTACTAAACTATTTGTTTCAAAATTGTGGTTAAAATGCTGCACATTTCCTGTGTCAGTGAGAGTTAGTGAGAGTTCTAAGATGCTTGCAATGATCATACATTAGTCTTGAAAAAGAAAAGAAAAGAAGAAAGAAGTGTGATATGCAGTTTACTCTAGGTCTTTTTTTAGTTTTATATCAGAATCAGTGAAGCAAATACACTTTTTTCTTTAAAACATTTATTTTAAGTTTATCTATTGAATTACTTCGGTAAATGTGAACTGTACAGCTAGTGCAACTATATGAGACAAGTGTCAACTGGCGTCTGTATCCTTAAGAAGATATATCTCACTAGTCGTTTACTTCATGGGATTATATAACTTATCTGTCTACGCTATACGATATTCTTCAATGGAAGAAGAATATTCTTTCATTCTTTCTCAATGAGAGCAGTTTGATTCATCAAAAAAAGGATATTCTCCAATGCAAAAACTCTAAATTTCTTGATTCCGTCTTGATGTGATTACATCAGGGATCCGTTTGGAAGGGGAGCTTTCTAAAAAGTGTATTGCTACGAAGCATATATTGATATACGTGCACTTAACATATGCATGCCTATATGGTGAGCCCTTGTTCCATGATTGAATAGAGAATGCAAGTTTTGTTCAGTTTCTGTTAAAAAATACCACCAGACCATCAAGTTAAGAATTCAATGAAAGTTGACAATTTGGTGCATCCATCTGTCTTTATTTCTTTTAGTTGAACTGAAAAGCATTGTACTATATGTGCAATCTTTAGAATGCCCATTGCTCATTTTGTTTCTAAGACGACAAGACAATTTTAGAAGCTTAGGGGTGTTTGAGGCACTCAGTTGAGTTAGGAAGTTTGTGTTTAGGGTACAGAGTTGCAAGATGAAGTTTCTCAATAAATGTGTAATCTTCAATAGTGTTTACCATTGAAGACGATTTATTTAACTCCAAACTATGAAGTTGATGTGCCAAAAACTCCTTCTTGGGATACAATGTATGTATAACATTAATCATACTAACATCAGATACCCTGTATGAATCCTTGAGGTCTAATTTTATTTTAATCTTACAGGAGTTGTCTGATGAAGCAACGTTTTGGGGCGCATTTGGATTCTTTTCCAGTCTGACAATGGTATGTTGAGGGATACGGACATTATGGTCTATAGGATAATCGCTTCACCATAATGAACAGCTGTGTAGTGGAAGAATTAGTATTAATGTTATTGTTAATTTGCTATTATAGCTATTTTTATTTAATCTTTAGTTTCAAACAGTTGATTGCTCAAAGCAGTTTATTTAATGCAGGCGTATCTTTTAGCAGGGCTTAGTGGTGGCTTCTTGACCTTCTTTGCATGCATTTCTATGCTAGCTGCCTGGTTGTCATTTTCAATGGCAGCCAAGTATTATGGCCACAGGTCTCTCAGGTTGTAATTTGCACATTCCGGTTTTTAATTATGACTTGTAGATGCTAATGATGTGATTTCTAAGCAAAAGGTTTCTACTTGATGTTTTCCTAATCATTTGAATATAACATGCCTTTATAATGATTTTCCTGTCAAATGAACAAAATCTTAACTTGATTAGTATGCATTATGTTCTTATCAAAGAAATCACTATGAGTCTGTTGACCTGGAATATCTAAAAAAATTACAATGATCTGGAGACACTTATTTGTTACTGTTCAAAATACTAGGACCTGAAATGAACAGAATACAGTCAATAAGCACAAGATAACTCAATTAACATGAGGTACTTGTACCCTCTCTCTCAAGCATTCTCGCTCACTCAAGTCTAAGTCAACTATTTCTCAATCTATCTTCACCTTTTCCCACTCACGCTTTATAACAAATTTTTACAAGCATCTTTTAATCTGATATCTATTGCGTACATGCAGTTGATGGTTAAAAACAAATCTAACAAATTATGTTGTTCAATTTTGACAATCTTTTGCGAAATCCTGTAATCTTTTTAGTTTTTTTTAAACGGAAATGAGCCTCTTCATATATCTTTATCATCTACACCAATGAAACAGAGGCCTTACCAATTGTCATATCTTCTTCCCAACATGTTCTATAGATGTTAATAAATTTTCTTCATTTTTTGTGGCATTCAAAATGTCCGAGTGTGTTTTGACCTGACCTATATCCTGACAAGCGTGTGAATGTTTCACATGTCGGGAGTAATAGGATTTATGGTTTAATAGTCAACAGATGCACCCTTGTGAATGGTATAATGGATGCAGGCATGAATCTAGATATTTTTTAGGCACGTTTCATTCTGAGTTCATTTGCTTGTTTCAATTTATTGATGCTGATCAAATCCATTTAATTTCAAACCAATTTATTATTTTATTCATGGCTGATAGATATGTTTTCTTTCTTCCATTTCTTATTCCAAACATAGTGATGAATCCGTTGGTTTTATTCCATGATTTTTATCTCTTGAATAAAAATTTCCCCTTGAATATCGTAGTCTGATCGAATTTTATCCTTTAGGTCAATATTGTTTTATGTGTTACCAATGGTTCCATACCTTGCATACTCTGTTTATTTTGGAGGCTTCCTTGCTCAATTTTTAATTGAGAAGACAGGCATGATGGGCTCCATTCCACCTCCATATGGTTAGTATCCTGAACCAGTACCTTTTCCATCCAATATCTAGTTCAGCTTCTCCTTTTCATTTCTGTTGCTTTGCTGACCACAATAGTTTTTCTGCACAAAGGCTTTTGGGATTTCTATGTCTGATGCCCAATCAACAGTATTTGTATCTTATTAACTGAGATATGCCCCACCACTTGTTTAGCGGGAAAAACTTTGTAAAATGATCATCAAATGAGAGCGTTGTCTTCAGATACACCATTCTTATCATTTATAAACAGCCTTTTTTGAAATTCACATTTCTGTAATTCCCTACCTGGTGTCTTCATATTGTTATTTTCTCAATATTCATATGCTTTGACAATTTTTGCATGTGGCAGCATTGGACGTTATTACGTCATCTGTAACTTCTATTTATGTTTCTTTTAGTACTTTTTTGTCTCTGCTGGTGCGTGTTTGGGTTGGGATCTGGACGATCAGGAATGCTATAGCACTTGCCATCATATTCGTTTTCTGTATATATTGACATCTTATCTTGCAAGTTAATTTCTGATTATCTGAAAATTTTCTACTACGATATGCTAAAGATGTATTCTCAAACTTCCGATTATCCTAATTATCAATGGAAAATGGAAAATTTTATAATGATTGAATATTCATGCAGGGTATTTCATTCCAGATATTGTAGTGTCAGCTACTATTGGGGTTGTGACTAGTTTGTGCATTGGCCCTCTGATTCCAGTTTGTGGACACTGGTTAGCTAGGTCATCCATCTTGCGATTCTTGTTGCAGATTATTGTAGTTGGGTTCGCTGTTTCCTCTCAATTCTTTCCCTATAGTATGGCTGCTCCAAAGAGGGTAGTTCTTCAGCAAACGTACCTTACTTCAGGTATTAAGACTAATGATTGATGACAAAATCTGACTGCACACAAGTGTTCTTGTAGAATTTTCATGAACTGCAACTGTGCAATGACCAATAGTGTAGACCTAGACTATAATAGGGAAAACTTCTAGTACTCTTGAACTAAATATTTCCCCCGTTCACTCTATGCATACTAAGAATGAACTAGAGTAGCACCCATACTCCAAAGTATAGGAAAATTTCCTACCATAATCTAGTGCATTTTCTTTTCTTCACTATAACTTACTCACTGTATGTGTTCAAATTTTTGGGAGCTGGAAACAACTCCTTCACTTCCCATTTCATTTGCCGGCTCTCATTGTAGTACTTAAGTTCTTTAGTCCCATGTACTTTTCTTTAGTCCCCTGTACTTTCTATTTGACCTATGTTGCTTTGCTTGAATGTTGTAGATGTTAAGAGAAAGGTTCAAGAAGTTTATATACATCAACAAAACTTGTTACCTAACTTATAAATAACTGCAATCTAAAAGTATAAATCACACTCTTTGAGTAGGATATCTTTCCTCCTCTTTTAAGTGGTTTATTGACAAGAAATTGTTGCTTCTAGTTCTCTGAGTAAGCACTAAATTTTGTCACAGGTCCAAATCATCTTGAGGAATCCAGTTATGAACTCTCTGTGGTGGATTCTAATTCTCTACGCTTTCTTTTTAAACATGCTCCTGATGTGGCAAATGCATTACAGACTGATTCTCATCTGACTTTTGAAACCGCACATTTGTCTGGCCAAGAGAACTGGCTGGTATGTGGCTGTACAATAGAAATTAGTACTATCCTCAGTTTTTCAGGAGTTTATCTTTTAGATGTCTGAAATTATATCAAAATTAGATTGATTCAAACCCTCTGAAGTTCACACCGCACCTAAATGGGGGTCAAGTGCACTGATGCTTGAGGGTATCATTTTTTCCATCTATTAGGTAACTAAGTTGATTTCTGTTTACATTTTTTGGGTGAAACTTAAATTTGGGAGTTTGGCTGGATCTGACTGTTTAGAGATGCAGTAAAATGAAATTAAATTATAGAAGTTTCCAAATTAGAGCATGGAGGGAAAACTATACAAATAACAATTTATCGAACCTTGTTATAGAATGTTGGGTGTATAGGATACGAGGAGGCTCATTATAGTCAAAGTCAACAAGGTAAAGTGAGAAATTCTTGATAGAATAAGATACTCTGTTCTGAATAAAGCTGTTGTAGGGTAAATAATAAGACGCACCAAGCTACTGTACATCAGGAAGGATTTGAACTAATCTTTTGAGCTCTTTTACATTAGAAGTAGAAGAAAAGAACCAACCCATTATAGTAAATAAATAAATGAGGATATCTTTCATTTGTTCTCAATGTAAGTATTTGTTTCTATAGAAATAAATAAATGAGTATATATAAGACAACCTTTGTTTTCAAGCTGGACCATAATCTCTGAAAGCCAACTTGCTAATATAAATTGGGCACCCAAAGTTCTATTCCGAATCCTTCTAGTTTGATTAAATGTTTGTTGATTTCAACGTGCTCAATACCTTTATCTTAAATTGGATTTTGGACTACTAGGTTTTCTTCATCATCTTTCTGCATGTGCTTCTATAGGAGTGGCAATATGCCTTTTTAGCCCATCTTCATTTTTAAATTCTCAGCGTAATCCATAAAACTAATAGATTCATTTATAATGAGGCCATAAACTTTGCTTGAAATGGCTGTAGTTTTTTTCCCACTTCAAGCAACTGAGATTGCATCTCACAAAGATATGTTACCCAATCTGGATCATATTCATACAAATGACTCAGATTAGCTTGCAAGTTACAAATAGTAAGGCGTCCATTTTCAGAAATAAAGTTCTTCCATCAAGAGATGTCTTCAATTGTCCAGTATATGATATTGCAATTGCTTTGTATTGCTTTTCAAGTAGTAACTGCTGCACACCTGAGCTTGCCCAATGCATAAGTCACGATTAGTCTGATATCTTTCTTCAGTAGGTTTATCTTTTGTCGTGGATTGCGTATTCTAATATCAACTGGTTTACATTTTTCGTACCTTTTATTGTAATGCATTCTTTCATCGTTGTTGTTACTGTGTTCTCTCTTCCGTTTTATCCAACTTGAAAGCCTTTGTGTAACTCTTTTGGTTTGTTGTTACTAAACTGTAGTTTTCATACATATATTTTAAACACGGATTTGAAGAAATTCAAGAAATGAAATTGTTGCCAGACCTAAACCTTAGGATTGATGTGAGCTTTCCTAAAAAAAGAAACGATTGATGTGATGTGAGCACTGTGAAACTTTGGAACTGTTTTCCTTGCACAGGCACTTTTTCCAGTTTCCTTCATGTTCTCAAGAAGTTTGAAGTTCCCTGCCAAAGAATCAACTTCAAGAAAAGATTTGCATTTCCCTTATTTGATTGACAGTAAACCACAAACAATTTCAGACGATGGAACTAGAAGGGTTTACTTGGAACTTTCTCTAGGGTATGCTACTCAACTCTTTTGTTATCCCAGGCCGGAAGAAGCAGACCCCATTTATAATTTGAACTACAATTTACGTGGCTGATAGGTGCCACATTATATTAGCTGATTCTAGGACAAATATATTTATGCAATCCCATCAATGTGTTGCTAACATGTTTTCATTTATTTATTTTCTTTTTCTTACATGAATGAACTGAAATAATTGAAAAAAGTTGTTCATCTCTGGGTCTCCTTACTTTTAGAACCAAAATGGAAAAATCCATATCGGCAGAGAGAGCTCCATATCATACAGGATCAGGAATCTGTGTTCGCATATAAATTAGCAAGAACAAAATCTGTCCATAGTACCGTCGAGATGGATTAAGCGTGTTAGTTCTTTTGATATTAATGTCTGTTTTGTTTCTGACGGCTGATCTTTTAGTTCCGTGGAGGAGGTTTGGGTCACAGTTCTCAACATCACTGGGCCTTTATCAAATTGGTCATTTGCAGACAATAAGCTTCCAGGTCAGTTTTGGGACACCTTGTATTGCATCTTATGTTCATTTTCCTTCCTGACATTAATTGTTGCCCTTATATAATTGGAACAGCACCCGAGAAACTCAACGGTGGGCCACCCTCTTACATATGTAGACTTAGCGGAGCCAGTGATGAAAACTGGAGATTCTGGCTTGAGGTACAAACTACAACCTCATATATCATAGTATTCAATTTCATTCTTCATAGTTTAACATCACTCGTTCTAATTGAAAAACTCTAACTATAAGCAAATTCATTAGTACTTCATAATTAGCCACCTTCTACCTGCACGTAAATATTTTCTTCTCAACTAGCTGCACAATCTTGCTTACATTCTGAAGACGAACATGATATCGAACAAAAATTGTTTAATACAATCATGCTCCATAACGAGCCATCAAGTGAAAGTTGATCGACTCGTTTATGAGACTCAAGCACAGCTATCTTTTACATGCAGGCTAAAAGTCAGGAAAAATTGAGAATTGACATTGCTGTATTGGATCAAAAGTTGACAAATGAAGTAAAGTGGGTGAAAAGTCTTTTCCCAGATTGGGTGGATGTCATTGCTTATTCCAGCTTCATGTCTACATATACCTTCTGAATCGTCATCCTTGTTCCCATTGCTATAGGTGATTATATTCGGGTTTTACTAAGGGTTTTTCCAACCCTTCATTCTACCGGGATCATAGGTCTTTAACCCAAATAATTTAAGAAAAAATTGATATTTAAGAGCTTGGTTAGTTTAATTGGAGGATAGGTGTGATGTTATGTTTTCCACAGTAATGAAAGAAAACTGTTTCTATTTGAGAACTTTTAGGTGTTTACAGTGTTTTGATTTTTGAAGCAATATTATTAATAATAGCCAAATTCATGAGTCTTTCATTTTGGTTAGGCTTTGTTGATATATATATATATTTATATAATTGTAGGGATGAACATTTGTCAAGAAAATATGAAATGATATGAAAAGGAATGAACAAGTGAAAGATTAAATCGTATACCATTTGGTGTTTGGGTTCTCCCTGATTTCATATAACAATTAGAAATATATATATATATATATCTCAAAATAAGAAGAAAAATTAATTCCAATTTTGACATAACACTACAATATTTACTGTAATTTACTAAGTTTGCAATCTTAAATTAGATTTTCCTTCTTTTTCCTTCTCAAAATTATTAATTAATATTTATATCTATTGTAGTTTTTTATGTTGATATTTTGAGGCTACAAATATTTATAAAATATAACATTGCTGACACTATTTTTGGTTCATTTTTCCTATTTCATTGTCCTAATTGATAAATTATCAAGAAATTATCAGAACAAAAAAAAAAAAGGCAAACTATTTATAGAAATAAAGAAAAAAAAAAGACAGTATAGTTGATAGGTTTCTATAGGTTTTTGTTAATGATACATTTCTATCAATTTCTAAGAAAGGTAGAAAATTTTGCTATAACTTTTATACGTTTGATCCATTCTTTTTGTATTTAAAAAACTTTTTTTAAAATTTTTTTGAATAATTTTAGTGTAGATTAAGGTCATAATTTTAGTGTAGATTAAGGTCTCGTACAAGGAATGCCAACATGAGTGTAATATAAGTGTAATTAAGTACCTAATGAGAAGTTATTTTTAATTCAATCAATAATTAGGAGCCTTTCTTAGACTTTGAGATTAATGTATATTTGACTCTTACACGTTGAATTTTGGATTAGGTTGTTAGTGAGTTCATAATTTTTAAAAATCTATTGAGAAGTTTAGTTATAAATTTGCATTAACATAAATGGAACACTAAACTTTTGTAATTTAAGAATTAAATTCGTAATTTTGTAATTTCAAGATTTATTAGGAACACCACTTCACAATAAAAGATTAATGATTTTATGAAACTACAATCAATTTAGCACTCTCCATTTATCTTCTTCTCCCTTTACTATATATACATATTTTTATTCTCTTCTACATTTGGAATCAAATATCTAAAGTGAAAAAGAGGAATTACAAGTTAAATTATTGCTAAGCTAAAATAAATTTATCTTTTTCTCTCTTTATTATTATTTTAGTTATCTTATAAAATTAATCATCGAACCTCTAACTTAAAAAGAATAATTACATATCAATTATGAACCCTAAACTAAATTTACTTTTAACAATAAAATAAAATTATACAATTTGAAAGTATGCTCACTTGACTCTTAAAGTGGAATGTACATATTAAAATAGCCATTAAAATGGTCTAAAAAAACAATAAATAATAATGTAAAGATAAAAAAGAAATAAATAGAGAAATTTTAAAAATAAACATTTAACAAAATATCACACTTCATAACAAAAAAATAATAATTTTGTCTTGATTATAGCAAATAGTTTGTTATTTTTTTTAAAAAAAAAACTACTAAAAAACCACATCTCCGGAAATAAAAAATGGACCAAGCCCAAAGTGAGCCCAAACCCAAAATTAGGATTAGTCTTTCGGCCCACATTGACTTCTTTTAGGGTTTTGTAGAGTTTGTCCGCTCTCTTCTTATAAACCTAATTCAAGCATTTCTCTTCCTCCGTTCACGGCCAAATCCAACTTTGTTTCTTCACAACCCCAAGTTGCAGCCGTCGCCATGGTTCTTCTTCTTCTTCTTTTTCTCTCTTCTTGATTTCACCTTCCAAACAATGCCTATCTCCGTTTCAAGTTAGCGACTAATCTTATATTACTGTTTTTGTTCATTGTTGCAGGTGAAGTATTCCAGGGAACCAGACAATCCCACCAAGTGTATTTTTCTTTTTCCACACTTTTCTTTTATGGATCTTCTTTGATTTCTATTCAAAACGTTGCATTTGATGTGATTGTTGCATACTAGTTTGAGTTTTTTTTTTTTACTTCAGAGATGTTTTCGCCCTGTACTGACACCCAGTTGTTCTTCCTTTCAGCCTGCAAAGCCCGTGGCTCGGACCTCAGAGTCCACTTTAAGGTAGGTTTTATTCCACTTCGTTGCTCTGTTGTCGTTTGGATTAACAATCACCTAGGGTATTTTTATGCTCCAATTTTGGTTATGGATCCTAATTTTTTTTTTCTGGAGCATAATTGTCTGTTTCCTTTGATGTGCTCCTTTGTGTTATTGAATGTCTACCAAATGTATAAATATACTCGATCCAATACCATATTCTCTCTTTGACTCAAGTAATCGTTTGGTCTAAGTGAAAATATAATAGTGTTTGTTCTTGACGCCATCTTAAGACATTCCTTTCTCGTAACAATCGGTTTCCGTATAGGAGCTTCTTATTTTTCCAGGCTTGAGAGAGCTAATGTTGGTATTATTCTTGTGATGACTTATTCTGATGAGATTAGTATAAGTTTCTTAGGTGAAGAAATAACTTATCTTAGACTTGTGTAACCTGATGATAAAAGCAGGGCTCTGTTGCCTTTAGTGAACAGGGCTCTCGTAAACTTCAGGGAAATTATATGCATTGTTATTGGGTGAACCTCTGTAAACAATAATTTCTGAAGGTTCAGTAAATGATGCTACATTACATATCTAAGCTTGTACTTTGATTTGCATATTTTAGCACCGAATTTCCGTTGCTCGGACTCATCACAATTTTTCCATTTCACATATTATAGAACACAAGGGAGACTGCACATGCCATTAGAAAGTTGCCACTGGCCAAGGCCAAGAGGTACCTAGAGGATGTACTTGCCCACAAACAAGCCATTCCTTTCCGTCGCTTCTGTGGTGGTGTTGGACGAACTGCTCAGGCAAAGAACAGGCACTCCAATGGCCAAGGACGCTGGCCCGTCAAATCTGCCAAGTTCATTCTTGATTTGCTTAAGAATGCTGAGAGCAATGCTGAAGTATGTCTTTCTTTTTCTGTTGCACTTTACCATTAACTGTTGTTTATCTTTAACTCCTCTTGCTCATAATTATTTCTCCTCTTTCAGGTGAAGGGTCTCGATGTTGATTTGCTCCACGTATCTCACGTCCAGGTAAACCAAGCTCAGAAACAAAGGCGTCGTACCTACCGTGCTCATGGAAGAATCAACCGTATGTTCTGATTACAATTTACTTATATTTGTATGAATTCACTTCAAACTATTCTGTCTAATCTCCAACTTTTTGCTATCTGCTTTTCAGCTTACATGTCTTCTCCTTGCCATATTGAGCTGATTTTGTCTGAAAAGGAAGAACCTGTGAAGAAGGAGGTATCATATATATCAATATTTACTTTTTTCACCGTTGTGTTGTAAAGGATAGTTTTGTTTAGACCTATTTCTTATTTTGTTGTAATTCATGATGTTGTTACAGCCCGAGACTCAGCTGGCGACTGGCAAACCTAAGAAAGGTCAAGCTATCCGTAGCGGCGCTTCCTCTTGAATGGCCTAAGTAGAAATTCTGTTGTGGGTTTTTGCTGTGCCATTTCTTTTTCTTTTTGAAGTGAGTTTAATTATTGATCAGATCACTATATAGAACGAGGGATTATTATTTAGATGTTTTGTGTGACAATGTTATATTTGGAACCTTTCGTAGTTCAATTTTCTTCAAGTTTAAATCACATTCTCGTACTTTTGCGTTCATTCTTTGATTACACAAGGCCGGTTTGGAATAGTTGTTTGAGTGCTTACCAAAGCTTCTTATGACTTTCCTTGAAATTGTTCTTAAAACTGTAAACACCACCTTTTCAAAATCACTACTATAACTTTTAGCAATTTTGACTTCCTAATTAATCTGACAAATTAATTTAACTATGTAAGCTTTTTTTAATTCAATTATATATATATATATATATATTTAGGCATGATTTGTTTCTGTTATAGTCCTTAAAATACTTTTATTTTCAGGTTAAAATAGATGGTTGTCCATTTCAAAATCCAAATCAAATATGACAGATCATAGCCTCTAATTTCTTGTAGCAATTTCTCTAACATGCACATCGGAAAAATAGGTCATTGAATTTGATTTTTACCAAATATTCATTCATTTCAAAATGTACAGAAATCTATGTTAAAATTTGGAACAAATTTTCATGATGGATCCATTATAACTAAGAATTGAAGTTTAAAATCTTAAGAAGTTCAGTAAGTTCTTACTTGATGGGTTTGGTATCAAATCACCATAGCAAAGACATCATCTTCTTGGCTCATTTCCGATTAAGGAAAGCTGTTTATCATGTTAAGTCAAACAGGGGTTATAAGTGAAGTATATACACTGGGAGGATTATATGCAGCTGATGGCTTATGCTCTCTATTGGTTTTCATTCTTCATTGCCCTCAAAATGGGATTGGTTTCCTCCAAGTCGTCCTCGTCTTCCAACTCATCCAATTCATCAAGTATCGACTGATTCACTCTCTTACGAGATTGTCTCCTATGCTTCTTTAGCTCCAACCTTGGCTCTGCTTGCTTAACACCCATCTCTCCAACCTTGATCCTGCGAAGAGAAGTTCCACCATTATATTGTTTCAGATTTGATTCATATGGGAATTAAGATTTTGAGCTAGCTAAGCAACATTGTCATTCACGGCGGTCACGTAACCAAGTTCTAGAGTTACTCGTCCATTTGACAGTTGAGTCTTGGATGTGCTACAATACATCAATAAATGGATGTACAAAACATAGCTGCAACCATAATATTTTACCAAATGTGATTAGTAATCTTTGATGCACAAGGTAAGATCCTCGAAAGTTACTGGGATATCAAGTTGATACGTATTTAGAGAAATCAATGATGATGGGATTCCTGTTTTTGTTTATAAATGGACGAGTCTACCGTCTACGGCACTATTGCTAGTAGATCAAGGGTACGTATAAACAACATTTCCAGACTTTCCCTTGCAATGTTCAGGGTTGCAACTTGTTTAAAATTGGAAGAGGATATTCAAATGAAATAATACCCCCAAGCATTGCATTATAGTTAATGTACCACCCCCTCAACTACATATAAAGGATCCAAAATATGCGTATTATTATTCACAACCTCTAAAATGTACATACCTTACATCGCCCTCCCTTTTCGTTCCAAATGTTCTCAACTGGAATTCTTCCCTAATTCTGATTTCATCAAGAAGTTGGAAATAGTACTGGTATCGCTCCCAATCTCCTTTAATAACGCATCCCGGTTCGCCAAGATGTAAGCAGTCATTGAAAGAGCACTTGGCAGGTTCACTGGCATGAAGCATTTTCTGGATCTGTCGAGAATTCAGTTAAACCCAAGAAATACAACAGAACTTCAAATTAATGGCAGATATTAAAAATCATCACAATCAATGTCAACATTGTAAAGTAGTATAAACCTCTGGAAAGGCTTGAGCGAGAGATTGTTTGGTAATTTTCATCAAACTGGGCTGGTTAAAACCAGGGGTGTCTGCCAAATATCCCCCTCCCGACAATGGTAGAAGAGAAACATGACGAGTAGTATGCTTCCCTCTACCACTTCTTGTCGAAACTTCTGCAACACGCTGTTCCTCAAACCACTTGCTACCAAGAATCTGTAAATAGACCAAAAAAACATCGACACTCTTACAAGTTAAGTGATCAAAAGTCTTTGAACTACTATGTTAACCAATACAAAGTTAATAGTGGAAGAATGATCAAACACACCGGATCAAACCAATTATCTGTGTCCGAAGCATCAGTAGCACGGTTACTGTTTCTGAGAGCATTTATGAGACTTGATTTCCCAACTCCACTTGGACCCACAATAACTGTGGTTTGATCTCTCAAAATAAATGCAAGGGAATCGAGTCCAGCCCCGGTTTGAACACTACAAAAAAGGGGATCATATCCCCAGCTACGCAGCCTGGACTTCCAGGAAACTAGTGTCTGCATATGCCATTGCTAACCACTATCAGCATTAAGAAATGGAATGCATCCCAAAATATTACAAAGTTGGATCAATCCTAGAAAATTCAAAGTTACATGCAATATCACAAGCAATGAGAACCAAGTTCCTTGTTACAATCACAAGTTGAAGGCAGAAGCACTATATTATGAGAAAAAGAAAGAGGGTGACAACAAAGCAACAAAGCAACAAAGCAACAAACCAGTGGTATCAGTGGATCTAAATCAAATGCTTTAATTGAACCTCATTTTTTCCTTATTACTGGAATCGAAAGTTGCTATGTTCTTGATTTGTGCAGGACCCGTGCTGATCTTCCCTATTTCTTTCCAATTCTATCGGATGTCTCCAAAGGGGCCAAAAGTTGCTGTATTACCATAGCTACATTCTAGAAGTACATCATTAGAAGTGTAGCCTTTTTTCTCATAGGATTAAACCTTCATTGCTTTTGTTGAGTTTCAGATGTTCAAAAAATCATTAATGCATAACATTTTGCTACATTAGAGATTATTCCTCCCAAGGAAAAGTATTGGCGAATGACGCAAAAGAAATCGGATATAGTATAAGCGTTAAAAATAGTAATCAAAGAATTTACTAAGTAGAAGATTGAAAACACAACCTCTTCATCAACGAGTTCCAGTTTATTGAGACCCAGCGTCAGTGGAATGCCGGTAGACTCTGCTTCAACTAGAAACCTCGTAAGTGTAAACGGCTCCAACCTCGGCTGATCCATGGAGAAGAGCACAAGCAAATGATCCACGTTGGCCACCGGAGGATCAAGGATCTCCGAGCTTCTTTGGAAGACGTTCTCGATCATTCCCCTGCGGTCCACCCAATCAATGGAACCAACAACCACCTTGTCTCCAACTAACACTCTCCTCTTTATCTTCTTCAGCACAGCCTTCACCACGCACAGCAACTCAACTCCAAGCATAGAAGATTTGGAGGAATCATCTTCCAAGCTACCAGAACGCTCCAAATCATCGTTCGGACTTTGGGAAAATTGAGAAGGAAGCGTCTGAACAATTACTCGCATGAAATTAGCTTGAGCAGCAGCAACGGTGCCGATGGCTTGAGATTCGGAGAGAGGAGGATTGTCTTGAGGAGAGAGAACCGGTGCAAGAGATGAATAATCCTTGAAAGTATGTTTAGCTCGGAGTAGATTCTTGCTTGGCGGAGGTTTATTGGAGACATTGTTAGGGTTATGCTGTTTGGCAACAATTGAGAAGCAGCGGAAGTTGAAGACTCGACGGAGAACATTACCGAAGACTGGAATTGATGAAGTAGCGGCTATAGCGGCGGTGTGATGACGGAGCATAGAAATGGAAGCGATCGCCATAAGAGTGAGCAAGATGATTCGAGAAAGAATTTGCAAATTCAGATATCAACTTCTGAGATTGAGCAAAATCCAAAACACAAACAAATTCTCTAAGTAGAACAGCTCAGAATCAACTCGAAATGGAAAGTTTAAGACATCTTTATCTTATTCACCGTTGAATATAGAGCAACTGCCGATGAAGATGGAGGAATTTCAGTGAGAACAAGCGAAGATGATTGTCGTTCTCTTTAAAACTACTTGTCGTTTGAATGAAATGGGCTCTACTGGGCCGAGGGTAAGATCTATGAATTGTTGCCAGGTCCAGTTTATTTTGGCGCTTTTTCATGATGAGCCAGGCCCATTTTTATGTGGGTCATTTCTCATAATGTAGAGAGGGGTCTCCATTTGCAATGACACGTATGTTTGAGATAGGATTTGCAAATATAATAAAATTCAACATGAATAAGATTATTACTGTTTTCATGTTGTAGAAATAACTAAGCAATGAATAGGATAATATGGAACACAAACTAGTAAGTGGTTAATACTTATTATACATTAGTTAAGTTATACTTGTTTTCTAGTAATGACACGATTGTTAACATGTAAGATTTTATCGTATAAATTAAGTAAAGAAAATTGTGGATGGTGGGAATGAAGGTGTGGGAATAAAGAATGATCATATGATTGGTGCACACTAGCAGACGATTTTTTACCTTTAGATTATTGAGAAGCAAATAATCAAAGAAAGTTTTTGGATCAAACCTCTAACCTTTATAAAAAGGGATATGTCAATCGACGTTGGGCTACATCTTATCATAAATAATAAATACAAAAAAGATAATCATACTTAAAGAAATGTTAGGCCTTCCATTTTTAATATCATTCAACTTCTTTTAGATGTATCTTTTGAAAAGTTTATATGTATTTAGTAGATCGTTAAACTTTTAACCCGTTTTTTTAATAAAACATAAATTTATATTTAATAAATACAAAAGTTGAAGATCTAATTGGATATCCATTCTAACTTTTAGAAATTTTAGGATGCAAACTTGAATATTTAGATAGCAATTATGTATTAAACATTTAAAACGGTTGTCTACTATCACCTAAACATAAGTTTACCAATTTAGACATATATTCTCGACTAAAATATTGAAAATGACGAGTTTCTCGCCAACTACAAATAACTTTTTTAAAAAAGATGTATCTTGTCTAGCATTTGTTTGGGAGGTTTACTACCAAGACTCACCTCTTCTTTTTATTCTTTAACCGAATTTTAACTATTAGAATGCATTAATTTGATTATTTGTAGCCTTTGAAAACGTTTTAACATTACAAATTTGAAGTTATAACTAAAATTTCAATATTACCTAAATATAAAGATCCATATTCATCTTGAATAACACACACTTTCTTATTCTAAGCCTTCATTTATCCATTCTCTTTTGAGTAATTGTCTTTTCGTTCCAATGATAGTGTTTTATTAGCTATATGGAGCGCCATAATTAACACCAAGACCACGCAACAATTGCTTTCAAGGCATCAATCACTTCACTACGCAATAAAATTTTGTTGACGGGTGATGTGAAAAGAGGAGCATAAACTTGGGTATAAAAGAGGTAGAAAAATATTTTTTTCGACCGAGATAGATAATAATATTAAAAATGTATTAGTTATATATAATATAAAGATGGAAAAGTTTATAAATAAAGAAAGGAAGAGCATGAATAGATAAGGTGTGGTTGGTTGGTGATGGGTTGTTTAAGAAATTGGAAAGGCCACATTGGAGTGAGGTTTAAGGTCGAGGGTTATCAACGTTTGTGCAATTTTGACCATTCTAACAACACACACACACACACAAATATATATATACCTTCTCGAGACCCGTGAAGCCACTTTTTATTGGTTTTAAGCTACACCCATTTTTCAAACCTTTTCTTTTCTTTTCTTTAAATAACGTTTTATCTATTTTATTCAACTAAAAGGATAATGTAATTTTATTCATTTCCTATTTATAATCTTCTTGTCTTTTATTTCTTGTGATATATATATATATATATAATATACATACATATACAATTATTTTCATCATTATTATGTTATTTTTTCATATTATGCTTGTGTAGTAACATGTTAGTATACGTTTTCTAAACGGCCTAATTTGTTATTAACTAAATGAAATTCGAAGCCAAAATGGTGATTTTTTAAAAGTTCAAGGACTTAGTTGGTAGGTTTTTAAAAGCTTGATTTGAAGTTAATTAAATTTGAAAGTTCAATTATTAAAATAAATATTTTAGAATCATACATGTGCCAAATTGAAACAAATCAAAAACTTTTAGTAACGTTTGTTTAAATTTTATAGTTTTAGAAAAATGATTAGGATGATGGTAATAAATGTTTGATAAGACTTTCCATTGATAATTTTCGAGTATTCTAGTAGTTCCTTACTAATCTCCGTGTTCATCTATAAATTTGTCCTTATTAATATTCATAGACTTTACTATGAATGTCGGTAAGTTACACCATTTTTTTTTTTAAAGAAGTGTATAACATGACACATACTAAGTGTAAGTATCCAAAAAAGGGATCCATTTATAATCCTCCATCAATTGGATTAATGGATCGTCTAATTCGAAATGATAACAAAACGCATAGGTTGTTAGAAGCAGCTCGAGTACACAGATACATATAGTATACCATCTCATTACTTTATTTCCTCTATGAGGGAAAAAGAAAAGTAATAAACCCGCAAATATTGGAAAAACTACAACTGTTGTTAACCAAGGAAAATAATTCGTAGTAAAAACAAGATACACTTGGACTAAAAAAACCCATGTTCGAAAATGAAATAAAAAAAAAATATATATATGTATATATATATATATATATATATATATATATATATATATATGTATATTTATTTTCGAGCACGAGTTTTTGTCGGTAAAAAAGAAATCAAATGTATTCAAGGGGGCTTTTAGAGAACGTATCAATAAGTTAAACCCATGTTTCGAGTTGTTTCATGCCATAAATAAACACAAACACTCAAGAAATTCGTCGGACAGACAGATTCACATCTCTTACAGCCTGAAATTTTTTCTATATGACATATATATAAGTATATCATGATATAGATAGATGCCATAAATAAACACGAACACTCAATAAATTTTTTCATTTATCACATCTCTTACAACATGAAGTTTTGAAAATATGATAAAAGATAAGGAATAATATAAGAGAGAGAAAAAATGATAAATTGTTTAAAGAAAAAGAAAGTGATAAATGAAACGATTGAACTTTGAAGATAAATATAAAGTATAGATTAAGAAAATTAAACAAACTCATACCTTTGACCAATGTTATTGAACCCTAAATTATTTTTCTTCAACCAAACACTCACCAATATCATATATCAATTGTCAATTAACTAATAACTACAAACTAAATTAAATACAAAATTGTATTTGATTGTTATTATTATATTTTTTTTCTTAATGCTAAATTGTTGTGCATTTGTTCCCAAATTTAATAAACGTGGATTCTATATTTCATTAACTCAATATATTCAAATTCAAAAGTTTGTGATTAAATTTTTTATTCTAAATGTCCCTAATTCTTTTTTTCTTTTTTTTTTGTTATTAGAATATGATCTATTGCTTTGTATTTTGTATTTGTGATGTGACATTCAAGAGAAACAAAAAATCAACTATCCTTTTTCTACGTGTTTCTTAACTTTGAAGTTTTGTATATCTATTAAATCGTTAAGTTATCATTATTATTATATGATCTCTATAATTTAGAATAAAATTATATTTTAGATTCGGTCACTTACATAACATGTTTATTAGTTAATCAAGTATTTAACCATCTAGATTAGCTCTGCTTCAAGAATTTATCGGTAGATGTGATCTTTTACAAACAAAGACAAGGTCTCACTTGTAGTTTTATTTTACATCATATGCTAGAAATTTTCTCAACAAAGCTATCATCGGTTAGATTACCCTTAATATAGTTTTGAAAAGAAAACTAATAAGGTAAACATTTCGCGATTGATGATATGCTCATTTTTCAAATTAAACGACGAAAAATAAGAATTAATATTTTTCTTTTGGAAATGAGTGGTTCATTCTCTCACATTTCTCCTATACATTTCGTTCGCTTTCATTGTTGTTTCGTTATTACACGTGGACTAACTCAAAACACAAAGTCAATAGTGATTAAGATATAAGATTCAACATTCTCTCTCTACCATTCTTATTAGATCGATACATCATCTAACAAAAACTATTTTACTTTTTGTTTGGACATGAATTTTGCAATTGAAGAGAGGATTGAGGTGGATCCAAGTCGTCAACTTATCTAAAACTACATACATATCTTATAAGTCAAAGTAATTGATTTTCTCTTTTTAAAAGTTTAAACACATGTAAGAATAATAAAGATCACTTAACGAGTCTCTGCCTTTCTCTTTTAGAATATATATTATACATTAATTTAAAATTAGGTTATAATGATATTATACATTGACACATTGATATAGCGAGTCTCTACGTTATATTTTATAAGTGGGTTGACAATTAAATCTAATTATAAATAGAAATAAAGATTAAATACAAGAGTTTACAAAATGAAAATATAAAATAATTGTATTCCCCTAGGATTTGGAATGGTATTTATTCCATTGTTAATGGATGAGACGTACCCATCATTTATGTATAAACAATTTGGGTCAAAAAGACTCAAAACCTACCGATATGCAATTCAACGGTCCATATTGGCCGGAAGCAATTTTTATATATATATTTCCTTTTATTAAAAAAATGAAAAGGAAAAATCATTTTAATTCTTTAATTGAAAATTTTCCTATCCAATAATTAAACCTCCAAGTTGCCGTCCCGTTCTCTCCCTTTCCCGTTTAAGTAATATTTTTTATATATTTTTTTCTTTTTAATTTAAAAAAATAAATATATTAATTTCTAACCCTAAATTTTGAATTCTATACTAATTATTTTATCCATTTCAAAGTTCATATTTTATAAGTGTAATTTTTGTAACTGTATTGATTTAAACTTTCCGTCCTATATTTTATTTGAACATATTTATAAAAGTTTGGAGTTAAATTTAAACTTTAAACTTTCAATATTATAATCAATAATCACATATTTTAACTTTCTATAGGATTAATCACTTGCTTAAATTTGTAAAATTATTTCGTTGAAATCATACGGGTTGTGGAGCAAAGAGTAAAAGTATTTGTAGAAAGCTTTTTTTAGTAAAAGAAAACAACAACAACAATAAAAGAAAATTATGTTATAAATGACAAATTGGTGAAAGTATTTACAAAATAATGTAAAATTTTAGTTTTTATCGATGATAAATTTTGATAGACATTAATAGCATTGATAAATATTGATAGAACTTAGAAGTCTATCAATAACTATATATTGTTAATAAAATATTATATATTTTTTTAAAAAAAGATTAACTTTATCCCATTTAAAAGAGATTCATAAAAAAATATCGATAATTAATTAATAAGTTATTGTAATTTAAATTCAATGTCTTTACCAATTTGGGACAACATTTTAATATTGATTTAAGAGCTTGCAAGAAACCATCGTTAATATTTAGTGATATTTTTTAAATATAGCAAAAAAAAATTAAAACTATTTACAAAATATAGTAAAATCATTCAATTCTATAAAGTTGATTAGAGTGGTAATTCATTAGAGTTGTTTTTGTCATATGTAGTAAACAATTTCAATTTATTTTTTAGTTATAATAATTTCTCTAATATTTTATGGGTTTTTCAGAATTTATAATATTAAAATAAATTTCATTCTTTAATATAACTTTTTTTAACGATATCGTTAAAAGTTATTTAAGTTAGAATTAAACGTCCTGTAGTTATTAACACATTTGTCAGTGAATATATAAATATTTTTAAGTTTTATTAATTTTGACAGTAAACTTTCAGTTCCAATAAATTATATCAAAGTTTAGATTAATGTTTACAATCTCTACTCTAAACCTTTAATAAATGTTGCAATTTTAATAGTCTAATAAGCTCTCACTCCAATTAAGAAACAAAATTTAAGTACGAGAAAAATAGAAAATGTATATCTCTCAGAAATTATTTATTTTTTCCTCAATATTTGTAAATAAAATTAAAACCCCCAACGTCAACATCTCATCTCATCTCATCTCATCACCAATTGTGGAAAGAGGTAGAGATTCATAATAATGTTGAAGAAGAGGAATGGGTTGAAGGCGTATTGTTCCTATCACAGTAATGGGGCCTTGAGAAAAGCCGTAGCAAGCTCCATCAATGGCGGTCGCTACAATTATTCCGTCCAAATGGGCCCCTCCACCGTTGCCATTATACATTTCACGCCATACGCCGTCAATTTCAACTAAGCCCCCACCTAACCCCTTCCTCCAATTTTGATTTGACCCTCTCGCCCTTTTCTTTCACGACCACCACTCCACTCACCACTCACCACTCTCCAGCACCGATCGCCATCGACTCCCACCTCCGTTTCCGTCATTTTCTTCTCTGATTCTTAACCAAAATTTCCCTTCCACTCATAATTCTTCACCTCAAGAAAAATAACAAAAAAATCCGAGGTCCAAGGCTCACGGAATTGCAGCTAACCAACCATACGAGTTAACTCCAGGTAGAGTTTGTTTGATTGATTGATTCTTGTTTTCATTATTGCCGTGGTAATCACTGTCAAGCACAAATATTTTGAACAAAGAAACTGTATGATCAGATACGTATAAATATACTACTACTTCAAAAGCTCTCTTGTTTTCAAAATAACAAAACAACAAAGAAAAACAGCAGAACTTAATTGAAAAAATCTAAAATGGAATTTGATCTTATTGTGTGTTTGTTGTTTTGTTTAATATGAAAACGGAGTGCCCACCAAGTGTTTGTGATAATTCCCGTGAGAACAATATTCGTAAATAGCATTCCTAAAGTCGAAAATAAAGCAATCCGTGGGAATCCATTTGGTGAGGACACTAAAGAAGCTAAATCAGAATGCACACAAAGTGTTTGTGGTAATTCCCCTGAATGAATTTTAGTGAAAATCACTTCTTGTCTTTCTCAGGTGCTTCCAAAACGGTTTTTTTGTGTGGGAATTATTGGCCACGTTGCTATATCTTATGAAACGTTTATAATGTAATGTCAATGGGGATATAGAGATTCAATTTTACACCAATTTATGGATTTAACTTTAGTTTTTCACTGTAAACAAATTATATCAATAAATAAATATTTTACAAAAAGGTGTGTTATGAAGTTTTTCACGACATTCTATACGATCGTTTACCCTCTTACACAATCATTTAGCTTTCTATTCGACCGTTTACCGTCTTACACAATCGTTTAGCTTTCTAGCTTCAAACAATTTTTTACTTATTACACGATCGACTAACCTTCCATACGATCGTTTAACAAAATATTCACAACTTTACTTTTATTAAAGAAATAATAGAATTATATATATACGTCCACATATGTATTATTATTAATAGTCCGGATTGTTAGATTATTGTGCATATTCTTTTTACTCATGGGTTGAAATATAGGAAATAACATAAAGTTTGGTTTATTAGTATTTTATGTTTTAATAAAGTCAAAAGTTTGGAGGTGTAAATGAAATGTGATTTATTAGCATTTAATTTAAGTAATCAACACCAAATTTGACCATACGTAAGGATCCTTTCCCTTTCTCCCTTTTCTCCTCTTCTCTCCCCATATCTTTATTTTTCCTTCCCCTATTGTTTTTTTAAAACTTTTCCAATTATGAATGGGATTTATTGAAGTTGAGTTAGGGACAATTTTGTAATTTAATGCCTCCAATTATTGAGAACAAAGTATTCATGTTGTGATATATATTATATAGTCGTGTGGACAATTAAGAACATTGGCCCCTCCTCTTGATTATATATCATAACCCAATCTTTTATTCCTTGCTATATAATTAGATTTTTTTTTACATTTAAATATTATGCTTTATTATAAAAATAATTGTTATCGAACCTCGACCCTCGTACATGCTACTACAAACATAGCTCAACCAATTAAATACATGTTATGATTCATTTATTAGTTGATATAGTAAGTTAGTAAACATTTATTAGATATGTTAATCAGTTGATGTAATGAATATTACCTTTTCTATCATTGCTTTTCTTGTATAAATATCATATTCAACAATGTTAAATACCATATTCGATTATTAAAGTATAGGTTACAACTATATAACTCATCGTCAATAGTTTAGATGTTCAATTTGTTCTATCATCACTTATTTAATTAAAGATACACTATATTCTTTATTTTCATTAAAACGTCATTATATATCAAAGATAAGTAGTGGTTCTAATATAATTGTTTAGTGGAGTTCATACTAAAAGACGATAACTGGTCATTAAATTATGATTTTAGTCTCGTAGTTTAAAATTTTATTAGGATAAAAAATGGAGTCTAACAACTCTTATTTTGATTAATATTTCTAAAATTTATAATATAAAATCTTTCACTTTTACCGATATTGGTAGAGTAAAAGCTTTTTGTTGAATATAAAATTTACAATTTACATATTGTAAAAAACAATAACTCAAATATATATTTTTAATTTAAACTATATATCTTTTTGTCCCCTTATTTGTATAATCTTTTCAATATAGATAGATAATTTGAAACTAGTGGCAGATAGTAACAGGGGGTTTCGAGTTGTAACTTAGAGAAAAAATAAAAAACTGAAAAGAAACTCACCTAAGTAAGACTTGAACTCTAGTTAGAAGGAGGGCTGAAAAGCATAGTTACCACTAAATTGCCTACAAATATTAAATATTATTTGGTTTTGTTTATACATATTATAAAAAGACAATAAAGTTGAGGGAAAATTCGAACTCCCTGATCCTATACTAAATTTGTCGGTGTTTGAAAGGATCAAGGTCTAAATACACATCAGAAGGTTACAATCTATATATATGTGTAATAGTCAATCAATTATTAAAAAAATATGGATTCTAAGTCAAAAATTTTCGTCATATTAATAAAGGAAGCATTTACTTTATGTCATTTCATCTTAATTATCTTCCACAAAAAATATATATATATATAACAATAAGAACTTTGCACAAAATATAATTTTAGTATTATATCTTTGATTTTAAAAAAGCTTTCTATGGTTTTTTTTGGAAATATCCTAAAAATAATAATACTCGAGAAAATGATCATTGATATTGTGAATAATTGTTGAAATAAATGCAAATAGCAAATTGGAATACACAAAAATATCATTGTCTGCACAACCGACCAATACACAATGATTTTTCTTCCTCCAATTTCTCCAATTGCCACTAAAATCTATTATTGTTTTTCAAAGGAAAGTGATTTGAAAACTAATAAATAAGAAAAAATTGCATTATAAAAACATTTATAATAACTTTTTCTAGAATTACGAGTGACAACAAATTGATAAAATATTTTTAGATTCTACCAATAGACATTCATGACTATTAATATACTTTTATAAATGGTGAAGTCTATCTCTTACTGTTATTATGAGATTTTGCTATGTTAGTAAATATTATAATTTATTTTACTATTTTAAAAAATATTCATAAATACAGTAGGCTTTCAAATTTTTACTATTCATAACTATTTCATACAAAGAAACATAGTTGTTTAAATTTAGTTTAGTTTATTCTTTTAGTCCGAAAAGATATTTTAGTTTAGATGATTAATTCTAAAAAAGAAATAATAGTTATCGAAAAGTGAAATTCAGGCGGAAAATGTGCGAAAAATGAGATATAAAAAAAATGTGGATAAAATTAGACGGGAAAAAGAAAGAAAATGGTAAAATGTTGGTAAATGGTCTCGGAATAGTTCGTCTCTTTGGTAAGCACAAAAGCAACAGCAGGAGTTGCGGGGAAAATCTCCTTCTGACGTGGTCTGCTTCTGTCAGTTTTATCCTTTTCTCCCATTCCCTATTCTTTGCTTTCTATAAAAATCCAATCCCCCCACTTCTTGTTGCTTCATTCTCAACGCGTTCCTTAATCAAACCCAACCAAACTCAGAACAACTTTCATCATCTTCACTTGGTTAATTCTTTAGGTATTCTTCTTCTTCTACTTCTTCTTCTTCCTCTTCCCTTTTCTTTCTCTTCCTTTGGTTTCTGTTTCCTGCTTCCTTCTTCCTTCAGATCTGACTTCATTTTACTTCACTCCTCTGTTTGCTTCCATCCTGTTTTCATTTCTATGATTCTCCTTTATTTCGAATTTTAGGAGCTGGGTTTTTGTTTTTGTCGATTTTTAGGAGGTGGGTCTTTGTATATTCCTGTTTTTAGAAAGTGGGTCTTTGTTTATTTCAATTTTTAGGAGGTGGGTTTTTGTTTATTTCAATTTTTAGGAGGTGGGTTTTTGTGTTTTTATTTTTTTACTTGTGTAGCTTCTGAAATCCTTTGCAATGCGGTGCGGTTGTGTTTGTGTGGCTGTTTATGCTACATCCTAGATTCCCATTCTTTTGGTTGCTCTCGTTTCTGCCATTTCTAGCCCTCGATTTCTTCGTCTGCTAATGAGTATGTGACTTTTCTTAGTCTTTGAGAACTGTGTGAAATTAGTTTCGTTCTGATAACTTCTTTTGGTTCATATTGTTTTTCCTTGATGCTCAATGTTGCGGGGTTCTTGCTTTTTTGTTCAATTTTGTGTTCGGTGTCTGTAAAAGATTAATTGGTTCCAGATCTGGCTGGAGAGCCTTTGCTTTTTAATAACCCTTTAGGAGGAGGAACTGTTGAGTCCAGTTTGTTGCCTATCTTCATAGTTCGAATTTGGGATTTTACTTCATTATCAAGAGGCTGTTGGGATACTTGCTGTAATTTTGTCCATGCCTGCATCACTTGCTTGTTTATGCGTGTGATTTTTTTTGTTCTTTGTTTCTTTTTTTAATCTGTTGAAAGATACCCATAAATTATCTGAGCTGCATGTATCATCTTCTATTCGTGTTTTCTAAGTCCTATTTTTTCACAAGTTCTATGATTCTTGTGAACTGTGCCTCTATAGTAATAATTATTGGATTTTGTGTGTTCCTTTTGATATTAAGCGTGTGTTCTTGGGATTAGTTTGCTCTAATCATTTATGATTCTTTGTATTTCAGACTTTTAGTTTCCCTTTTTTCATATGGAAGTTATGGGGGGCTAACTTGGCAAGTTCTATGGCATTGACTGGTATGTTCTTCTTTTCTCTTAACTATGACACCGTGAATAGATGCTCATTTCTTCCGATTTCACCAGCAATAAATTTAAGCTTTGTGCTGCACAATGTGTAGGTATTTTGACAATGCATAGAGGAAGAGATAGCCCTATAAAGTTGCAGAACATCACTCATACAGCAACATCTAGTAAACATAAACGTGAATTTGGTATGGACTTTGAATCAGACTGGACAAGACATGTTAAGTCTTCTGCATTTGCTGCTCCAGTGATCCGTTCTGCAACTTCGTTTATGCGTTGGTCTTGCAGAATCCCAATTAGTGAAGGATATCATGAATTTCTTTAATTGAAGTCAGTCAAAGATAAGTTATTACACTATTTGAACGATACTGTTGAAGAAAAACAGTCATCGTTGTACGAGATTTAGTTGGTTACTTTATTTGGATAATGCCCGGATTCATTTCTGGAAAGAAGAGGCTCACAGAACCAAAGATGTGCATCATCAACACTGTTAAACAGAATTCAATTTGTCTTTCAAAAAGCGATACTGGATTTCATTCTCAGTTTGATCATGTGTCTCTCCTTCCTGGCTTACCTGATGATGTAGCAAAACTGTGTCTTGCCCTTGTTCCCCGTTCTAGCCATCCATCCATGGCTGGTGTTAGCAAGAATTGGAGGTCATTCATTAAAGGCAAGGAATTCATAACTGAGAGGAAATTAGCTGGTGCAGTTGAGGAGTGGCTGTACTTCTTAACTATGGATACTGTAAGGAAGGAATGCCACTGGGAAGTGTTTGATGGTGTGGAACGTAAGTTTCGAGTGCTTCCACCAATGCCTGGAGCAGTGAAGGCTGGTTTTGAGGTGGTTGTTCTGAACGGGAAGCTTCTTGTCATAGCTGGTTATTCAATTGCCGATGGAACTGATTCTGTTTCATCAGACGTTTATCAATATGATTCTTGCCTTAATAGGTATGCTATCCATGTTAATGTAGAAATATATGTTTCCAGAAGTTGCTTCATACTTGTTATGATAGCATTAAGCCTGTTTTGGTTGATAATTCTGATTGTTTTCCAATTACCCTTTATCATTTCCCTTTAGTCGTATTTAGCGGCCTGATGTGGGGATCATCTTCCAATCTTTGAACCCTCTGTGGTCTCTGCTTCGTGAAGCTAGTAATGAGCATAATGGTTTCTATGTTTCCCTTGGCAAAAAAGTCCTGGACCATGAATTTGAACTTTGAACTACAGTTAATGTTGATGATCTCATTGTTTTTGTTAGTCGGAACTGTTAATAAGGTGCAAGTTATTGTTGTGTAGATCGTTTCAGGCTGCTTGATTCTGACCATTCATCTTAGGTTTTACATTAAAGGAATATTCAGTATAGAATTTATGCATATGCATGTGAAACCAAAACTTTGATACAATGGAACTTTTGTTATGTTTACGATCAATTGGGAAGCAGGCCATTTAAATTTCAAACTTAATTTATCATTGATTTGTTATATTTCTCTGCTTGCTAAAGAAAAAATAGAATTTGATTTGGAAAGGTTTGCGTTTTCATTAGTTAGTTATGTGACGTCTTGAAACATTGACACAGGTGGAGTAAACTGGCCAATTTAAATGTAGCTCGATACGATTTTGCCTGTGCCACTGTTGATGGGATTGTCTATGTGGTTGGAGGCTATGGAGTTGAAGGTGACAATCTATCGAGTGCTGAGGTGTATGACCCCGAAACTGACAAATGGACTCTAATTGAAAGCCTCCGTCGCCCTCGATCAGGCTGTTTTGCGTGTGGATTTGATGGTAAGCTGTATGTCATGGGTGGAAGGTCAAGCTTCACAATTGGCAATTCAAAGTTTGTGGACGTGTACAATCCCAAGAGGCATAGTTGGTGCGAGATGAAAAATGGTTGTGTCATGGTCACTGCTCATGCTGTGGTAGGTAAGAAATTGTTCTGTATGGAATGGAAGAACCAACGGAAGCTTTCCATGTTCAATCCGGAGGATAATTCATGGAAGATGGTACCAGTTCCATTAACTGGTAGCTCAAGCATTGGATTCCGGTTTGGCATACTGGACGGGAAGCTGCTGCTCTTTTCGTTGAAGAACGAACCTGAATACCGTACTTTGTTGTACGATCCAAATGCAACTCCAGGTTCAGAATGGAAAACCTCAGACATTAAACCATCTGGCCTGTGCTTGTGCAGTGTGACCATCAAGGTTTGACAATGGAGTTCCACTTTTAGAGTGAAAGGCAGTAAAGTAACACGGTTGGGACTATGCCAAACACTTCTTTATCCACTTGACTTATTTGTTTAGAACATTCTGATTCCTTTCCAGTTTTTATTTCCTGACAATGAATGATTTCTCCAATCATTTACGCAAACACCATAATTATCTTAATGATCCAGTGGTGCATCAATACTCTGATGATGCTTTAAAACAAGCCATGATAGGTACTCATGAAAAGGGTTAGAAGCATCTGATTTTTCTTCAGGTTTACATTGATTGCAACTTGCTGTTCTTGGAAAATTTTGAAACCAACATTGTTTGTTGTGTGATGGCTGATCAAATCAAGTCGCTTCGTACCTGGTAAATGACGGTTTGGTTGTGAGTTTAAAATGATGGTTTTTCAATAATCTGTAGGAAGATGTCAGTTGGTAAACCAATCTCTCTGCTGCTTTCCATCAAACCTCTCTGCTGCAGGATTGAGTATTTGGAAGCTAATCCCATGTTAAGAAAGGATACATAAAAGATGTACATAAAAAAGCACATGGTTAATTTTGAATTAATGTATATACTTATCCCTTTTAGTTATTCTTTCTAAGATTGCATTGTGAGGGATTTCTTTAATGAAGATTGTTGGTGGGATTAAACCAACAAATATTTCTTTCCAAAAACTGAAGCTTTTCTCTTCCTTTTGGCAAACCAATCTCAATTTGCTCTTTCTGTACAAATTTGAGTGTCTTTATCTCAAAAGAGAAATTTGCAGAATCTGTTGGGAAAAAAAGCTTTCTATTTGTTCCTTTGTTGCATTAAATAGGTGCTCTCGCAGATTAACAATCAAGTCACTATAGATAAAAATAATTTTGATTTGACTAACGAAAACATAGGCTATATCATAAAAGGAGTCTATTAGCAAAAGAGTTTATCACTTCTATATTTTGCTATATTTGCAATTATCTATAAAATGTTACTATACTAACCTAAAAAAAGTATAAAATCTCATCAAGTTCTAATTTCAAAATCAAACCTTATGTCTTAGGAAAAGACTGAATTAACAAACACAACAAAACATAAAAAAGAAATATCATCTAGGAACATGAAAAATTCTTTTTCATTAAACACAACAAATCTGCATTAAATTGCAAAAACACTCAACAACGATTTCATCCCTACAAAAGTTGGTAATGGACGTGTTTTATTTCTTGTTTCTTCTACCAGTCATCCTCAAAATTATAACCCGAACATTCAATGTGTTTCTTTTTTGCGCAATCATGCTCAGTTACAACTTAAATCCATTCTCTTATCCCACAAGTGTTGCATAGAAAATAAGTAGGGCAAACAACATATTGAAGAAAAGGGGAAAAAGAAATAGGACAATGTTAGGGAGAAAATGAAATAGATGAGAGAATAGAAATGTAAGAAAAAAAAGTGACAGGATGTAGATAAACGGTGTTTCCATCAAAAGTATTTTTTAATTATTCACCAAATAAAGGTTTTCAATCGGTCCCTTCAATGAATATGTGATTTTAAAAACGAAAAAACAGAGTGCTTAACTGCATATAGAGTTTACCTGATAAAGCTGTTTAGACAGACACTGACTGGCCCCAAAACTAATCCTGCAAGATGCTCCAGCGAACAACAATGGGAATTAATGTTTAATAAACAGCCATTTCATGAGAAGATCCACTTGGTAAATGCCTTCTCAAAGATTGATTTGGATTCATTTTGATCTTCAATTCACTACTTATAGTAAAACCAGGCATTACTAGCATCAACAGTGCAGATAAAGCCAAAGGTGAAAGGGACCGAACTGAATCGTAAAAACGAATCAGTTCGGTTAACAGCTATTCAGACCAAACTGATCCATTTTCAGTCCTAATGAAGTGTTTACTACAATACTCTATTTTGAAGTTTCAATTCTAAAATAAAGGCCAAAATCGATGTAGATTGGCATTCCACTATGCAATCTTCAGACAATGATTTATGGACTGTTGGAAATAGGCAAAGAAACAAAAACATGGGATTACTCATTTACTAGAGCAAATGAGATGCGAGGAAGGATCTTTTGGTAAGGGAATTATGAGTAAGTTGGAGAAAAGAAGGGAACCAGTCAAAGCAGAAGGTATGTGTCTAAAGTAAAAGTACAAGGCACTAGAGAAACTTTTATGAAACATATTTCCAAATTTGGTTTGTGTTTGTCCATCATGTGACCAACCAACAACAATATCTCGTTTGCTTTCTAATAAGAACCTGAAAAAGTAACACAACAATGATCTACCTTTCTGACATTTCTGAGACTGCATAGCAAACAAAATAAATTGTAATGGAATGCTCGTGTAATAATGGATTTAAACAGCTTTCAACCATGTTACTACAGAACTCTAATTTCAAAAGCCCTCTTGCTAAAATAAGACTGTAAGGCACGACATGCTAAATATATCAGAAGGGAATATAGGCATAGGTCAGAAGAAAATTATTGAGACTCCCATTGAGAAGCATCCCACAGCTACCCAAGGACTCAAACGTTCACCTGAATCACAAACCAGCACATCATCCCGTCAGATAATAATGCTTTGTTTTAATTGGCAATAAAAACTATGTCATACTAATTGTCATATGTTTAACTATAATTGCATTTCTTTCCTTCATTTACTCTCTTACATGATTTTTGTGTATATAAATACTAATATGGACAATGACAGCCTGCTGATCAATGATCGCTAGAAATCTAAAAGGCCAACACAATACTGTTATTATTCAAATAAGAAACTAATTACTTCTTTAGTAGGACAAACTCTCCATTTCCGAGAAAATCATCAAACAAAGAAAGAACGTGCATTTGAGATACAATTGAACTCTGCCAGAACAGGTTTCTATCTCCCAAAGAAGCCTTATGATTGATTATTTGTTAAAGAGAGATTTCTAAGATACGTTATTGACCAATGATACAGTTTGAGAGAAATGGAAGTCAAGTGATCAGATCAATGAGTATAATTGCTGGCATCGAAAATACAGCCCCATAAAGAGAAAGAAATGCTGGAAGAAACAAAGAGAAGAAAGAAAGAGTTCAGATTCCAACAGCTCTTCTATATCTCATAAATTGTTCCAGCAAAAGATTCAGGGTTGTAAAAAAATGCGCAAGGTTAATCAAGAATCCTACCTATTCTGGCTGCTTTCCAAAAGAAGCCACGGAACCTGTCAGACAAACAACTCAATTAAAAACTATATGGAATTTGTAATGTGCATTTATTTTGAAATTAAGAGGTAATGATTTTGCACAGCAAGAACAAACAAGTCAGTGATTTTTTTTTTTTGATGAACCAAACAGCTTTCATTGAGAAAGAATGAAAGAATACAAGGACATACAAAAAAAAAAAAAACAGCCCACCAAAAGACCCTGACTAACAGAAGAGGGACCAACTAACTAAAATGTTACTTATAGAGTAATTACAAAAGTGCTTCAAAATCGAAGCCCAAAGGAAAACATGAAATCTAGCCAAAAACCGAGTCAGTGATTAATACTCCACCATGATAACCAATGTGCTTACAATGAACCAACATATGTAGGAAATTCAAATATACGATGTAAAAGAAAGAATCGGGGTATTTCCAAGTATCAAATTAACTCCAAACATGTAGGAATAAGAAAAGGAAAGTAACAATATGAAATGGAAAATAAAAACACGACATGCTAGACCTGATTTTCCATATCTATCTCAATGCAGTTTATGGAAAAAGAGACAAGAAGGAAGTACCCATTTCTTTGCTCAAGAATAGCAGGAAAATGCATCTTCACATAGGTACATGTACAAATTCCCAGGAGGATTACTGTCAGAAAGGAATGAAAATTGAACAGAGCCGACTGAAAAACCAAAAACAACCATGTTAGTCATTAGTATCTCCTCTATTTATCCAAACTATGAAAACATCCATAGTCCAAACACCAAAGACAAGGATCATTTACCATGTTCAAATTTCCAGGTATTAATCACGTTAACAATCCTCTTTCAATTCAATCTAGAAATAGGTTAAAAACAAGTTAGCAACGGACCAAAATGAAGTTCGATCATAGCACATCCACAGTTATCCACGATTACAACTAAAATCAGGAATTAACAACAACCATTTCTAATAATTCGAAAATATAGAGCAAACAAAATTAACTCTTCAATTACTAGGAAATTCAAAACACGACTCCGAAGTATCTAACGAGATGTAAGGTCGTCACAACAGAGTTAAACAAAACTATCACTGTGTAGAAATTACAACAAAATGTGGTTACAGATACAAATCAAAATCTTGAGGTTTTAACCTCGAATTCGATTCACAAATCGGTGATAGAGAACAAAACAATGTTAAAGCATTAACTTTCTATAACAAAGATCCGAATCTCCCAATACCCCCATGAAGCAATCTATTCAAACCCATGAATCCAAAAACCTAAATTCAACTAAAGCGCAAAAATCCAATAACATCGAAATCAGTAATCCAAGAAAATCACAGAAAACTTACCAAAAGTGCAGAAATGGAGATTAAGAAAAGAAAGCGGGGGTCCTATTCAAGTGGCAAGAGATTGTCAGATCGGAAGCCTTCGGAAAGGAAAGAAGAAGAGGAAAGGAACTTCTTGACCTCCCAATAGCCGAGGTTTTGAGCAGCGGCGAACAACTCCCGACTGAGAATTCCGCGGTTCAGACGACTGACGAGTCCGACCTGATGTCTATTTTTTCCTTTTTACTTTAAATTATTTATATTTATAATTTAATGAAAATATCATTTTAAATTTTAGCATAAAATATTTTCTTATTTGTTACTTTTTTTAGTTTCTACGGGATTTTTTTAAAAAATAATGTAAAATTTGAAACATATTTCAAAAATATGGTAGATGCAAAACTATTTTAAAAAATAGGTGTTTTGAGGTGAAGTCGTGGACGGGGTACACGACTTCCATGCAGTGGACTCCACATACTCTATTTTTTCCTTATTTTTATATTTATACCATACTGGGCCCCACATTTTTTAATTTTCTCATTATTTATATACGTGGGTCCCACACACTTCACTTTTCTCATTATTTATATATACATACTCACATATAAATATAATATATATATTATACATTCAAATTCTAAAAATATCTTTCTTTATTAAATTAATTTATTTTTTTTATTTTTTTCTTTATATATATTTAAATATCACAATCTTCAATCTTCAATTTTTCTTATTAAATTCATTTTTCTAATTTAATTTAATTCTTTCTTAATCAAAATTATACATATATTTTTTTCCAATTTTCAATTTTTTTTAAAAAAATCTCATATATTAACAAAAACATGTTATTAAAAATATATTAAACAAATTAAAAGAGTAATAATAATAATAATTTATATATATATATATATATTTATTTATTTATTTAATATCTCAATCTTCAAATTTTCTTATTAATTCATCTTTTCTAATTTAATTTAATTATTTCTTAACCAAAATTATATATATATTTTTCTAATTTTCTGTTTAAAAAAACACATATATTAACCAAATATGTTATTAAAAAATACATTAAACAAATAAAAATAATAATAGTAATTGAAGGAAGTTGAAACGTACTCTAAAAATAATAATAACAATAAATTTGTAATTCAAAATTATCCATTAAGTTTTTAAATTTAATTTGTAATCGAACCAATTCTTGTTTTTTTCCTTTTACCATAAACATGAATTTCTTTTTATTCAATTATCAATGTGTGTGGCTTCAAGTGTTATTATTATTATTTTTTTTAGTAATTTTAACTTATCTAAATTATTATTATTACTCTTTTAATTTTTTAAATTTATTTTTAATAACATGTTTTGTTAATATATGAGATTTTTTTAAAAAAAATTGAAAATTGGAAAAAAATATATGTATAATTTTGATTAAGAAAGAATTAAATTAAATTAGAAAAATGAATTTAATAAGAAAAATTGAAGATTGAAGATGGTGATATTTAAATATATATAAAGAAAAAAATAAAAAAAAATAAATTAATTTAATAAAGAAAGATATTTTTAGAATTTGAATGTATAATATATATATATTATATTATATGTGAGTATGTATATATAAATAATGAGAAAAAATGAAGTGTGTGGGACCCACGTATATAAATAATGAGAAAATTAAAAAATGTGGGGCCCAGTGTAGTATAAATATAAAAATAAGGAAAAAATAGAGTATGTGGGGTCCACTGCATGGAAGTCGTGTACCCCGTCCACGACTTCACCTCAAAACACCTATTTTTGAAAATAGTTTTGCATCTACCCTATTTTTGAAATATGTTTCAAATTTTACATTATTTTTAAAAAAAATTCGTTTCTACGTTTCAAAACGTAAAAGCTTTCAGTCCCTTTGGTTTCAATTTAAATCCAAGTCCAAATTTCATAATTTCTAAAATTTTAGATTTAATTTTTTTGGTTTCAATTTGTTTTCAAATATTGTGATTTGTGTTTTTGATCACGATTTTTTACTAAAATTTTTTTGGTGATGTTCTTTGGTAAATTTAATTACTATTTCTTGTTTCTAATGTTTGGTTAATAAATTTACAATGCTTATGAGGTGAAACAAGGAGATTATTTTAAATGAAAAAAGATGGAAAATATATACAAATTTGTTAAAATTTTAATTTATATGAATGTAAACTATATCTAATCAAAATAGACATCAATCGTATCATATTTAAACTAGAGTGATAGCATATGTGACTAGTGGAAATTAAAATTTTATTACATTTATAATTTTTTTTTTATCAAATTTGCTATATTTTCATTTAAATCAATTAAAAGGAGCCCAAATAGGCTAATTTTTCGTACGTGAACGTATATGTGAGAAGGAGAGTAATTCTAATTCGTCTTAGTAATTCTGATTTGCTTGAAAAAAGGATCCTTTGGAGATTACTTGTTTAGGAAGCAGCTAACTCTTCCTTTCACTTCAGGTCAAACATCAAATTATCAATCTCCAAATGAATGAATACTAAAAGAAAAATGGTAGTCTATATTATTCAAACTGATTACAAGAAAAGTTGCCATTACTTTGATCATTGCACAAGGAGAATGGAAGGGCCAAAAAGAACCCAAATGGTATACACCATTCATTTGCACCACCTCTCGATTCATTTAAGAATTGAAAATTAAACACCTACGAGAAAAAACAAAGTATCATAAAACAACTTAAGTTTTAGAAGTTCATTTCGCCCTTGAAAGAAAGGTCCCATTTTTGTATTCACAACCATATCTACAACTCTTGTCAATGTTGAGATTATTGTTTATCATCCCCACATCCATCACAAGCCTGACCATTTTTCAAAAAGAAAATATCGGAAAGTTTCGTTTGATATAACAAAATCTAAACTGGAAAGCAGAAGAGCATGATAAAGAGGGTAGTCCCAATGAAGAAATGGATTTAAAATTTAGGAAACATAGACAAGGTCCTCCAACGAAGCCATATAACTAGAATAACATAACACAAAGTTCCTTGCAGCACAAGTTTCCAAACCTAGATCCAATCAAACTTTCTACGGTTATGTCCATGAGTTATAAACGCTTAACTTTAAAAATACCACATTTAAAGCATCTCTTTAGAATCAGCTCTCCCTAACACAAATCCACAGGGAGTGTTGTCTTAACCTGCCCAAGTCTATATCGGATCATCAAGCGGCGGTTACTTCAGTCATTTCCTGATCGACTGTAGTTGGTGTCACAGGATAGTAGTTGTAATGGAGTTCTCCTACGTCATCGCCAGATAGCTTTTTCCATCCATTTGGTCCCACGTAATAAACTGATCAACGGTATACAAAACAAAAAGGGGTCAGAGAGAGTTTGCACAAGCACACAAATTGGTAAAACAATCAAGAGACATTTGGACCGAGGAATACCGCTAGCAACTCCACCACTGGCACCATCTCGGAAAGTTGCATGATAAATAGCTCGTCTAGCCAGTTCAGCAGCTTCTTCAACAGACAAGTCATACCGATATCTGCTTTGTCACACAACATCAATTAATATATATATACATGGATCAAAAAAGATGGACAGATGGGCCATTGACTAGAGATGAGAGAAGAAAAGGCAAGAGGAAAGGCAAATTGTTAAATTAAAATGACAGAAGGAAAGAATTATGCCATTCAAGCCCAAGAAAAAATCAAAATACCCAGATCTTAGAACTAATTCTAATTGGTGGCCTACTGCTATTTCTAAATGGAACGGTAGTGCAGAGAAGGGGTGTTGAATCCATCCACTTTTAGTTTTAGGGTGTTAAAATGATTCTCAACATGACATGACAATTTATTTTAACAATTTCAAAGCTATCCTAAACAACCCCTTGTACTTGCTGCCTAAGTGCAATTGTCACTATATCAATTAACATTTTTTTTCCATCTAAAATAAAATATTGTATCCATAAGACTCTACAAATTTTATTAATGTCCTAATTAGGTGGCTACCATGAATTTCACTTTCCTTTTTCTTCTCTTGTTTTTTTATATGCTCCAAATAGAGGTCATGCCAGATCATGGTGGTTCACAAAACTACATTTGTTCATCTTAATGTATCATCAGAAGTTCTGTGAAAATAACTGAATTGAGAGAAATATTGAATATATCCTGATAATGGAGAATCTCACTTACCCATTATCCAAGACACCGTAGGCATAGGGTGAACCAGATCCAACAGAAAATCTTGTTCCTTTCAGCCTCCCTCCCTCACTGTCTACGTAATATAGACCAGGACCCTAACATGCCAAAGAAGAAGGAAAGTTGTCGATCAAAATAAAATATCAAAACAAAACAAAATGTATGCCACTACTTAAAATTAGAAAATAAAACTAAATAAATATTTATTACTGTTTCATCCCATCCAGCAATCATAGTCCCAACAGATAGACCCATTCCACGATAGGAGTACAGAATGTTGGCCAGTAATTTGGAGGCTCCTGCAACTGAAATTCGGCGCTTGTTTGCTAACTTGTGTAGGCGGCACTAAATCATGTTAAAAAAGATGATTAGCTAAGCACAGAAGAAAAATCCAAAATATCAACGTTCACAAGAAATGATTAACTGAAAAGAGAAGGGTAGATATCTCAAGCTCATTTGAAAGTTGAGTCGTTGTAAGAGCAAAACTCTAAAAGTAAATGAATATTTGTCAATTACCTTAACACCGAGGTTTCTATGCCAAAACTGGCAATCAGCAGCACCTCCAGCCATAGTGCCAAGCATGTAAGGATTGATTTCAATAATTTTTTTCACAGATTGTGATGCTAATCATCAAAAACAAAAACTTATTTCAGAACAAAGAACGGTACTCAAATAACAACATAATAACTTAAATACAGTGGAGGATAGTGGGAAGAAGGAGCAACGGACAAAAAGCTAAATAGAAAATTAAACCCAAACCAAACCACGTCTAAAAGTTAATCCTGAAATTTGGTTAAAGAACACATGTAATAAAGTTAACATACATATATAGCCTCCCATGCTGGCACGAGAATCAGCAGCAACCATGACTCCTTCCTTAAAAATAAAAGCCAGTGTGGTTGTTCCTTTTGCTGGCTTTACCATTTGAATGGCATCTTTCTGAAAGCCATCAAACTGAAATACAGAGGATATCAAAGTGAGAAAACGCAATTCTAAAGAGAAGCATCCACCCCAGAAAGCAGTATGAGAAATGATTTACAAATTACGTCACTGGAATTAGGGATCTCAAAGGATGGAGCAGCTGCAAACCCTTCCATAGCCTCCATTGTTGGCCCAAACAGCGGGGCGGTTGTTTGAAGACCACTGGTATCAAGCTTCATATTTCAACTCCTGTTGTGGATCAAATATCAAGCTTAAGTACACGGTTCGTCTTACAAATAAGTTATCCATACAACAAGACAAAAAAAAAAAAAAAAAAAAAAAAAACCCAAGAAACACCCCTAGCAGTGACGATGAATGAGCAAGTTCAACTTCACTCAAAAAACAAATACACCCTCCAATCGATTTGACATAAAGAGACGCTAAAACTCCTCGACCATAAAAAATGGAATCATACAATCGAAATCTAAGTAACAAATCAAAACAGATCCGTGAATTCATCAAAATGCAAGACAACTTCAACCAATAAAATAGGTCGATACCAAAACCCTAATGAAAGACACATGTTCCGGTATGCAATCAGTGTAGTGAATCCGCAAATGAATTCGAAGAACAAAATGAAAGGGGCAAACGCTTAATACGTCAACCTTACCTTGAGGTAGAATCAAGAGCAATAGGAGAACAGGAACGCGAACTACAACCTCACAAAAAAAAAACACACAACGTCGATGGAAATGATCGGAATGGAGGGGGAGATGCCGCACTTGGGATTTTGGAAGGCAAGTTTCTTGTCCTCCAGGAAACCAACGGACAAAATGGGCCTGGGCCACATTTCAATTTGGACTCTTTAATAGTTGTACGTATTGGGCCGGGCCTTCTGGCCCAAGTTTTGTTTCATGTTTTTACTTTTTCTTTTAGAATTAAATTTACGCATATTACACTCATCTCAATCTTATTGTAAAAAAGTTCAACCCAAGGAATGATCCAAACAATTGTATTAATTTTCAAATAACAAAAAAATGGTTATAAAACGGGACTAAAATGAAGTGAAAATGTCTAATTTTTAATTGAAGTGAGGTTAACATAACTTTGAAATCACATTAATTTTTCCATTCCGTTTTCTCATAATATTTGAACACTAATAAATTATGTCTCTCTCGCACCTCTCAAATTTCAATAGGTTTCAAAACCCCATTTTGTTTTCTTAATACAAAAGTTGAATAGAAGCTCAGAAGAGGAGTTAGAGACTTGAGTCTAAAACAACCTTCATATGTTAGGTTTATTTGAGGTTTTGCGCCTAAATCGCCACAAGGGATGGGGGCATGTACCATATTCACGACAGTTAAATACTTATCAACACAATTAATCGTTTTGTGGATTCGAATTCTGAGATTGGAAGGATAATTAAGAAAATTTGACTTGAACAGTACTACTCACAAACGGCCTAAACATGACTGAATAAAACAAACGTTGATTTAATTGCAATTCTGAACCCTCTTCGCCTGAAATTTTCTGTTGGAGGCTTCATTTTAGAATTGTCCATTAGAACATCTAAAAACATCTATTAATTTCGTTGTGATTTTTATTAATTAAGTAGATATTTGAATTAGTTTTTGTTTTTATGTATTTTTTGTCCCATAGTCCATGAATGTATGGATTTGAAAATATCATTTTTTTCAGCAAACACAAATATATTGTTAAAAGAGTCATATCCTATAAAATCATTAATTAGGCCTATCATATCTCATCATTTCAAAACTCAATTTAATTTTTATCCTCTCTAATTGAGAAAGGTAGAACTAAGAACTAACAATAAAACTAGAAGGGGGAGAACACAATCCATAAACCCAAAGGGAAGTCACCACACCATGACCCCATTGTTAAACTCTATTAAGTGAATCAAAATGGAAAGAATAAAAATCAAAACCAACCTATACTTTATATCAAATTTAGAGACATAAATGAAATTATAGGATCATTGATCTGCAAATCTAAAAATACCAAAAGAAATAAATAAATAATTTCCCTAAATTTTAAGAAGATTAGGTTGACAAGGCCATCACAAAGCTCTATTCAACGAACAGCCAAAATATATGAAAACATAAGATGCAATTGGCATAAATAAACCAACGAGTGAGTTAAACTTTTCATACATCTAATCTCAATTTTGAATTTCGGAAACTAAAACTATAGCCATCAAAAATCAAGAAAACACTAGAAATTTTGATTAATAAAACGCTGCAAAATCGCCTAGGGGAGACTGAAAAAAACATGTGGATATTCTTCTCACATAAGCTAAATGGTTGGTAGTGATAGAATTGGTTGAAATACAGTTTGTGTTGTGATTCCAGGCAAGGCTAGTTCAATCACTCATCGTCATCTTCATCGTCGTCAACTCCAGCAGCAGAATTCAATGCATTCAAGCGCTCGACCAACTTGGCCTTCCTTTGTTCGTATGTGAGCTTCTTCAAGTTATACCTATGAGAAAAACGGCATAAGGATGCAAAATCAGAAATTAAAAAGCTAGTTCAATTGTGAAAAACTAACAAGTTTTGACATTTACCTCTTGTGTGTCTTTGGTGGTTGCTTCTCAGTCGTCTTTACCAATGGTTCTGCACGGATTGCAGAATGAACTTTTTTCAACAACTCCTCAATGTTGTCAGGCTCAATTCCTTTCTTGATGTAATCACTGAATTGAGTTTGATACTTCTCTGGTTCATCCTCCATCAAGGTCTGAGTAATACAACTCATGAAAGTGAACATGACTGAATATACTAATAACTACTCTAATTTCCATGCTCGAATATTAAATTCACGAATGTTTACCCGCATATAGGCAGCAACGTGACCTCCAAAAATGTATTTTCGATGAACATCAGCATTGAGCTCATTGTTACCCTTTGAAAAGCCAGCAAACCTCTTAACACTGTGTGGAACATCCAATCCACCATCCAAAGCTCCCTGTGTTACGTAAAATTCATAGCTTCAGTCTCAAAAGAAATAACAATGGATTCAGGTTTGAGAAAGATACCAAGAGCCACTAAAATTACAAAGAACATGGACAAATATTGGATAAACTATCACAGTTGTGAATTTGTAATCTTTCAATTTTGAAATTACATTCCAAGCAGGAAATGAGCTTGAAAACTTCTCATAATAGTAACACTATGATAAGCAGATAAATTATAACGGACTTCAAATCTCAAATGTTGAATAGCTGTTCGAAAAAACAAAATACAGAAATATGAGCGCATGCAAACACCCACGCATACATGCCATATAAATATATAATTGGTTTGACAAGATAATTCAATCCTTTTGTATCCAGCCATGGTTTGAAGAAGAGTCGATAAAATCATTCATGCAACATGCATCAAACCAGATAAAAATAATGTAAGTAGCAGAAAGAAAACAGATCCTACAGCTCATCTTAAATGGACTAACTAAATATATACCTTGAGGGCACCAAAAACACGATTTCCCGTAGTTGTTCGGACTAGACCTACGTCAAGGAGGGCTCTGAAAGGCCTTCGGCTATCTGTGGGTTCCACCGAGTAATCCTCTCCAGTAGCCTAATCATACAAACACTTTCAGTGTTAAGAGTTTAATAGAAGAGGTGAATTTCATTCTGTTTTGCCTTATTATAAGGTGATGGAGGGAATGAATAGAATACCTCAAGATTACCCTCGTACTCATCATCCATCTCAAGCTTCTTCAAGACACGGCGAGCCACTAGAAGTCCAGTACAGTAGGCTAAACAGGTTTCATGCACCCATTCCACATAAATGATGATAGGGAAAATAAGTTAGATATCAAAAAACTCAGTCCCCCAATAGTTTTACAATGCAATAGTACCTGCAGCATAATTTGTCAGACCAACTTCAAGACCATAACGTGGCAGCTCATGAGAATAAGCAGCAGCAAGAATCATGTCACCAGCAATGCTAGAAGACACTATTTGTGCTGTAATGTCCTTGTTAGTCTACATATGAACGTTAAGGTTCCCATTTCTCAAGTGAACATAAATAGAGCTCACCATTCACAAAAAAAAAAAAAAAAAAAAAAAAAAAAAAAAAAAAAAAAAAAATTGCTCATAAAAGGTAATGATAGATGGTAATGGGACATCAATTGTCTTCAAAGATAGTTAACAGAAAAATGACTTGCAGGAATCTTAACGAACCATAAAAGGAATTATTGATTCAATATTAATAAATTTGTTGGATCAAATTGCCATAGAATATCACAAGGCTACCTATCACAGCTTGAAACATAAATCAATGGAGTAATCAGTAGAACACAGCATTCACAATGCACGTCCTTTTCGTAACACTAAGTAAATGGTATGTCCACACAGATATTCCTATCATTGAGATAAGCATACAGACCCCAGACATTAAAAAAAATTAGGGTGAGAAAACTGAAGGAAAGATAGAAACCAGTAATTGCAAGTTCGTTGAAAAACCACTAGAAAATCAAACAAAAACCACTGTCACTGCTCGGTTTACTGTGTGAGGATACAATTCTAATAACAAAGCGGTATTTGGGAGTGTTGTACTTGTTCTTGTCTTGATTAATGAGGCGAATCCTAGCCCTATAATCAGTCTTGCCCTCTGGATTATCAGGAGAGAATATTATCAGAAACCGACAATTAACTTTTCAAATATGATTCATGAGAATATAAACAAACAAAAAAAAGTCGGAAATACCTCTCCTTCTCTTGAATTTAACCTGATACCGTTTAAAGTATGCCTTCGTCTTTTGAGCCTTCGCGAAAGCCTGCAAAAAATATCATAAACATCTTTCTGATCACTACAATCAATACTGAAACGAACAACGTTAACAAAATTAAGCGAAACAGTGCAGTAACTCTGCTTCAATCATTCCCAACAACGCTATTGGAGAACAACTCAATTACACAACAGTATACATCAATTAAATGTGAGTAGTATTCCTGAAGTAAAGTGAATGCAATGTTCAGATCCTCTTGAAATTGAACAAAAAAAAAAAATGCATACAATGTGGAAAATTCTCTACCATTATCTTCTCTGAATGCTAAAATTCTATGAACGCTAGAAAAATTAGTGGATATTTATTTAAGAACTGAGCAAGAACTCACCATCTCCGAAGCTGAGACCTGAAGTAGAGTGAGAGGATGAGAGACACGAAGACGGCCGAAGCAGAGGAGTTCTTTGATGGAAGGATCTGCTATTTGTATAAACCCTAAGGACACGTGATCAACGGCTCAGATTGTTCTGACATTGTTGACAGTTTAGGCGCGTGTTTGATCTCTTACGAGAAAAATCAATTTCAATCTTTTTTTAAGTATTAAGAATATACCAATATAATTACTATTTTTTACATTACTTAAGCGATCGTAATTTTATGATTAAGATTATTCAACTTTTTTTTCTTATTTTTCCTATTTTTCATTCTCATTTCGATATTTCTAGCTCTCCTCTTTCGCTATTCTATATGTTATTATTCTTCACTATTTCTCACTTATTCGATATTATAATAACTCAAGCTATAATAATCTGTACTCTAAGCACGTACTATAATAACCTATAAATTATTACCGTAATAACCACATATTATAATAAATCACTCCACACCATAAATTAACACATCATTTTTTAGGTAACATTATTTTGCTATATTTTGAAAATATCTATAAATATAGTTAAATATTATAATATACTTGGAATATACTAAAATATACTCATTTTTACATTTGTTTACATCTATCTTGATACAAATAAATAACAATTTTATTTTACTATATTCAAAAGTAAAGGTAAAACTATTGGAAATGACAACTTTAAAAGTATATACAAATGTCATTATAGATGCATAAATATCATCATGATTGAACAATATTTATATCATAGACACGTATAATACTATACAATGATTTGTCATGGTGAATTGTAAATATACACTAGAGGGTCGTTTGGCTCTTAAACTATGTAGGAGTGGGCTCTCACTCCATGTTTTCCTCGTGAGTTATGATAGTATTGGAATTATGATTATAACTATGCACTTCAAACACGAATTATAGTTAACACTAATTATAATAACTCATTCAATGTCTCAAACGTCTTCTAAGATAAACATAACAGTTTAATTTTTAGTGTATTTAAAATAAGATATTTTTTTAAATAGCCAAAATTTTGAATTCATGATATGAAAGAAAGTTAATACACTTATCGCTAACTATCAATTTTAGCATATATTAGTGGCTATGATAAAATTTTGTTACGTGGTAAATAATTTTTTTTTCCCTTAAAATAACGCTAACAATTACACAACCAACAACAATAATAAGTCGTCGAAATTCGGTGCGTGAGATTGGAGGTTGGAGGAGGATGGCGCCTGGTTGGTCTGTGATGTCGCCGGAGTCCCACCTATTTCAGAGCTGTAATGGCCTTCAACAGCTAGCCCAGACGTGTCGCTTCAAGGTTATCTTCTTACTTCTTAGTTCTTAGTCGTGATTTTATCGTTTTTGGTTCCGCTTACTTCCTTCTTCATTTTCTTATTCCTTCCATTTCCAAACCGAATCAAAGCCCTTTCAATTTCAATTCCATCTCTTTTCATGGTGTTTTTTTTTTTTACTTAACGCTTTAATCGGATCATTATTTGTTGAAGTCGAGGTGGTGAAGTCCTCCACCGAATGTTTTTCTCCCTTTATAACTCAACTGAAGTGTTGAATTTCTATGGAAACGCAATTCATCGTTCTGCAAAAGCTTGGAAACACAGTGTAGTCAAATTATCTTTAAATGCCGCGACGCTAACCACACATTCGAGTGTTTCTTAGATGCTTTAATTTTCAAATGCTCCGTTGGAGTTCATTTTGGTGATATTGTGATAAATATGCTGGTGTTTTCGCAGGCATGGTTTTTGGACCAATTTGGAGTTTTGCACGATGGAAAACAGCCTTATCCTGGAGCTGTTTTAGCGTGTGAGTTTCCATTCACCCGATTTACTGCTTTGTTGACTTAGATTTTATTGATCGTCTTAGATTCCTTCCATTAGAATTTGATCACAACGGTAATAAGTAATAATTAATTAACTTCCACTTTGACGCAGTGGAGAAGTTGGCAGAATGTGGTACGAAGATGGTTATTATAAGTAATTCTTCAAGACGCTCATCGACGACAATGGAAAAATTGAAGAGCCTTGGATTTGACCCCAGTCTGTTTGTTGGAGCCATTACAAGTGGAGAACTTACTCATCGTTATCTGCAAAGGTTAGTATTTTTTTTTTTTAACCGTGTCAAGCTGTTACTTTGTATTTTATATTCGTAAGTCAAATATGAATGTTATATCATCAATGGTCGCCAAGTATATTGTATTTGTTCATTATAAACTGCGGACAACATCATGTACACTGCAACATACAGTATACCTCTTTTACCATTATTGAATGTTTGCAGTTAAGTCAATATTTCTCAATTTTTCTCTTCATTAGAGCAGCCTGCCTCTTATCTTGTTCATGATTGTACTACTTATAAGTTATAACATTAAGAGTGCACATGTCTTTCTAAGATTCGATATAATTATCGTACCTGGCAACACTGAGACTATTTAATGGGCACGATAGAGTGGAGATTTTTGCATACTTAAGTGCCACAGTTACTTCCACGTTTTACATTTTAGAACTCAAGTCTTCTACAATTACGAGATTGATTTTATGGGAGGTCTTCCATTTTAGTGAACTTATTTTATGGTTTCTGCTATTAAAAGGAGGGATGATGCGTGGTTTGCTGCTCTTGGTAGATCTTGCATTCATATGACTTGGAGTTCCCGTGGAGCTATATCACTTGAGGTTCTGTCAGATCTGTGAATGTTTTGGTGTTTCTGTTGTCGTTCAGTTCGTTTTCCTACAGTCGAGCCCCTGATTACACTGGTGATTTGTGGTTGATTCTTGGACCCCCCTCCCCCCCACCCACTAAAAGAGAGAGAGAGTTCAATTGCAGTCTTAGGAAATGATCATCGAGCACTTTCTCAACACAGTTATGTTTGCAGTCTAGTTAATTCTTACAATATTTTCTTGGAAATTTAAATATATAGGAAAGAAAAAATGAAAATCATAACAAGTAAATACCCTTAGTTGAGGACCTTAGAACCAGTATTTCACAGAACTTCCCTCTATATTTGTCTGTAAAATGAACTCCGAATCAACAGTGAGACACCTGCTGACTATGTGCTACACTTGATTCCCTTATTTTTCAATTTCCACAGGACTAAAATGAATGAGGTGCAGGGAATTTGTAGTGAGCTCAAGATTTTTCCTGTTTGTAGGGTCTGGGCCTAAGAGTTGTGGACAATGTTGAAGAAGCTGAGTTTATATTGGCTCATGGTACTGAAGCTTTGGGGCATCCTTCTGGAGATTCACTTCCAATGACCCTTGAGGAACTTGAGAAAATATTGGAGCAGTGTGCAGCCAAAAAGATTCCAATGGTGGTAGCTAACCCAGATTATGTGACGGTTGAGGCTAGAGATTTGCGTGTAATGCCTGGTAAGTGTTTACTTGGTTGCTTGGGAGGAGATTCATTTCCTTGCCTTGTTTTCTTCCCTACCTATGACCCCTTTGTTTTTTAAAATGATACTTTTTTTTTTCTCTTATCCTAAAACTGTTCACTTGTCAATGCTAAATCAATGCATTGAAAAAAACCTTCTTGAGATTCAAGAAGTATTTGATGCAGGGAAAAGATGTTATGATAACTCAGTACCTTAGTTTGTTGGGTCCTTTTTACAGGACTATTTGCTTGATTTGATTTGTAGGATAATGAAATGATAGATCTCAAATTCAAAGAAGGAATCGCCTTTATTTGACTTTTAAAAATTGCTCTGGAGGACATTAAGCACCACAGTTCACAGTCACACTCAGAGTTAGAATGCATTATACTAATGGAAGAAGGTGACTAAACAATGTCGAAATGCCCATTTCGAAAGGGAATTACAAGCCCTCAATTTAGTAATTCTTGACTTTCTTGACGATTTCAGATATATCCATCGTATGAAGTTCACGTCCAATTGATTATTAAATCTTGAATATGGATGCATAAATATTCATGTTAAATGTCCTCATCAAATGGTTAAAGCATTTTTGTGGTTGTTTTCCATAGTATTCACTATTCCGTAATATTGACTAATTTATTTCAGCTAAATAAATCTCAATCTAAGTTCCTTCCATAAGGATTTTGTTTGGGAACTTAAATCGCTTTCCCTATCTATGCTGATGATATGGAATACCAAACCTTTTATTGCTTAATTTGCCTTGTATAGTATAAGAATTAGTGGTGTCTGCAGGTACACTTGCATCCAAATATGAAAAGCTTGGTGGTGAAGTGAAATGGATGGGCAAGCCTGATAAGGTGATTTTTCTTTTAATTTTGACTAATGTCATTTTTATGAAATGAAATGATTTTAGGACGGAGAATTGAACTATCGATCCTTGAAATGATTATTCATGTCTTTATCCACTTAACTATACTTTAATTGACAATATGATAGAGTGATACCATTGACTATAATTCTCTAGCCTTGCATGGATCATAAGGACTTTGATATTTGATGCAACCTTGTCTATTGCATAAAATAAAACCATCTAAAAATTTTGGTAGACAATATCTTAATAACTACGGATAACTTAGAGTTGGAAACTATTTTGTTCTTATTTTTCCAACAATACCAGATCATCTACCAATCTGCAATGTCTATAGTTGGTGTCAATGCCTCTGATTCGATTGCTGTTGGCGATTCACTCCACCATGACATTAAGGGCGCAAATGCAGCCGGAATCCAATCAGTTTTCATTACTGGTGGCATTCATGCAACCGAACTCGGACTTGGTAATTTTGACGAAACTGCTGACATGAATTCTGTCAAAGCTCTTGCTTCAAACTATGGTGCATATCCATCTTATGTTCTTCCTTCATTTACGTGGTAGAGTTATTTCTCTATGTATCTATACAAAAATACTTGTTTTTTTAGCAATTGAAGTTCATGAGTTTTTTTTTTTTTTTTTGATAACACGTCCACTTGTTGATCTTAATAGTGCTTTTAGTTTTCAAATTTTCAAGCAATAATTTTGAAAATAAGTCGTTTTGAAAAAAAATAATATGTTTGAGAACAACCCAAAATGAGTTTTGGATAACGTTCCAAGTTAATTTTAAACCAAATTTCAAGAGATTAAATAAAACCACAATTGGTTAACACAATGGTAACTAGAAGGCCGATTGAAATCATGAGTTCAATCCATGAAGTTAGAGTCGTTAAGTGAAATTAATTGAGATATGTGTAAGTTGACTCGAATTCTCACAAAGAAAAAAAAATAAAAACATCATAAAAAATACTTAATTTAAATCAATTCAGTTATACCTTTATCACTTTCGTTTTAACTTTTAATTAAAATGGTTGCTCACTTTTTTTTTCTTATAGCGAAGTAGGCTTCTTCAAACAGAGTTACTTGTCAATGAACCGACGTGGTTGAATTCTGCCATCGAGTGTGATAGCTTGTTTTCGTGATACGGTTGGCATTGATGTTGTTTAATCAAGCTTTGAAATCTGTCATATGAAAGAAGTTCAACTTCTTTGACAACGCAATAATAAACATTAGAGAAGTTGATGGAAGGAGCAATTAAGAGAGGAAACTTAACGAGTGCAACACATTTATGACAATTAAATTGTGGAAATTAGGAAAATTGACTGACGAGTGACAAATTTTTTATCCCAATGTGTATATCTTTCACCCTGAAATAGGATCTTTAAGATTTAATTTATCTTTTTTTATTTGTTTTTTCGAGAGAAAAATACAATATTTTGAGTGAAAAAACTAATGAAATTCAAGGTTAAAATGAGAATTGAATACGTTAATAAGATAATTAAAATTTGTAAAAACAATATAAAGTTCAAAAATATAATTGACGTTATCTCTCTTTCGTCTTCATCTAACATGAAAGTTAATAGAAAGATAATTTCAAAATAAGATAAGTTATAGATTTTCTTTTAAATAAAATAAATTTTAAACACATTATTGAACCTACTTAAAATGGACGGATCATTTGTGTTATTTAAATCGAAGCTTCCTTAAGGTTGAAGGATATTTTATATTATTTAACCACATATTTTATTGATTCAAATCTTAGTTAGATTCTATAGTTTCAACTTTAATATTTTACTTTTGACTTTTGTTCATTTAATTGATAATTTTGAAGATTCCTTTTCTTCTTTTAATTACCATTTCTCTCGTCACAAGATTGATTGTAAACCTACTAAGCACATACATAACTACGAATACTGTCAAGTACAATGGTTCGTTAATTTTTTAAAAGCTAAGATCGAGACAAGTTGCATGTGTGTGTATATATATAGCATAAACATATTCAATATGTGATCTATATAAAGGCATAAAATATCAGAATAATGACATAATGGCACTTAATATAATAACAATAGGGTGGTTGAGTTTGTGAAAATATTTTTGCCTAGTAATTATCATATTTTTACGAAATTAAGTGAACAGTGAGTTTTCGAGTTAACATTCATCCCTGTATATGTGTATGTATATTTGTGTGTATGTGATATCGATTGATGTATCCCTTCATGTATCTAAAAAGGGATACATATACTTAATTTTTACGCATATGGACGTATTAGTATCTAATAGTTATTTTCTGATACTGTCTAATTTAGTTTGTGGGCACCTTGATAATTTTTATTATCAAGGTTAAGAACTATTTTCAATATAACATAATATTAATCTATTTACGATGGACTATAGTATACCAATATATATGACCATGAGCATCTCTCTATATCATGATATATCTTGATAGAAACATATAATAGTCTGTCTATATTAGTCTATTGTGATCTATCACAATTTGATTGTAACACTTTACTATTTTTATAAATATTTATTTAGAAATCTCGTACTTCGTGTTTTGACATATTTTGTTTGGTGTGTTTGGCAACGTGAATCGTTACTGTTCGGTAATGGCATGAATTATTTGAAATGTTCATTGGCATGAATTATTTGAAATGTTCGTACTCTCGATTGTTGCTTTATTTCTTTCATTTTTTCCCACTTATTTTGGAAACCTTAAAAATAGTGTATTTGATATAAGTATGACAAGTGGGCCATATTTGGTGTATAGATTTTATACGAGGGCGGTTGCAAATATAACAACAAAATTTATGATAATAAAACTCATGTTAAAAGTAGCAAATCTAAAAATCGATAACCATCCAACAGCCCATGCTAACCGATCTGATAGCCATTTGATATAACTAATTATTTGTCATATTCAGAGTATGAACAAAATATGTGTCATTTACTGTTTTTTTCTAAATGTTTTTGTCTTATGACGCAATTTTCCTTTTATATACTCATATGAAGAGTTCATCGATGGAAGTGTAGAAAATGGTATTCAAATCTACGGCTACTTAACTGAGCATAGAATGCTATTGAGATGCAAACCATTAGAGAAGACGGGTTGTTAATTTCGAGAAAAATTTAGCTAAGAAAATGAAAAAAAATCGTACACAGTTTTGTTTGTCGTAATGCCTCTATACTCGGGTTGAAGCATAGTTTCAAGAATATAGTTAGAGTTTAGAATAATTAAGTGAAAATTGCCTCCAAATTATGTTACAATTATTTTTTTATTTAATATTTTATAGTTAAAGTTATGTATACGCAAATAATACACCCTAAAAGAAGAGAGTCCACCTCGACCGACGGCCTTGTCAAGGCCCGTGGATATCGAGAATATGAGTTTCTAGACTTTGGTTGTGACTTGTCGTGATGTTTGTTTATTTATTAATTTATGCAATATCTATTATGATACAATTCGAAAATCTGACATTTTAACTGTAAATATATCCGTAATCAATTGAGTTATTTTTAAGTTGGTCGATATTATTTGTTTCTCTCATAAATTCATGGTTATTATTATTCATGAACGATGGATGTGTATATATATATTATTTTTTAAATGTCCAATAGATTTGTTTGTTTGTTCTCTCTTTTTATTATTGTTGAAATTTTTGACATTTTTAAAAATATATTTTAAAGCTACGAAACATTTTAAACACAATATTGAAATTTAGATTTTTGAGACATTTTTCTAAAATTCAAAAGTTAAACACAATATTTATTTTATTGTACTTTATTTAACTTATTTTTATACTATCAGACTAATTACAATATATACTCTCTGACCTAAAATATTCCATATCAAATATGGTTCAATTTTATTTTAAAAATAAAATTTCATTTTCTTAGGAATCAATCCATTAAAAAGTAAAGTTCAAATACATAGCATTGAAGACAAATATTTACATTTACCAAAAAGAAATAATACAAAAATCACATTGAAACAATCTCCCCTAAACAAATAATAAAAAGAATAGATTTTTTTAAAATATATTTTTAAATATAACAAAAGGACCAAAATTATTTAGATATATAACAAAAATTAGATTGCAATAGATCAAAATAGTCATATACATTACTACAATATTTATGTTGGAAAATATATTTCTTTCTTTAAAATATTCAAAATTTGAGTTATTTTTAAATATAATAAAACGAATCAAAATATTCAAATAATATAACAAAAAAATTTGAATTAATCAACGTCTATAGTTGTCTGTCAATATTATCTAGAAAGTGAGAGTTGATAAATAGTAAATTTTTTTTGTGTAATGAATAAATATTTTGATAAAGTTGGGTAACTTTTCTAAATTATTATAACAATAGTCCAAAAAAAGAAAAAAAGAAGGAAAGAAATTAAATAGAAGCAATGAATTAACTAATTAGTTTGTTAGTATTTTGGATCCCTTTGTTGTGGGAAATGTTGTGTTATTATTATCTGTTGATTATTAAAGGATAAAATATAACTTTTACAACCAAAAAAGGAAGAAGAAGAAGAAGAACAACAACAACAAGGGCTGCGCCAAAACTTTTTATAAGCAGGAACGGTCAGATCATCAGATCCATTCGATTTTTTTCAACTTTGATCCAAATTAAGCTCTAGGGTTTTGCTAATTTTTCACATTCTATTGCTTAAAACACCAATCAATTAGAACCTCCCCCTCAATTTTAATGGACGACGGAGGAGCTTCTCAGCCGGACGACACCGTCATGTCGGAGGCGGCGTCTGTACCTCCACCACAGCATGACCCGGCGGCGCAACAGCAACATCAGCATCAGCCGCCGTCGATGGGGATGGAAAATATTCCGGCGACTTTGAGCCATGGAGGGAGATTTATTCAGTATAATATATTTGGTAACATCTTTGAAGTTACGGCCAAGTACAAGCCTCCTATTATGCCTATTGGCAAAGGCGCTTACGGCATCGTCTGGTCTATGCGATCCCTCTTTTGTTCTTTTTGTTTTTTTTTTTTCCCTATTCTTTGGAGTTCTATTGTTTTCGTTGTGTATGTTGTTTGTTGTTTTTGATTTGGGGAGTTTGATTTGTTTCAGTTCTGCTCTCAACTCTGAGACGAACGAGCATGTGGCGATTAAGAAGATTGCTAATGCGTTTGATAACAAGATCGATGCTAAGAGAACTCTTCGTGAGATCAAGCTTCTTCGGCATATGGATCATGAAAACGTCAGTGAGTGATTATATGATATCTTGGAATGTTGTTTCTTTCACCTTTATTGATTGACTTTCTTCATCTGGAATGCTGAAAGAGAAGTAATTTTTGTGGGTGTCTGAGCTTTATAAAAAAAATTTCATCATCATGTACATTGGCTGAAGTTATTGCCTGATTGGTAAATTACATATTTTCTTTTTTTCTCTCTTAATTGACCGAAGGTTGACATCATTTCCATTTTCCTTCTCTTAATTGACCGAAGGTTGACATCATTTCCATTTTCCTTCATTCATATGGTGCAAGTGTAGAAAGAATTATTATTTAGAACTGACAAAGCAATAATCTCAAAATATGCCCAAAAAGAGAACAAAGAGAAAAAAGAGAAAAAAGAGAGAAAAGTGGAAGTAGAATTCCTGTACGATATTGGGGCTTTTTCGAAAGAACGATTTTTTTTTTCTGCATTGAGTTCTCACTTTTGTGTCAAAATCAACACTTCGAACTCCTAAAATATACATGTAACTAGACGTTAAGCCCTTCCATACTAAATCCTCTCTGGTTTTTCTATAAACTCATATCTAACGTAACAGTACTACGTTATTGTATCTTACTGCATCAAGAAAAGTTGTCTCTTTTCTCACTAACGGGAAACAAGAAGTTCTCCTTGGAGAATGAAGGCGTAGAAGAAATAGGACAACGCAGTTAGAAAGAGAATTGAGTAACGTTAGATTTCATTGTGAACTGGTCTGAGACAGGACATAGGAAAGGTGAAACTCCTTCTGGCCTGTTACAGGGTAATTTGGGCATCTATAGTCTATACAATGGGTTGAAAACCAAGTAACTTCTTTTCTAGCCTTTCCTGCTGTTTTATTACAAACATGCATTGTGACTGACTGGCCCCCTTTCGCTAATGCCCAAGAAGCTCTACATGCGAACTCTCTTGTTGCTTCAGTTGAATAATAAATTGCCCTCCATTCTACGTGACTTATCTTGCTCCATCTTTAGCCTTTTATCCAACTCTCCTTGCTGGCTTTTCCCTCATTGAACATAAGTTATGAATGAGCATGGAGAAGTGGTTTATTCTAGAATAAAGTCATGGAAGATTGAAGCAGAGCATGGAACTGTAATAGATTCCAACAATCAAGATATATTCGCCTTCTAATTTTCATCAATATACCTCTAATTAAAACTATGTTTAGAAGTGGGTTATAATTCTATCTCTAAGGGGTGGATACCCTTGACCGTATGTGTTAATAGTTTATGATGAATATGGGTTTTCTGACCTACCAATGATTTAATATCCTATGAGTCACTCTAACAACCAAATGTAATAGGGTGAAATGGTTGTTTAACGAGAATAGTCGAGGTTCATACAAGTTGGATCAAATACCCATAGATATCGAAGAAAAAAGGCTATTAGGTTTGTACCCCTGCTTCTTCTTCTTCTTCTTTTTCTTTTTAGACATTCTATTAATGAGTTTATTTCTTGTAAAGGATACAACATACAATTCACAATTTCTTATGAATCATCAGTTGCTCCTCCTCCTTAGCAAAAACCCTCTGGCTTTCCATTTTTTTTAATCTCAATTTATTACTTGCTTTGTTGGGGGTGGGAAGGCTCAAAGGTTTATTTTTGGGAGGATTATTAGTTGGGGGATGGGTCTCTTTGTGTTTTGTTTTTAAGGTTTCATCCTGTGGTCCGTTTGTCTGCCTGTGTTTGTGTGTCTGTGCCTTGAAGGCTGTACTTACCAAGATAAAACCAAATGCTTACAAGAACAATATTTCTTTTATATGAGTTCATAACATAATAATCTATTCATGGGAAATATAACAATATGAAGGATAAATTGCAAATTAAATCTTTACTTGTTCAATCTACTCATAAATATTATATGTCTTATTGAAATCATTAAATCTTGTACTTTAAAAATTGTACAACAGTACCCTTAGATCCTATTTTCTTCGTTAATATTAACGAACAAAATATAATGTGGTAGTGTAATATATTTGCATGCAAGTGAAAGTGGGAGAGTGTGTTTCACTGTTTCTCCAAGATTTTTTAATGTGGCATGTTAGCTTGTTTGTATTAATGAACTGTGTATTTTTGTTAAGGATTTATGATCTAAAAGCAAGTGATGCAAGAGGCAACTTCTAGATCAAAGACAAGTTAAGAATCTGTCCAACAACAAAACTAATTGCTTAATATGATTTAATACATTGCAATGAAAAATACAGGTGTACTGATAATCCAAAAATCACGAAAAACTAGTAATTATGTATAATTTGGTCCTTTGTGTAGGGGTTGCTGTCTTGACTATTGAACTAGGGTGTAGATTAGGGCAAATATTGTAATAAGATTTAAGATAACTCTACTGTATAAAGATCTCTTTTAATAGAACAATGGCTACGTGAAAGAAAGCTGAAATTTGCCACCATATGCCCTCTATCATCATTACATTTTAAACTAGTGTACGGTATAAACGCTCTCAAAGAAGAGCCAATTGGTTTAATTTGGATGCCATCATAATCTATTGTAAGTACTTAACTATGAAATATTGTTAGGTTGCTCAAATCTCCAAAAGAATTATTGGTTTTATGATCTTTTAGAGGGTGCTTCGAGCACAAAGTTGGTTATTAGAGTTTGTGAGTTTATTGTAGCTTGTAGATTACAATAGTTTATGTTTGGGGTGCAAACTAATTTAGTTTTGGTAACATAAAAGGAAATAGTAAACACTGCAACAAATTGTATACAATGTAACAAAGAAAGATTTGAATGATAGGATTAGTTGATTATAGGTTTTAATAGTTGAAAACACCAACTATTATAATTGGAGTTCCAAACATCTCCATCCATTTGAAGCTGGTGAACCAAACGCCCCTTAAATGTTTAAAATGTACTTCAGGTTGACTGCATTGGAGTTTTTCTGTTCCATTTTTCTCTTTCCTCTATTGGAGTTTTTTCTGTTCTACTCTTATCTCTATGTATTATTTTATCAGATTAGTGGTAGTTTCTGTACTAGCGCAATAAATGATTTGAAAGTTATGGACATCACTCCAAATGGGATTATTGTACAATTATATATGATGTTGTAATTTGAGGGCATTCCACATTGTTGGCTATGCTACTTCCTCTAATGAGATAAGTTATTATGTTTTGATGTTGGTTTAATTGTATTACTGATGATGGTGTTTCAGGTTGTTGCGATTAGGGATATCATACCTCCACCTCTAAGGGAAACATTTAATGATGTTTATATCGCATATGAGCTAATGGATACCGACCTTCATCAAATAATTCGTTCAAACCAAGCATTATCAGAGGAGCATTGTCAGGTTACTTTCTGTACACGTACTTGTTAGTGGATTATTTCTGCATTTTAAAATTTATCCAGATATCAACCTGCTGGTCCATCTGGAACGTATACATTCTTCCAATTATTTCTAGAAATCATTAAAAGCATTTAAGATAGGAGGCTAAGATTGGTCTAGGATAATTATTTTTGATTGGCAACAGTATTGTTACAATGTTTCTATGCTTCTTCACAATTCTGAGCTAACTTTAAAAGATCGACACAAGCTACTCTTAGGAGGGTGGGATCTGTTTTGGATGAGTTTCTTAAGTTTTCCACTCAGTGGCTCTGAGTCTTTGTTTTGTTTGTGATGTTTAGATTAGCGATTTTGTCTTTTTTACTTATCTGAAAAGAGCTTTATAGTGCAAGTAGTCATTTAGTTTCCCTTTCTTCTAATCAGCTATTTTGGTGAAAAGTACGGTGATGTGCATTTCATTTCCAGAATTAATTGGTTATAATTTTGTAATATCAAGCGTTCTTCTTTGCATACATTTATGGTATTTGCAAAATTTTACTTAAAATGGTATGTGCTTTCAACAAATGTGCTCAAGTGTAATTTCGTTGATGGTGGTATGAAGGAATTATACTTGGGAACTTTGGCATTGGATCTCCCAAGACTTATTAGAGGTTCGGCAGATGTTGATCTCAAAGTAACTAACGTAAACACTATAAGACATCCTTGGATATGACCTATAGGTCCTCTACTAAAAATTTGACAAGTAATGTATGTTAGAATTAGTGGGCTTGGCCCAATGAAGGATTTACCCTAATATCCTTTCCTAATACCCTAAGCTGTAACCTATTTATCTTCCCTCTTGTATCTTTTGTTTATATGAGAAATTAATAAGAAAGTCAATTGTGGTTTTTCTCTCGGTACTCGGGTTTCCACGTAACTCGGTGTCTACTTTACTTTAATGCTATCAACATGGTATTAGAGCGAGGTAAAGACGAAACCCTAGACATAGGTGTAGATGAAACCCAAACTGAGACAGCTGCTGTGGATATCGCCGCCATCAAAAAGTTGCTCCACCAGCTTTAGAAGACATCGACAAGCACAATGGCACCCTCGGAGTCAGCTGTGCAGCCCAGTGGCGGAAACCAGTCGCACGTGCTTCAGTTGACCGCCTTGCACCGCCACTACCAAGCGCTTACCTTCACGCGCCACTTCCTAACAACTCCACCGCTCAGCCGGTCTACTCCTACTTGTCTTCCCAAGTTCAGCCATACCTCCACGCGCCACTGCTGCCCTCAGTTTATGGATTGCCATCGTTTCACACACTGCTGTCCTTTGATTCTTTATAGCATATGCACGTCCATGATCCCGAGATCAATCAAGTCCATAATAAATAAGAATTTGAAGTTGGTGAATCCTTGGTGCAATCCAAACCAACCGACTTGTCGATGTATTCCAAGAACTCGATAACTTCGCTCCTTAACTTGTCCTCAAATTACATAACTAGTTCTCTGGCACCATCTATAGGCGTCTTTCTAGGAGAGAAGCTGAATGACACCATCAAATTAAGTTGTTTCTCGAGGGCCTTCACCAATTTGGCTTTTTAATAGGGGAGACTCTCCGTCCCCCACTCAGTGATGCCTTGGAATGTTTCTTGAGAGGGGAGGACTCTTTTATTCAGTCCATGTTGATTAATAGTATGGAGCCACAAGTAGGCAAGCCTCTGCTTTATGCAACAACTACAAAGGATCTAGGACACGACTCAAAAACTCTATTTGAAGTGTCAAAACGTTTCTTGTTTGTATACGCTAAGGAAACAAGTCCATGATTGCAAGCAAGGAACACTGGATGAAACCTTCTACTTCAATAAACTTTCTTTACTCTGGCAAGAGATGGACATGTGCAGAAAGACAGTGTGGGATACTTCGAATGATAATATATTATGAAGAAGCTCTCGAATTTATGACTTCCTTGCAGGTGTAAACTCCAGATTTTACATTTTATGTGGTTCGTATACTTGAACAGAGATCTCTTCCCTCCTTAATGGAAGTGTGTTATGAAGTCTGTCTTGAAGAAGACTGTATGAATGCCATAAATGTACCGACTACTCCTGCTACTGGCTCTGCTGCCTTCAATGCTAGATCCTCGACCTATGACAGTGAGAAGAATAACATGAAACTGATCACTATCTGTGAGCATTGCAAGAAACAATGACATACTAAGGATCAATGTTGGAAACTTCATGGTCGTCCCTTAGGAAGTAAGAAACGTTCCTCCAATGATAAACAAAATTCAGGGCGTGCTTATATGAGTGAGTCTGCCGGCACTTCTCAACCATCTGGCCCTATTGTAAACCAGAACCGTCCACCCTCCACTGTAGGAGCCATTGCTCAGTTAGGTATGCCTCAGTCTCTTAGTGCTATCAGTGTTGATGGGAAGAATCCCTGGATCCTAGACTTGGGGTTACTGATCACTTGACAGGTTCCTCTAAGAATTTTGCTTCTTATATTTAGTGTGTTGGTAATGAAAAGATCAGACTAGCTTATGGTTCTTTAGCCTCAATTGCAGGAATGGATAAATTTATCATTTTGAAGGGCTATCCCTTCATAATGATTTGCATGTGCCTAAAATTTTCTATAATTTTCTATCTATAAGCAAGATCTATCGTGAGCTGAACAGCAAAGCTACTTTCTTACCTAAATATGTTTCTTTTTCGTACTTAAGCTCGGGGAGGATGATTGACACTGCCCGACAAAGTAAGGGGCTCTATCTCCTTGACAATGATACCTCCGCTAGTAGTATCTGTAGGACTAGTTTATTGTTTTCATATTTTACTATTTCCAAACAAGATTGTATGTTTTCGCATTTTCGGTTGGGCCACCCAAACTTTAAATATATGACATATTTATTTCCCCTCTTTTTTCTACAGTTGATGTCTCCTCTTTATCTTGTGATTTGTGTATTCGGGGCAAACAACATCGGGTCTCCTTTTCCTCACAACCATATAAACCAACCCAACCGTTCATCCTTATCCATAGTGATGTTTGGGGTCCATCCAAGTTCACTACATCCTCTGGAAAATAGTGGTTTGTGACTTTTATTGATGATCATACTCGTCTTACCTGGGTCTTCCTTATCACTGATAAATTCGAGGTTTTCTCTATTTTCCAAAACTTCTATCAAACCATTAAAACACAGTTCAATGTAAAAATTGCGATTCTTCAGAGTGATAATGGTCGGGAGTTTCAAAATCATACCCTTTGTGAGTTCCTAGCTTCCAAGGGGATTGTTCACCAGAGCGCATGTGCCTACACCCATAAACAAAATGGGGTGGTTGTTGAGCGGAAAAACCATCACCTATTGGAAGTAGCTCGTTCCCTTATGCTGTCTACTTCCCTTCCTTCATATATGTGTGGAGATGCTGTTCTTACTGCATCTTATCTCATCAATAAGATGCCTTCTCGTGTCCTCCATCTTCCGACTCCATTAGATTGTCTTAAGGAGTTGTATCCTTCTATTTGCCCAACTTTTGAGGTTCCCCGTCATGCGTTTGGGTGTACAACCTATGTCCAGAGCTTTAACTCTAATTAGACCAAATTTACCTCTCAAGCTCAGGCATGTGTGTTCGAGCATCTTCTTCATCAGCGGAGCTATAAATGTTTCCATCCCCCTTTTCGTAAGTACTTTGTCACTATGGATGTCACCTTTTGTAAGGATCGATCATTCTTTCCCGTTAGCCATCTTCAGGGAGAGAGTGTGAGGGAAGAGTCTAACTGGACCTTAAAGTCTACCAATCTTACTTCTATTACCTTACCTGACTTCGATCCTCATGGGATGGTCCTACCCACAAACCAAGTTCCCTGGGATTCTTACTATAGGAGAAATTTTAGAAAGGAAATTGGGTCCCCTACTGATCTGTCGGCTTCGATCCAAGACTCTGAACCTCCTCGAGATAAAGGTAACTAATCCTATTGAATCACGTGTTGATAGTAAAATGAGTGACAATGAAGGTCTGATATCGTTGTTCTTGAAGATATGAGAGAAAAGGACAATGTTGATGAGATTGAGGTCAAAGCAGAAACTGGTGGTAATGAGGCTGAACAGGGTCATTCAGGTAATCTTGATGAGTATGATTCTTCTTTGGACATTCCCATTGCGTTGAGAAAATATACCAGGTCCTGCACAAAATACCCCATTTGTAACTATGTTTCCTGTGATAGTCTCTCCCTACCGTTTAGAGGCTTCACAGCTAACCTTGACTCTACCGTGATACTGAAAAATATTCACACTGCTTTAGAGTGTCCTGAGTGGAAAATTTCTGTTATGGAAGAGATGAGGGCCCTTGAAAAGAATAAGACTTGTAAGATTTGTGCTCTCCTTAAGGGACATAAAATTGTGGGATGTGAATGAGTGTTCACACTCAAATACAAGGCAGACAGAATCCTTGACAGACACAAGGCAGACAGAATCCATGACAGACACAAGGCAATATTATTTGCAGGCAAGATTATTTGCAAAAGGGTTTATTCATGCCTATGGTGTTGATTACTCGGAAAACTTTTTCCCCAGATGCTAAACTAAATACTGTTAGAGTTTTTTTGTTATTTGTTTCTATGAGCAAAGATTAGTCTCTTTATCAGCTAGATGCTAAGAATGTGTTCTTAAATGGAGACTTGGAAGAGGAAATCTATATGAGCCCCCCTAGGGTTTGAAGCCCAGTTTGGTCATCGGGTTTATAAACTTTAGAAATCTTTATATGGACTGAAATAGTAATCGAGAGCATGGTTTGATAGGTTTACTACCTTTGTCAAGTCGTAAGGGTACAGTCACGGGCATTCTGACCATACTTTGCTTACAAAACTCTTCAAGGCTGGGAAGATCACAATATTGATTGTTTATATTGATGACATCGTTTTATCTGGGAAATCTGAAAAAGAGGATGGGTGATGAGTTTAAAATCAAAGACTTGGGAAATCTGAAATATTTTCTTGGGATGGAGGTAGCTGGTTCTAAAGAAGGTATCTCCATATCTTAGAGGAAGTGTACCCTTGATCTGTTGATCGAGACAAGTATGCTGGGATGTCGTCCTGCTGATACTCCCATTGAATTCAACTGTAAACTGAGAAATTCAGGTGATAAAGTTCCAGTTGATAAAGAACAATATCAACGCCTTGTGGGTAAGTTGATTTACTTATCACATACTGAACCATATATTTCCTATGTTGCAAGTGTCATTAGCTAGTTCATTCATGCTCCTTATGAGGAACCTATGGAGTCAGTTAACAGAATCCTGAGGTACTTCCTGATAAAGGATTGACGTTCAGAAAGACAAACAAGAAAGCTATTGAAGCCTTTACTAACTCTGATTGAGTAGGTTCTGTTGTTGATGGGAAATTCACCTCTCTACCTTTGTATGAGACAATCTTGTAACTTGGAGGAGTAAGAAGCAAGGGGTTGTGCCAGAAGCACTAATGAGACCGAGTACAGGGCTATAAGTTTGAGGATATGTGAGGAAATTTGGCTCTAGAAAGTTTTATCTGATCTTCATCAGGATTATGAGGTGTCAATGAAATTATTCTGTGATGATAAGGGGCTATTAGCATTGCCAACAATCCAGTTCAACATGATAGAACTAAACATGTGGAGATTGATCAACACTTCATTTAAGAAAGACGGGACAATGGTAGCATATGGATTCCATACTTTCCCTCGAGCCAACAAGTTGCTGATGTTCTCACCAAGGAGCATCTCAGATAGAACTTTGACTTTTATATTAGTAAGTTGAGTCTCATTGATATCTACGTCTCAACTTGAGGAGGAGTGTTAGAATTAGTGGGCTTGACCCAAGGAAGGGTTTACCCTAATATCCTTTCTCTCTCTCTCTTTTTTTAAATCATAGACGGTAACCTATTTATCTTCCCTATCTTATCTTTTGTTTATATGAGAAATTAATAAGAAAGTCAATGTGGTTTTTCTCCCGATACTTGGGTTTACACTTAACTCAGTGTCTACTTTACTTTATTGCTTTTAATAATGTAAATTTTAAACGGATATTTGATTTCTAATTTTATACTAGATGAAGCTAACAATCATTGTAAATAACGAACAAGAAATTACAAATTTGGAAGATATCTTTCAAATATTCTTCTTAGACCTAGCAAACTGGAGCTCTGACACCAGAAGAGTAGTTAGGGATCAAGAACTATGCATATGAAGGCTTTAGTTTCAACTTTCAATGATTGAAGGTTTATAGCTCGAGTGGTAGATATAATACGAGGAGATGTAATCTGGAGGTCATGGGGATATGTTCACCTGAGGATATGTTCACCTAATGAGTCTCTTTTCAAGTTCATCCTTTATCTTTGCGGAAGGGATAGCAGAGAGCTCTGTAGAATGGAAACTTCAGAAGAAGTCAAGTGTTTCGAATGGTCAATCAAGCTTAAGAGGGTGTATGTTTCATAGTAAACTGGGAAAACAACCACAGTTTTCAGTGGAAAGCGAATGTTTGGTCTAGCTTTGGAAAAAAGTTTGAACCTGAATTTATAAGATAGAGGAAGCATAGGAATTAGACTTTATTCAAATATTTGGTAATTTGAACATCTTTAAATGAGATACTACCATCGGTTTCTACATCAAAATAATTACTCTTTATCTTTCATGCAGTATTTCCTGTACCAGATACTTCGTGGATTGAAGTACATACATTCGGCTAATGTTCTGCACAGAGATTTGAAACCTTCCAATCTGCTATTAAATGCGAACTGCGACCTGAAAATATGCGATTTCGGACTTGCTCGTGTTACTTCTGAAACTGACTTCATGACAGAATATGTGGTTACTAGATGGTACCGTGCACCAGAGCTCTTACTTAATTCATCTGATTACACTGCAGCTATTGATGTCTGGTCTGTTGGTTGTATTTTTATGGAACTAATGGATCGGAAGCCCTTGTTTCCTGGTCGAGATCACGTGCATCAGTTACGCTTGCTTTTGGAGGTACTTTCATATTCACTCTAGATACTCTTCATGATTCGGTTCACAATAGTAAGTAATCATATCTGTCACATGATCTGAGAAAATCCAATTAATTAAATGGTTTCTTATATTTATTTATTCTTTTTTAAAGAGGAGAAAATCAATATGTTTTCTGTGACTGTTGCGAGAAGCAGGTGCTACATGCTACTTTATTTGAAAAGAATCAAGAAAGCAAAACAAGCTGTTTGACACACCCTTCTAAGAATATTTTTTCATGTGGTGTAACTATTGATTAACATTTTTCCAATGTTTTAGTATTAATTATAATATGAAAAATTAAAGATGTTAAAAATTGGACAGAGATGAGCCTGCCTTTCAATACTAAACGTGTTGATAAGGAGAATTATTAGAGAGATGTTACATTTGTATTAATCTTTGTTTAGTTGTTAATTTAGATTAATTAGGATTTAATTAGTATTTTAGAATCAGTTTGTTCATTGTCTTGTTTTCTTTTAAAGCTATAAATATCTCAATGGGGTTGTGATGGAAAGTTTTTGAAAATCCTACTTTTGAAATAGAACAATGTTCTTGGAGAGCTCTCTCAACTCTAGGGATGAGTTTCCTGTGATTCGTCATGAATTGTGCCTAATACCTTCAAACCATTGCATTGCTTATTTTATACACAGTAGTATTATGTTTTGCTCCATGTTATAAAAAAATCAAATTGAACAGCCTAATTTTCTTCCCAAGTATGCCTATACTAATATGCAGCTGACTAGTATCAGATGTAAAAAATACCCCTAGAAGCAACTGCTATGAAATGTATCCATACTTCACAAACAATTCTTGTTCACAGTGGTATCTGTTTGTTTACTGTTTTAGTCTGCTCTATCATGCAGCTGATTGGCACTCCATCAGAGGCTGATCTTGGTTTTTTGAACGAGAATGCTAAAAGATACATACGGCAATTACCTCATTACCATCGTCAATCATTCACCGAAAAGTTTCCACATGTCCATCCTGCAGCCATTGATCTGGTGGAGAAGATGCTAACATTTGATCCAGGACAGAGAATTACCGGTGAGTTATTATTGCAGTAGTTTTCATTGCTGCGGTCTTCCTATTTATACTCCTGTAAACGACCTAACAAATTTTCATGAAAAGAGAGTATATTTTCTTAAGTACAAAAAAGAAAAATAGAAAAATAGAAACCCCATCAGGGATCAATTTTATTCTCTAAAAAAAGAAGTGACTAACAAAATCCAGAATTGTATCCTATCCTGCTGTCTGATAATAAGGCAATAAAAAACCATTGATCTCTTCAATCAAACTAAATTCTAATTAGGTTACAGGCAAACCCAAAACTTGCCGACACATGCTGATTGAATTTTCTCATTTGTCCGTTTGAATTTAAACGTAATACTTTCAGCTTGAATTCCCTTGTATCAAATTGGAAATCCATTTCGTAATCCCTAAACAGCCCTCTTTTGTAACACTTACATTCGTCAATGAAATTGTTTATTATCCAAAAAAAAGAAGGCCTGATTTCTGAACAATCTGTTAGTTTACTATTTTGCTTTGGACATTTTAGTATACGTGGGTTTCTTTTCTTGTTTGTTGCCTGATCGGTTCAGCAAATACTCAAAGCATTTCACTGTTTTCAAACCAAACATCGTTATTCACGGCATGAACCATCTCTACATGTAATTTTTTTTCTTTTAGTATTCAACATTTGGTACCGGTAGGTTCCATCTATTAACATCTTTGTATGTTTTTTCAGTTGAAGACGCTCTAGCTCATCCTTATTTGACTTCATTACACGACATTAGTGATGAGCCTGTCTGCATGACACCCTTCAGCTTTGATTTCGAGCAGCATGCGCTTACCGAGGAACAGATGAAAGAGCTGATCTATCTAGAGGCGCTTGCATTTAACCCCGAGTATCATCACCAATAATAAGCTATGTTATTTACTGGAGGATTGTTTGATCTGTATGATCCCTTTGTATGTTCATTATTAATTCCTTTGTGTATATTAACTTGCATTCTCTACTGAATGGGCTTTGGAATCAAATTTGTCTGAGTATGGGCCAGAATTAGGACTGGAAAGAATCTTCATGAAGTTGTATCACTCTGCCTTTTCTACTTCTTCTACTACTTGTCAAATTGTTCATTTGTTTGATCAAGGTTGTTCATTTGGAATTGGAAGTGGGATCATTTTTCCTATACTTTGAACCAGGTGCCTTCATCCCAGCCTTGATTCTATAATCCTACAATTGTATTCTCTCAAGTCAGGAGCAAATAATTTTTGGACCAATCAGCTGGATTTTGAAGAGAGAAGCTTTCTGGAACCCTAAGGAATTTGTGGTTTCCATCACTGATTAATGAATTATTTGAAAGAGATATAGTTATCCATTTTCGTTTTGGCTAAACTGACCGAATTATTTAAGTTTCATTATCCATCCTCTCATCCTCTCATTGTTGAAATTGTAGATTGTTTGCTGTTAGTTCTTAAATTTAGTCTTCGATCTTTGGGGATGATGGCAGTAAAGCCAACGGCGTCACCACTGTTGCAACTGCATCAACTGCAACTAGACCCGTTAAGTATACAGTGGAGCTCTTAGTCTATAGTCGATGATAAACTCAGTTCTCCAGCTTTGGGAAAGTGAAATGGTTGATATTTAACAACTTGAAGTACATAATATGTCGATACACGGTTTAGTTTCACTCAAGTTAGATGGAAAGATCATAGTATATAATTGAAAATAACATTTTTAAGTAGCTGGGTTTTGAAGAATAAATGTATTTGGTTTATTAGTTTTTAAAACATATATATTTTTAGAACACGTGTATTTTGATTAGTGAGTTTCTAAACTATTTTATTAGTGAGTTTCTAAAATGCATGTTTTTAGCCCTTGATTATTTAAAAGTATGATTAAGAAGCTTTTAAAATATATTAAATAGTTATTCTAAATAATTATACGGACTATTTTTCAATGACAACAAAATAGATTAAAATATTTATAAATAAGCATCTATCACTTGAAGATTAATAATTATATTATATGATATTTTGAATTAATATTTTTTACATTTTGAATTAAAAATTTAAGTTTAAAAAGGTGTCTTAGGACACAATTTTTTCAATTAATTTTCCAACTTAAAATATGAAAAGATTGCTATCTTTAGTCTTTTTAAATCTATTTAATAAATGTAAACTGAAATGTTACATTTTATAAAATTAAGAACCAAATTTACATTTTTTTTATATAAAAAAGAAAAACTTAAAAGATTAAAAATGTTTATTTGAAAACTATAATCCACGATTACATATTCTCCCAAACGTAGAGGGTAGAGTATAATATTTTAAAAATGTATATTTTGAAATCTATAACATGAGGTTGGTTGAGTCGATAAAAATTACTTATTCAATGTTTGACTCACTATATGGACTTTAGCTACACTTTTTCTCTCCAATGTTTTCATTTACTCTATTTGTCGACGTTCATCAATGACTACATTTAGAAGAAGAAGTCAACTGGCTTCGTCGGATGACTGTGTCAAATGGGGGCGTACAAATAAAATCTCTCTTTTCTCACTCAACTTTTATAAAAAATCACCCAAAAATTTAAAGTTTTAGTAAGACAAGACAATTAGGTTAAAAAAATATCTCAAATTTTGGACTTTGCAGTAAATTTGTCAAATACAAAGTAAATATATTATTATAACTTGTAGAGAGGTCGTTTAAATTCTATCTTGGATGATAAATTAAGGTATTTTGGAGAGATGTGTTGTTTGTGATTTTATAAATATAGAAAAAAAAAACAATCAAATCAAATTCAAACTTTTATATGCATGTGTGCTATAGACTTAACTATTGTAACTTGTTTTGTAATCTTTACAATTGTTCTCGTAATTTAAGATAACGTTTATTATTCGATATAACTTATATAATTTAAGCCCACTTAATAAATATAGTTTGTTTTTTTTTTTTGGGTATTGTCAACATTTGAAACATGTTTAAAAATTAAGTCCCATACATTGCTTTTAGAAATAAAGTTTGTTTTTGATATTTTTCTATTAAAATAAAAAATTGGCAAAATATTTATATTTTATAAAAACAATTTAAATGCAGAGTAAATAGTTTATTTTTCATTTAATTTTGAAAAAGAAATATATAACTATTTAAATTTATTTTCAAAATTGAAATGCATTTAAAAGAGATGAGTAGAAAAAGAAAACATAAATGGTAAGTTGAGGTTCTTGAAATTGGGAGAATACAAACACGTGATACACGACTCTCTCATATCATGATTTAAATTTTAAACTATTGTTTTCAGATTTGATTCCTCCATTATTTAAACACTTGATTCCCTTTATTTATTTAAACTCTGTCCTCTACCTTCCAATTTTTTCATAAAAGGAAATTATTTTTGAAAATGTAAAATATAGTTTTTTTTTTTTTTTTTTTTTGAAATTAAGTAGTAGATCATATTAATATTAAAAACTAAAAATTAAGTGTTTAATGAAAATTCTGCTAAAAAAAGACTTTGAACCAAAATTAGAAAATAATGAAAAGAAAGACTTAGAGAGAAATAGAATATATATTTTTTCTTCCAAACAAAAGCACACGTGTACGGTGTACGTGTACCCACAAGTTTGATTAAAAAGCTTTTATAAATATTGAAGGAAAGAAGAAGAAACCAATTCACTCTTTGGCGCCATTACTACTTTCGAAGCAGAGCGTCTCCATGGAAGAAGAAGAAATAATGGAGATAGGCTCAGATCCACATATAATAGCATTTCCATTTCCATCACAAGGCCACATAAATCCTCAGCTTCAATTCGCAAAACGCTTAATCTCACATGGAATCAAGCTAACATTGCTCACAACCTTACATGTTAGCCAACACTTGAAATTACAGGGCGATTATTCAAATTCCTTTAAGATTGAAGTCATTTCCGATGGTTCTGAGAATCGTCAAGAAACCGACACCATGAAACAAACTCTGGATCGATTCCAGCACAAGATGACCACAAACTTGCAAAATTACTTACACAAGGCCATGGATTCTTCCAATCCACCTCGATTTATTCTTTACGATTCAACAATGCCTTGGGTTCTGGATGTCGCTAAGGAGTTCGGAATCGCTAAGGCTCCGGTTTATACTCAATCTTGTGCCCTAAATAGTATAAATTATCATGTTCTTCATGGTCAATTGAAGCTTCCTCCTGAATCCTCAATTATTTCTCTGCCTTCTATGCCTCCGCTTTCCGCTAATGATCTTCCTGCCTACGATTACGATCCTGCTTCCGCTGATACCATCATCGAGTTTCTTACTAGTCAATATTCTAATATTGAAGATGCGGATCTGCTCTTTTGCAACACTTTTGACAAATTGGAAGGGGAGGTATGATTCTAGATCTTTCATTTTTCTATCTAATATTTCTCTATTATTATTATTATTTTAATATTTTTCATTATGAATTATTCCTCTGCTTTATGTATATATATATGAACGTGTTGTTTGGCTTAATCTATATGAAATCATGTATGTGATCACTGACTGAATCTGTTATTGAGTATTATGTGGTGTAAACAAGGATCAACTATCTCCAATTTTCACTTCATGGATAGAAATTGGTGGAATCTCATATCTGTGTTAAACAAACTGGAAACATTCCATTTTTTTAAAAAAAAATTGGTGAACATCTTGATTGTGTTGAATCTCTCTTATCAATATTAAATAAAGAAGGTTATCTTCTTTTTTGTCCTTTTTCAATATTTTATGAGCAATAATTAGGGATAACGTAAAAAAAATTAAGTATTATTTATTTTGAAAAGTATTTCTTATTAGCTTTTATATATATATATAAATATTTTCATAGTATTATCCTTTACCATAATTTTTTTATTGTTATTATTATTTAGAAAAAAAAGATAAATTATAACACAATAATTTTTAATTGGGTGCAACATTTTTTTGTATCTAAAACTTTATTTGACTTTAGTATGCAGTAATTAAATACTAAATCAAAGAAAAATCTATCCAACATAAAAAAAATGTAACAAAATTACATAATTAATAATTAGAAATGCTAATTTGTTTAAAAATCTATTTACTCATTTAAATTTATTTTTTGAATTTTTTAGATTTTTAGTATTTTTAATTATATCTGCATCAACATTTCTAAAATTAAGCACTCAATGTTTTGATTTGTATCCACGTTTTTTCAAATTGAAAACATGGAAATTAATATACTGCCTCAGCTTTCATTGATTTATATAAATATTTTTGAATGGTTAATAACCAAATGCAAGGAGGGAAAATGTTGTTTTTGTTATGATTTTTGATGTAGAAATATTAGAAGGAACAATAATAATGTTTGTTGATTTAGTGATTTACTTTAATGATATCAGATTATCAAATGGATGGAGAGCTGGGGACGGCCAGTGAAAGCCATAGGACCAACAATTCCATCAGCCTACTTAGACAAAAGAATAGAGAACGACAAATACTATGGACTTAGCCTATTCGATCCCAACCAAGATGACCATCTCATCAAATGGCTACAAACCAAGCCCCCATCTTCAGTCCTCTATGTTTCTTATGGAAGCATTGTCGAAATAAGCGAAGAACAGCTCAAAAACTTAGCGTTTGGAATCAAACAATCTGACAAATTCTTCCTGTGGGTCGTTAGAGAAACCGAAGCACGAAAACTTCCCCCAAACTTTATAGAAAGTGTTGGGGAGAAAGGGATTGTGGTCAGCTGGTGCTCGCAGCTCGACGTCTTGGCTCACCCGGCGATCGGTTGCTTCTTTACGCATTGCGGTTGGAACTCGACATTGGAGGCGCTGTGCTTGGGAGTCCCGGTTGTGGCATTCCCGCAGTGGGCGGATCAGGTGACTAATGCGAAGTTTATGGAAGACGTTTGGAAAGTTGGGAAGAGGGTTAAGGTGGATGAGAAGAGGATGGCTAGTGAAGAAGAGATAAGGAATTGTATTTGTGAAGTGATGGAAGAAGAGAGAGGTAGTGAGTTTAAGAAGAATTCATTGGAGTGGAAGCAATGGGCTAAAGAAGCTATGGAGGAAGGTGGGAGCTCTTATAATAATATTATGGAGTTTGTGTCTATGATTAAACAATCTTGATCTTTGTTATGATCATTTTTGGTGAGTAAGGTGGAGTAGGAAAGAAAAACACTTACAAGCTTACTTACTTTGATGTTTTGGTTAGTTTTCATAAATTAAACTTAGAATTTGTAAGATTAATTTTGAAGTTCGCTTTTTAGTCCAATAAATTAAGTTTTCAATTAAACTATTCTCATAAATATTTTAAATCTATATAATAGATTAACCTAAGATGATTGGTCAAGAATATGTTACATATATGATTTCATTGATGATGATTGCAAAATGACTCCAAAATGATTATTGTCTTCCTCAATCAAAACCTTGAATGCTCTTAGTGAGATCTTTCTCTTAATAGGATACAAGAAATACTGAGTGCTTATTGTTTTGGTATAGTGGGGAACTTAACTCTAAGTTTCTTTATATACCTTCAATTAGAATTCCACTAAATCTTAATCATTTAGGAATATGCTTCTACCTATTTAATTCATACTCAATTAGGAATCTTAAGCTTTAATTAAATGAATCACATAAGATGCCTAATTTAATAAAATAACCAAATGTAATAAATTATATGTCGAACATAAACTTGTTTTTCACTTTTGTTTTAAGATGTATATATATATATATTAATGTTAACTTTATTGTTACCTATGATCGGACTGTAAGAGTAAATATAACAACAATTAAAGATTGTTAAATTTTAGAATCTCTTCTTTGGAACAATAACAATAATCGTAATTTGGAAATATGTGAACATTGGTCAAATTGATATTAAATAGGAAAAGTCCTTTTTCCTTTGTATGGTATTGGTGATCAACATTATTATCAAGTTTGATTCAATTTTATTAATAATAACAACAACAATATTCTATCACTCTCATTTTCTCATCCAATAATAATAATAACAAATCAAAAAGTTACATATTAATTTGAATTTAAATAATTTATATCTCAAAAAAATAGTATAAAATTAGTGAATAGTAAACTATAAAATAGGATATTTACGTTAGCAAAAATGTAGTTTAATTAATCAATTGTATAAAATTTATTTCATATATATATATTACTATTATTAAATGTTGATAATATAAAATGTGTGACATTAGAAATTATAAACTATATTCATGAGGAAATCCGTTTAGACATTTATCGTGTTTCACGTGGAGGTTCTTGCAGTACTACGACCCATGAACCTAAACACGCAAATTTAAAACCACAAATTTCATTCTTCCTTTTACAGTATTCTCTAAATCAAACGCATGCAACTCCACCGCAAGACAAAGACGCAGCCGATCATGGAGAACACGACGGAGAATGGGGGGAGGAAATTATCAAGCCATGTAGTACTAGTGGTGTTTGCTTATCCAAAGCACGGTCATATGAGTCCAATGCTTCAATTCGCCAAACGATTAGCTTCTAAAGGCCTTCGAGTAACATTTCTCACCACTTCCTCTGTAAATCAAACTCTCCAAATCAATCTTATTCCCTCTTATCAAATCGATCTTCAATTCATCTCCGACGTCCGTACAGAAGCCATTCTATCTCTGAAAGACAAGCACGAGAGCTTCGAGGCCGTGGTTTCGAAGTCGTTTGGGGATTTCCTCGACGGAGTCCTAAGAACAGCTGATAATTCCGATTACGACTCTACTCCTCTGAGATACTTCGTCGTTTTTGACTCTGTTATGCCTTGGGCGATGGATGTGGCGGCAGAGCGAGGGGTGGATTCGGCGCCGTTTTTCACTGAATCTTGTGCAGTGAATCAGATTCTGAATCAGGTGTATGAAGGATCGCTGTGCCTGAGTAGTGTTCCTCCGTCGGTGGGGGCAGTATCGATTCCGTCGCTTCCGGTTCTTGAAGTGGAGGATCTGCCGTTTTTCCCGTACGAAAGGGAAGTGGTGATGAATTTCATGGTCAGGCAATTTTCGAGTTTCAAGAAAGCGAAATGGATTTTCGTTAACACTTTTGATCAGCTTGAGATGAAGGTATGAGATTTCGTACCTTTCTTATTATTACGGCTCAGTTGCAAAAATAGGCAAAAAAAAAAAAAAAAATTAAAAAAAAATGCAATTACACGATAAAAATAATTAAACAAAAACAGATCACAACACCTATTTTACTCATCTTAAATTTATGGACAATAATCTACTTTTAAAATTCATTTTTATAATTTAGAAAATACATGTAACATAATTTCTGTTATCGTAATTTTTTTTTATTTTTGCAAACACTTTAAATAAAAATAGAAAAAGAAAAATAATTATAATAATAAAGTCCATTTTACTACATTTTCTAAGTTGTAAAGATAAAAAATCTAAAGGTTGATAATTTTTTGACATCTTTGTTATATTTGTCATATTCACGATATAAAAAAAGTATCATCATTTTTTTAAAATGTTTTTATCATTTAATGTAATTTATTATTATTATTTTTTTGTTCTCAAAGTTACCAAGATTTTCCAATTGCTCAATAAGAATTTGTAAATATATATATTTTTAAAATTTTGAATTACTTTTATCTTTTAAATAGTTAGAAAAAGGAGAATCATAAAAAGTAGTAGATTTGACAAAATATTTACAACATATAGCGATAATAAACATTGATAAATACTAATATGCTTTTATAAGTGATATTGATAAATATATAGAAGGCATATAAGATGGAACACTTGAATTTAATTATTTATAAATAATTTATAATATCACATCTAAAATGTTTATAGAATATATAATTTACATTCTAAAATATTCCTAGCTCCAAGTTTTTTTGTAGGGAAAGATTTATTTTCAACTTTTTATAAAAAAACTATTTAAAACAATTTATTACCATTTTTTAAAAACAACAAAAAAAATAGTAAAATTTATTAATGTTCAACTTCTATTATCGATAGATTTTGATATATTTGCATTTTTTTAAATGTCGTTCTACAAAGAAAAAAATGGATATATATTTCGAGAAAAACGTGTATATATTAAATAGATGCATAATTATTATCGACGTTGGTAATATGATCATATTTTTCTTTCAAAAAAGTGCGAGTGATCGTGTGATTTAGGACGTATTGATCTAGATTAAGATTGAACAAATAAGAAAGCAGGTAGTTAGATGGATGGGGAAAAGATGGCCGATCAAAACAGTTGGACCAACCATCCCATCAGCATATTTGGAGGGTGAGTTAGAGGATGACAAAAGCTATGGCCTAAAGCACCTCAAAATGGAAAATAATGGTAAGATTTTGGAATGGTTAGACACAAAAGAAAATGGTTCAGTCATTTACATTTCATTTGGAAGCCTTGTTATCTTGCCACATAAACAAGTGGATGAACTAACCAATTTCCTCAAAAACATTACTGCTGCTGCTGCTACTGCTACAAATCTTTCTTTCTTATGGGTCTTAAGAGAATCAGAAATGGAAAAGCTTCCCAACAACTTCATACAAACCACTTCACATAAAGGCTTAGTTGTCAATTGGTGTTGTCAACTTCAAGTTCTCTCCCACAGTGCTGTAGGTTGTTTTGTCACGCACTGTGGTTGGAATTCGACGATTGAAGCCCTGAGCTTGGGAGTTCCGATGGTGGCTGTTCCGCAATGGATCGATCAAACGACGAACGCTAAGTTTGTCGCTGATGTCTGGGAAGTTGGAGCTAGGGTGAAGATTGGTAGTGATAAAGGGATTGCAACAAAGGAAGAATTAGAAGCCTCTATACAAAGTGTTTTTGGAGGAGATGGGAAGAATCGGATCAAGATTAACTCGATGAAGTTGATGAAACTTGCTAAAGAAGCTATGAAAGAAGGTGGTAGCTCTAATAAAAACATTCAACAATTTGTTGACTCAATTATTTAATTACACTCTTAAGATTTTGAAATAAAATGCCACCAAATCCAAAACTTGAGAACAAAAATAAATAAATTAACCTAATTATCAAAGTGTGAAAAGTATTTTTCCATCATAATTTAGTACTTGTTATCTTAGGAAATTTTATTAAATGATACATCACAAAAACCAACCGTAATACCAAATACGTGTTTCATTCAACTATCGTAGGTATAGTATATATGTTGGTAGTCATGAAACATATAATTGACTATATTTAAGATTCGTTTGGATTGAATATAATTAAGAAAAAAAAAAGTTTTTCTAAATATTTTAGTTTTTTCTTTAAAATAATTTATTTTATAAATTAAACGCATCATTCATCATTAATCTCAAATTACTAAATGGAAGACTAAATATACATATTTGTCCATATTTCAAAATTTCACATTTCTATAAATTCAATATAGAAACGAGAGTGAATCGATAATATTATTATATCGTGAAAAAATCTACAAAACATCTAATAATAAATATGTTAATTTGTTTAAAAATCACAAAACATATATTCACTAATTTAAGTTTATTTTAAAATATCTAGGATCTTTTAAAACATACAATAAAGTGGCAAAATATTTATAAAACAATTTCGAAAAAGGAAAAAGCCTACATACCCACAATAGAAAATACACAAAATATCACAATTAATTGGTAATATATTTGAAGAATGGTCGTTTAGATTTGATTGTTTGATTAGACACACGATCACATTCGTTTAGATTTGACTATTTTTGGTATGGAGTCGTTTACATCGCTGAATCTAATATCTCAACCATTTTTTATATTTTGAGAGGAAAGAATATTGAAAGGAAGACAGGCGAAAATATTTTTTAAAAAATACAAAAGAACATAAAAGCATGGTTGAAAGAAGAAAATGGAAAAGTTTAGAGAAAATAGAGAATAGAGAAAAGCGGATGATAAGAAAGATTATTTTGAAAAAAATTATAAGTTTCGTAAATTTTTTCATTTTGTTACCCAAATGCTAAATTTTTAGACGATATGTTATATTTATGAAAATTTGTGGATGAAAATAAGATATATGATTTTGTTAGGAATAAATTGGTAGATTACAATAATTCAAAATGAAACAAAAATGGAGGAGACAAAGGTGAGAGAAGGAAAAAAAATTGAAAAAGATAACAAAACCAAAAACAGAAATAGAAAAAGAGGAAGAGACAAAATAATTAAATAATTATTTTACAAAATAATTAAATAATAATGAAATATCAATGTTTAAAATATAATTTTCGCGCAAAGCTCACGATAGAGCAAATCTCGGTGTATCATTGCCCACTCCAACTCAGGAGCACTGCCACCGCCTTCGCCACCGCCAAAATTCTGACGAAACCCGTCGGAAATGGAGAAGGCAATGGCCAACGGAGGTGGAGGAAGAATCAAACAGAATCATGTAATCGTGTTCCCTTTCCCAAGGCACGGCCACATGAGTCCAATGCTCCAATTCTCGAAGCGATTAATCTCCAAAGGCCTTCTTCTCACATTCCTCGTCACTTCCTCTGCATCTCAATCCCTAACTATCAACATCCCTCCCTCTCCTTCTTTTCACATCAAAATCATCTCCGATCTCCCTGAATCCGACGACGTCGCCACTTTCGACGCCTATATCCGGAGCTTCCAAGCCGCCGTCACCAAATCCTTATCCAACTTCATCGACGAAGCCTTAATTTCAAGTTCTTATGAAGAAGTTTCTCCTACTCTTATCGTTTATGATTCTATTATGCCCTGGGTGCATAGTGTCGCTGCAGAGCGAGGTCTGGATTCGGCTCCGTTTTTCACTGAATCGGCTGCCGTTAATCATTTACTCCATCTTGTCTATGGAGGATCTTTGAGTATTCCGGCGCCGGAGAATGTGGTGGTTTCGCTTCCGTCGGAGATTGTTCTTCAGCCGGGAGATCTGCCGTCGTTCCCGGATGATCCTGAAGTGGTTTTGGATTTCATGATCAATCAGTTCTCACATTTGGAGAATGTAAAGTGGATTTTCATCAACACTTTTGATCGCCTCGAGTCCAAGGTACGCGATGCTTCTTAATTGATTTTTTTAGAATCCACGACACTTCTAAGTTAAATCTGTTCTAAAAAACTCGATAGCTAATTAAAAAGTTGAAAACCAAAAAAAGAAACATGATTTCTTTAGTTACAAGTAATTCAAATTACACACCTCACCAACACCCTATTTCGTGTATGGACTTTGCTTGTTTTTGTATGAAAATTAACCTCTTACTTCAAAGTAGATATGTGCGTCATTTATCACACTTCTGATCGAGAATTATAAACTTGTTTTTACTTAAAATAAGAGGTTGATTTAGCAAAAGTTGAACAAGAAAAATGGTAACATTTATCCAAGTTTATCCTGAAATTTTAGAGTAAAATGGTTCTTTTTTTAGAAAGTATGGTAAACAGTCCCAATATTTATACATGTAATAAAATTTTAATTTTAGAGTATCCATGACCAACATTGAAATTTTGCAAATAAAACAGATATGGTACTACCATAACATTATAATTTTATTCAAAGTTCTCAAGTATTATGGAATAAATATCACAGCACGAAGATTTGTTTTTTCTTCATAAATAGTAATGGAAAGAAGCATATGCATGAATCAACCAAAACATAAACTCAACCAGTTGTATATATACTTTTCTATGTATCCCGTTCTAAATTGTGTTATATCCACAACTGTTTTTTATGCTACTTTTGCAATGTTTTATGTAAACTATGCTACAATAATTTCAATATCAAACAAAATCATGTCAGGTTGTTAATTGGATGGCCAAAACATTACCTATCAAGACAGTAGGACCAACCATTCCATCCGCGTATCTTGATGGTCGATTGGAGAATGACAAAGCCTACGGTTTGAATGTCTCAAAATCCAACAATGGGAAGAGTCCTATCAAATGGTTAGACTCAAAAGAAACTGCCTCAGTTATTTATATTTCATTTGGAAGTTTGGTTATGTTATCAGAAGAACAAGTAAAAGAACTGACAAATTTACTTAGAGACACTGATTTTTCCTTCTTATGGGTTCTAAGAGAATCAGAGTTGGTAAAGCTTCCTAACAACTTTGTACAAGACACATCAGATCATGGCCTAATTGTGAACTGGTGTTGTCAACTACAAGTTCTTTCTCATAAGGCTGTTAGTTGTTTTGTGACTCATTGTGGTTGGAACTCGACACTTGAAGCATTGAGCTTGGGGGTGCCGATGGTTGCAATCCCGCAGTGGGTCGATCAAACAACGAATGCTAAGTTTGTTGCAGATGTTTGGAGAGTTGGAGTTCGAGTGAAGAAAAATGAGAAAGGTGTTGCTATAAAGGAAGAACTAGAAGCCTCCATACGAAAGATTGTTGTTCAAGGAAATAGGCCAAATGAGTTTAAACAGAACTCAATCAAGTGGAAGAATTTGGCTAAAGAAGCTGTGGATGAAAGAGGCAGTTCTGATAAAAACATTGAAGAATTTGTCCAAGCACTTGCTGCATCAAACTAGGTATAACATTCCAATAATATTTATTCTCACCATAGTTTGTCTTCTCAATTACGTAGCAAACGAATAAAATTCATGTAGTATCTGTTTAGAATGTGTCAGATGATAGATTATGCAATTCACATTGACCTATAAGAAGTTTTTGAGTCGATTTAGCATAGTATCAGAGCAAATGATTTAGGTAATCATATGTTCAAATCTTGGTAATTATTTCGTTTCCAATTGACTCCAAAGCAAGTTTATGAACGAAAACAAATATATATCATATCATCTAGCATAACTTTCATTCTAAATAAAGCTCAATCTTCCTTTGTAACAACAACTACTTGTTTGCCTATGTTGCGACCCGACAAGATGCCAATAAGAGCGGATGGACCATTCTCAAGGCCATAAGCTAAATCTTCTAAATATACAATCTGCCCTTCCCTTATGGGAGGCAAAACAAAATCCAAATACTTAGGATAGAGATGCAAGTAATCATTCATAATAAACCCTTCCAAACGAACACGTTTTCCAATAGCACTAATCAATTCATGAACACCTTCAGGTTTGTCTTTTTGGAACTCAGATATCATCCCACACAAAGCAATACGACCATTCCTCCTCATATTAACAATAGCAGCATCCAACATCTTCCCTCCAACATTGTCAAAATAAATGTCTATTCCTTCAGGGAAGCATCTAAACAAACAAACAAACAATCAGTCAAACAAATATGCACAGCCTAACACATATTATCTTTCACAATCTCAATCTAAGGTACTGAAATATGAACAAGGATTATTGATTCCTAACCTTGTTAGAGTAGCTTTCAAGTTTGGCTCTTCTTTGTAGTTAAAAGCCTCATCGAACCCAAGTCTATTCTTCAGCAAATCAACCTAATCATGAATTGAGAAATGAGAATTCTTCCACCAAAACAGAAAAGATAAAAGGATGTTCTAAGTTTTGTTTGTTTGTTTAATCAACCTTTTGTTTGCTACCAGCACAACCAACAACATAACATCCCATTAACTTTGCAAATTGGCCAACAATTTGGCCAACTGCACCAGATGCAGCCGAGACGAACACATATTCTCCTTTTTTAGGGCAACAAATCTCGAAGAAACCAGCATAAGCAGTCATCCCATTCACACCTGACATAATAACGTTACACCTCAATAAAAGGAAAGTTAATATGGTAATTAACTTCCATTAGGATTTCTAGGAATCTCATCTAGAAAGAACTCAACATACCATCTTAGTATTCTCTCCCCTTTCAAAATTTATTCACAGACTTATTGTTAGGCATCTCTAATTTCTAATTTCCAGCCATCTTATTCCTATCCCAATCCAAACGGCTCCTTAGTGCACTCCACAATAACAATCGTACCTCAATATTTTCAAAACTTGGAACAAACGCCATTCAAAAAAAAAAATATATATATATATATATAATAAACCCTTACATAACTAAGTCACTATCTTAAATTCCATTACCCACCATCCAAATTCTCCTCATTTATAATGCTATAATCTCTCCCAAACTACCAACACAATCATCTAATTATTAAAATGAGAAAGAAGAGATACCAAGAATTCCTGTGTAATAAGAAAGAGGAATATCAGTGTGATCAATTTTAAATAGAGCTTCAGCTTCCGAGGTTGAAAGTATAGAATACTCTTCCCAACCTGTCTTCCCCCACACAAAATCTCCTCTCTTAAACTTCGGATGATCAGAATCCAAAACTTTTCCAACTCCATATCCCCTAATAGGCTGCAATAAGATAACAACAAACACAAAGCTCAGAACAATCCAAACTATGAAAGAGACAGACGTGAAGGAAGGAAGGAAGGAAGCAAAATCTCCTCTCTTAAACTTCGATTAACCTACCGAACCAGGAGTGAAGGAAGCAATATCCATGGTGGAACTTTCGAACTTGTTCATACAAGCAAACATATAGGGATCGCAGGAAAGGTATAGATTCTTAAGAAGAACTCCATTGGAGCCCTGAGGAACCTCCAGTTTAATGGTTCTGTTGGCGATTACCTCAAAATCCGACTCTTTAGGGGAAGCGCCGCCGTTGAGATAGTCTTTTAAAATAACTTGTTTGTTGATTACTTCGCCGTCGCCGTCGCCGCCGTGGCTCTGCATGATCGTGGAAAGAAGAAGAGAAGAAATGGAAAATAGGTGTTCTCGTTTCAATTATTAGATTGGAATATATAGGGTTTTGGGTATTGGGAGGAAGAAAGGAAATTAATGAATTTGAAAGAACCCCATTTGAAATTAAGTTTTAGATAAAGGTAGCCAGAGTTCACGTTTCCATAATGGAAACTTTTAATGGTGTGAGTCTGAGATGTCTGTTTAAAATCACTCAAACAGAGAAGGGAACGTGGCATTAAAGAGAGACGTATCAAGTCAAGTCAACTGTTCACTCACCAAATTCTTTCAATTTTTCTTACCATATTTTTATAATTTTGCTGAAGAAAAACTTCAATTCAAAGTTGTTTCATATTAATACACAAGTTTTTGGACGGATCATCTTCTTATATGATCCATTCTTTTGACAAGTATGTGATAATCTATCATCTTAATGCTATTGGAGGATTCCCATGCTTGTCACAGTGCATATCTCCATCTTTTTCGAAAAAAATCTAACAAAAGTAGAATAATCGGACCATGTAGCCCTATGGGTCGGTGCATATACCTCTGTCAAATTATAATATATATTAAATAATATTTTATTTTAACTAAATTATGATTTTTGTATATCGTAATTGTGTCACACTCCAAAACCACTCGGTTAAGACTTCCATTTTTGTCTATTACTACTTAAAAATAAAATCCTAACTTATTTTCTTTCACTCTTTCAACAGGATTAAAAATAAAGTAGTTATGAAAAAAGTTATCTTATTCGGCAAAATTAGACTTGATTGAACCTTTTATACGTTATTTACCATGTCTACATACAAAAGAAAATTAATTAAGTAAACTATTTTATATATTTTTGAAAAATATGAAAGGAACCTAATAAATATTTTAATCTTTTGCATGATTTAATCATATATATAAACATTCAAGTTTAAATGTAAATTTGAACAAATTATTCCTTAATATTTTGTATAATGAGATTTGTAGTTAATTATAAAGATCATTAATTAATTACTTACTTCTTAACCATAAATCCAATTAAGAGCATTGGCTTTAAAAACAAAATTAAAACATTTAACATAGGCATGGACCAAGTTTGTGTAAGTTAATTAATAACTTGTTTAATAACGTTTTAGATTTTTCATTTTTTAAGAAATAAACATGATTAATAACTGTTATCGATTCTCGTTCCCAAATTTTAAGATTATTTTTAAAAACTGAACAAAGATTGAGAAGCTATGGAAGTAATTTCTTATAGTTACGTTTCCATTTTACTTTATTCCATTTCTCAATTTTACTAGTCTATTTATTTAATGTTTGAATTAACTTATAAAAATTCAAATGATCTTTTCAATAAAAAAATGTTAAAGATTAGTAAATTTGACAAAATATTTACAACATATAGTAAAATTTTTAAATTCTATCAATATTAAATATTAACAGCCGTTGATATCCTTCTATCAGTGACATTGATAGTCCATGACAGAAGTCTATCAGTTTCTATCATTGATAAAATCTAAAATTTTGTTATAGCTTATAGATATTTTTGAAAAATTGCATTATATGACAAAAGTAATTAGAAAAAACAGTTCAGAACACATTTTTTTTATATTGCAAATTTAACAAATGTGACGATAATCTACTTTTAAATTTGTTATTTTTGCAATTTTGAAAATGTAAGTGGCATGGACTCTATTATCATAATTTTTTTTACTATTTTTACAAACTTCTTAATATTTTTAATTTGTTTTACTATTTTAAAAAATGTTCTCGGTTCAATTACATTTCTCTTTTAAATTTTGAATCAATTTCTCATAATTTAATTTAATAAAATTGAAATATTTAAAAGGCCAGTCTTCAAAATTTGAATTTAATATGAACAATGTTAACCGAAGGATTACGCAATAAGGGTAAAGAATATTAATGAAAGTGTACAAATTATACAATAAATAAAGTCTACTAATTAGGTGAAACTCATCCCTATAAGAATTCTCCTTCTTAACTTATATCAAACCTATAGACATATTATTGGCTAAATTATATGAAATGTAGTATTTATGTTTTAATTTTGCTCTTAATATTGCAAAATTTAAATTATTGTCGATGACTTACAATTGCTACAAATATTAACAAATATAACGAAAATTTAAAATTTGTTGGTCACATTAATAAGCACTAATAGAAATATATCAATGTTTATCTTTGATCAATTTTCAAATTTGGTTATATTTAAATACATCTATTTTAAAATAATATAATTATGATACTTTTCATTAGGGATATTTTTTTAAATAGCAAAATAAATTAAATTATTTATAAGTTATAGCAAAATTTTGGATTATATCAATATCATTGATAGAAACTGATATACTTTTATCACTATCTGTCAATGTTATTGACAGAAACATATCAGTTGTTATCAATATTTATTATTGATAGAATCTGAAAATTTTGTTATATGTTAGTAAGTATTTTATCAAATTTGCTATTTTTGACAGTTCTCGCTTTTCCTTGTCGTTTAGTGGAAACTTTTCATGGTGTGAGATAGACGGTTTAAAATCATCTAAAGAGAAGGGAAAGTGGCATTAGAGAGACGTATAAAAGAAAGGTTAGTAGGGAAAATTCTCGAACTGACAAGTCAACTGTCTACTCACCTTTTCAACTGTCTACTCTACTCACCAAATTATGTAAATTTTTTTGGCATAATTTTATATTATTACTGAAAAAGAACACTTATTTCAAACTTCGTTGTTTCATATTTATATAGAAGTTTTAGAAGTTTTTGGACGAATGACCTTTTTAGATGATTCATTATTTAGAGAAGTATGTGATAATGTATCATCTTAATATGGTCGAACCATTTCTATGGTTGTGACCATGTGTATCTCCATCTATTTCAAGAAAAAATTTAAAAAGTGGGATAAAGATAAGAATGATCATGTAACCTATTGTTACGACCATATTTGATGCGACACAATTCTTCACATGTACTATTACAAAAAATTGTAGCCTAGTTTAGTACAATACCACTTAAATATGCATTAATGCAAAGGAGGAAACAAGGGTTGAGCATTGACACCAAAATAATTATTTGAATGACAAAATTCGACGAACGAAAGTAGGTATTTTTATTGATTGATCGAGTGTTGGAATTTTTTTTAATATTTGAAAAACTAAGCAGCACTGATTGAGAGCAAGATCAAACCCGATCGATTTTTTAAAAAATATATTTATTATATATATATATATAAGGGTTTTTTTTAGAAAAATACAACAAAACGTGAAAATATTTATACCGCATAGAACAATTTTGAAAAATGAAAAAGTCCACAAGCCCACAGCGTGAAATAACAAAAAAAAACCCCTCACGGTTAATCGGTCATACATGTGTGAAAACGATTTTGTACTTAGTCTAAACAATCTTGTATCCTTGTACCAAGTTGAAATTAGCGTGTTCCCGTTTATCTAGTTTAAACGATCTTATATCAAATCTAAACGTTTTGTATCATTGCACCTGGCCTAAACAATCTTGTACCCGTGCACCTAGTCTAAACGATTTTGTACACAGTTTAAACAACCTTGTACCAAATCTAAAACGACGGAATCTCAAATTCTTTCATGATTTTACTATCTATTAGTGATAGTGGTTTATCTCTGTCTATCTGAAAAAGATAACTAATAATTTAAATATTTGGAACATGATTGTTTAAATTATGTATCAAGAAAGAAAAAAATAAAATAAAAAAGAAGAATGAAGAAAGAAATTCGAGAGGAAAAAATAAAAAAGTAACAAAAAAAAAGCGAAAATATGAAGAAAAAAAAGTAAAAAATATGAAAAAATTAATAATATGAATAAGAGAAGAATAAATTGAAAAGAAGAAAAAGAAAAAGAACTAAAATTTTGACTCAGCCCTTCAGAGGCCATATCCCAAGACTACTAGGCTGAGTGCAGCATAGCCCATAGCCTCCAGTGACAATCCACATTCACAACAATTAAAAAAATGGTCAAAAGAACTGAATCGATCGAATCGCTCCATCAACTCAGTCAATCGATTTTCTCGAGGTAATTTTTGATCGATTTTAGTACATTATAAATCGAGTAGATAAGTTTTGATCAATACAGATTTTCAATCGATTTTGATTGAATACCAACCTTATCCCACCCATGCTCATCCTTGCAAACCATTATTGACAAAAAAAAAAAACTTCATAAAAATAAAAAGAAACAAAAAAGATGACCAAATCTCTCACATTTATTCTCCAACTTTTTCTTCCTTATCATGTTCCCTATAAAATGGAGCTTTCCATAGATCTCATCTCTCAATAAATAGACTATATTACTTTACCAAAAACATTAAAAATATAAAGAAAGAAACAAAAAATATTCCTCTTTTTCTCTCTCCAATTGTATGCAAAGAGCATTTTTTTCTCAAGAATAACCTATGAAAATACATGAAGAATAACTTATGAAAATACATGATATCTCTTGTGACTAAGTGAAAAAGTGATTAGAAAATAATATACTTTTAAAAATAGATAATGAAAAAAACGTCACGTGTATTTATTTTGAAGTGTTAGATTATAATTTATATTAAATAATGTTTTATTATTTCTAAATTTTACCTCTCGTATAGTGATTGTGTCCTTTTAAAACTCTAACGTCTTGGGTTTGAATCTCTTTTACATATGATTTATGATTTTTGGTTCGAGATATGTCGCCAAGATAGATGCAGGCCAACATCCAAGTTCTTTTGTTCTTTGCAAATTGCCACTTATGTACCTCAACTTAATATTAATTTTATAGAAAGATGGACAAAATTATCTTTTAAGTCCTAATGTTTTGATAAATATGTGTGTTTGGTCTATCAGTTTTAGAAATATACCTTTTTAGTCTAATATTTTTATTTGATTTTAAAAAAAAAGAGTTATATGATATTTAAATTAGAAAAATATAGTTTTGAAAAATATACTTTAAATTTTAAATGTAACGTAATTATTTAAAATAAAAGTATAAAGTTATTTGAGGAATCTTTTAAGCCTATTTTTAAAATTTTGAAAACTAAAAAGATACATTTTGAAAACTCGAGAATCATAACGTTTATTCTTATAAACGTGAAGAATATAAAATTATATTTTTAAAACTTAAGCATCAAATGTACATATCATTCCAATCTTAGGAACTAAAAAACCAATTTTTCCGAGGAATAATTTAGTGTCTTTTCAATACAACTTTCGTGGATGGTCAAAAATTCTATGAGTACATAAAAGCATATGATTTTGTAACTTTCTTAATAGAAAAAAAAATGAATTTGAAAATTAGTAGGGTTTTTCTAAATTCACAAGTAAACGAAAATTATCTTGCAAATACAAATACGATTTTAGAAACAAACGAGAAGAATAGTGTTGGAGTGTTCTTTTAAAAAAATCTACAAATACATGAAATTAATTAATAATCATCATAGATTGACAAAGTGGTAAAAAGAAGACATAGACTCAAAAACTAACTAAGAGATCGAGCGCACTACCTCAGAATTAATTTATGTTGTAGGGTTAGATGAGTTGTCCCGTGAAACTAATTAAGATGCACATAAACTAACCTGAACAATCACCGATTTTAAAAAATTAAATTTGAGTAATCTTTTTCACGTGTGCTCCTTAACTCAAAGTTCATCCAATCATATCATTCATTCATTATTTTCCAAATTTATATTTGAGATGTAAAGCTATAAGATGATTTTTTAAATATAAATATTCAAAAGAAAAAAATAAAATAAAATAAGTTGTTAAATATACACTTAATTATTGTACATTGAAATTGATTTAGTGGTCTAAACAGTCACTTAAAAAATGTTTGAAATACCGAGTTGATTATTATAGTCAACGAATTATAATTATTAGTGTTGGTGGAAATCACAATCACTGTTTTATTACAAATTATAATAATTTGTGTTTAGATAGTGAGTGAAAACGAGTAAATATCAAGTCGGCATATGATTTTGAAATAATATTTATTATATTTAGAATAATTGTATACGCCGTTTATTATATTTGGTACATCAAACATGGAGTAGCGGGACTCAGTCTCTAATACATCGTTATTTTCTCTCTAAAATATTTTTTTAATCGAAAGATATATAGATATGGATATTTCATCTTTGGATTATATTACATTAACAAGTGATGTTGTAGAGTTTAAATGTTGATCACTTATTTATATATTGTTTACACTCAATATGGTCAATTTGATGCAAGTTTAAATTGTAGGTTCATGTGCAAATATTTAATTAATGTGTACCAACAATAAATGTCCATCATATGGTGTAAAATCATATTAGATTAAATTAAATTTTTTTTCCTACCCACACCCTCTTGATCTAATGAGTTTATCTCTTTGTTACTGTTGAAATAGTCTCTTAAGAATAAATCAAATAGGATGAAATGGTTTATTTGATTCTATTCCTTTCTATATTCTTTCTTACATATTTTAATTTCTTATTGTTTGAAATCATAGGTTTACCTTTTTCTAGCTCAATTAACGAAACCAGGTTTTAGAATAAACACTCGAAATTTCTTATAACGTATAAGTTACAGTAATACTAAGAAAAACAATGTAATAAACCAACAATAATATAAAATAATATACCTAATTTGATTAACAAGTAGAAGAAGATCAATCTTATTTGAAAATAACGAGGGACTTACTAGAATATAGTTATCTTAGATATTATTACTGTAATTACTGACTCACGCCCTTTAATTTTACTCTCAAACAATAAAACACGAAAGAAAATTTAACTAGCTAAAGTTAGTGCAACTAAACTTCAAACAATCTAATCACATCTATTTGAAACCAAAGACATAAGTTATACTCTTCTTGTATTGAAGTGAATCACTTCCAAATTTCTCTTGTACTTTTCTAATACAAAACGAGAAATAGAAAATGTAAAACAGAAAACAGAAAGCAAGAAACATGAAATAGGAAATTAGATAGAAAATAGGAAACATGAAAACAAGAAATAGAAAACAGAGAACAAAAAAACAAGAAACGAGAAACTAAAACTGAAAAACTAAAAAAACGAAAAACGAGAAACAGAAAATAGAAAAGGAAAAACGAAAAAAGAAGAAACGTGAAATGAGAAAACGAGAATCGAAAAATATGAGACTGTTGCAGTTGTAATATTAGGTCAAAAATGAAGAAATTGGATTTTGAAAACATAAAAAAAGAAAAAAAAAACAGAGACCAAAATAGTATTTAAATGAAAACCCTAGAATAATTTAATTAAAAAAAGAAATCAATTTAGATCGTAGAAAAAGGATTGGGGATCTCAAAAATAGGAAAGTCAAAATAAAAATATAAAAACTGTCCGAAAAGATAAAGAAAATGAATGGGATGTTTAAATATTAAAACAAAGAAAACAGAATAGAAGAGAGGATGGCTTGATTCGTGCTTCCCCATGTGTATTTCTTTTTCTTATTCAATAACACACACACACATATATATATTAATCCTAACTGCTCTTTATTACATTTTATTTAATATCTGCATGAATCATGTTGTCTATTTTTTTTTATTATTATTATTTTGTTTCTTTTATTTAAAATCTAAACAAAAATAGATTGTAAATTTAATTCTGACTGCTTTTATTATTATTGCTCTTATATTTTTCGAATTTATCATTTACTATAAAATTTAAAATTTTAATGTTTGGAGAAGAATAAATAATTACAAATGATTTAGATTGTATAATAAAAAAGTGTTCGTAAAAGTAGTCATTTTATGTAGCGGTTGTTTCATAGAATTAGTGGAGAATAGGTAAAGTTCAAATTGCGTTAATATAAAAAGGATGCTATGTGTATGTATGTATATATAGGCATAATTCTGATTGCCAAAGTCAAGCCAGCTTCTTCTTCTTCTTCTTCTTCTTCTTCTTCTTCTTCTTCTTCGTGTGGGAAGTTGTTATTGGGTTTGATAATGGCGGCCTCATTTGCTGCTCCGGCTCAGGGTTTGGTTCACCGTCAAAATCTGACGCTCTCATTTTCCAATTACAACTTCAAACCTACTCAGCTTCAGTTTCAGGGCACACTTTCTGCTAAATCCCAACCCCTCTCCTTCTCTTCTCAATTCAACCTTCTTAACCATCCTTCTTCCCCCAACAATCACCGTTCCTCTTTTGCTCACACCGCCGCCGTTCGCCACATCGCTGGCTCTCTTGCCAAAGCTGGTGGCCTTCGCTTTGCTGTGGTCATTTCTCTTTTCTCTTTTCTTTTTGTTGTTTTTTTCTCCCTCTTCTTCTAATTCATGATGTTTTGTTCGTTCTCTAGGGTACTTAGCCGTTTTTGTTCATCATTTTGAACTCTCAAGTTGTTTTTCCTTATCGTTTACCTAAAAACGTGTAGTAAATATAATGACGTCTCGTCTGAGGATTTATTCGCTTCTAAGCACCGTTCTATTGATTTGTTGCCTGCATTCAATTCAAAGATTATGCGACAATGATTAATATCTGTGATGTATTAAATTGAACTTCTTACAATTTTTGTCCATTCGGCTGTTCTTGTGACTTCTGTTATCATGAATCTAAACTGAGTTTTTTTTTTTTTTTTTGTTTACTCCCTTGTCATTTCTGTGTGTGGACTCGTGGGATTTAATCATAACATCAATGTTTATTCATGTTTGCATATCTTGTTAATGGGTTTTTGATTATTGAAAGAATTGTTTTGCTTTGATGAAGGTTGTGGGGCGGTTCAATGAAATTGTGACTAGGCCAATGCTCGAGGGAGCTTTGTCTACTTTCAAAAGTTATTCAGTTCAAGACGAGGATATTGATGTAAGTGTTTCATTATACAACATGTGAAACTCGCATCCTCTAGTGTTTTGCTAGTGTTGGAAACTGAGATTCATTTATTTTAATTAATCAAAACAGAAAACAGGTTCATGACACCGTTAAGCATATGCCAAGCAAAGCAAGCTTGTGAATAAATATGTTTGGAACTAGCATTGTTTTAAAAGACAGACTACTGAGACTCACGCCTCGAGGCCCACCTTGAGGCATGACTCTAACTTGTAGCCTTGAGACAAACACCTTCTTTGAATCAAAAGAGGGAAGCCACTTGTGGAAACACACCGTTGATCTAAGTCTCTACACGTCTAGTGATTTGAAGAATAATATGAATTTCTCTCTCTTATGAAATTTGAATGTTGAGTTCTGATAATTTGAACATTTTATATTTTTAATGATATTAACAGTGATGCTAAAGATGTCCTAAAATTTTTGTTTAAGTGGGAATTGACGAGAGTGGTTTTTTTAATATACTTTTATATGACTATTATGTTTAGCTATACTTTGTCGAATCAGTTCAAGATTTGTAAAATGTTTTTAGTTAAATTAGAAGTTGTCTCCTTGCCTCTTAGGAAGGGTCTAAAGTTGGCTTTTTAAAACATTGGAAACTAGATTTTGTGCTTGTCAGGAGTATAAGTAAACAAATTTAACTACATATTGTGGGTACAAGTAAAATAGGGTGGCTGAATTTCATTGGCAGACAAGTAGGATACACCTTTCATCAGATTTGCATTGAGAGAGAACGTGTATCTGACCTTGCTAGTTGACAAACAGCTTAACTTTGCTTGACATATTGACTTTATTATTTACCTCGCTATCATATTAGGTTGTCTGGGTCCCAGGGAGCTTTGATATTCCTGTGGTTGCTCAAAGGCTTGGGCAATCTGGGAAGTACCATGCTGTCTTGTGCATTGGAGCTGTGGTATGATTTTCTGTAACATTTATCAAGTCCTTTTATATATTCTAGTCTTGAGTGCATTTATTAATACCATGACCCATTTCATTACGGTAGATTAGAGGTGATACATCCCACTATGATGCCGTTGTAAATTGTTCTGCATCTGGAGTACTTTCTGCCGGTTTAAATTCAGGTTGGCTTTCTTTTTTTGGTAGTTTTGCAGAACTTTATATACTTTTATCCTATTAATTTAAGTTTTCTAACCAATTTTTGTTCTGTATTGCCTATCTTTTATGAGTTCAACTCAAGGCTATTGATTTGCCATCATTTCTAGGAGTTTCTAAATTCTAAATATTGCAGTCGAGTTGACTTAATTATTCCAATTTTGACATCTATGAACCATGAGGGATTTAAGGAATATTGGGGTATGAAGAGGACAAGAAGCACCTTGTTGTTACAGATTTATATAAATTATGTGATTATGTGCACATTCCCAGCCTTTTATTGAAGAAAAAATATTGGTTTCCCCGGTTAAAGCTTAACATTAATTTCATATGATAACATCAAAGGCCTTGGTTATTGGTCGAAGTATTTCCTTTTTATAATGGAACAGCAAGATTATAGGTTATATTTCAGTGAATCAAGACCCCTTTTAAAGCATTTCAATCTAAGCCTTAGTAATAGTTTGAGTTGTGGAACAATAATATGTTTAAGCTGTTGGGACTTGGGAGCTATAGTGAACTATGTTCTTGTATAACCGACATGAGAATATCTTTTACTCCTTATATGTGAAAACCTGTGTTAAAATTGTTGATAGTAATCTCTGTAACCGTATTTTTAGAGAAGTACCATTTATATCAATGCTTCCATCTTAGTTCTACTCTTTCTTCATCTTTGAGTTGTTGCTACATGAAGCTAAAGCCATTTTCTTATGCCTATGTAGGAGTTCCTTGCATATTTAGCGTCTTAACTTGTGACACCCTAGAACAGGTAAATATGATCTAAACTGACTGTTACAAGTATTTTCCTGCCTAGAGAATTGTTCTCAAAGGAGCTATGTGATTTCTGGTCATTACGTGCTTTTCACCACTTTTTAATTTGTGTGAAGGGTTTCGATCGAGCTGGCGGTAAAGTTGGAAATAAGGGATCTGAGGGTGCTTTGACAGCTGTAAGTTTTTTTAGTTAGTTTATAGTGTTCAAACCGTTGATTGTTCTAAGAAAAGAGACTGATTACTAACATATTTACTTTTCAAACGGTTTGCCAAAGCAGAAGTATACGGGAAAATTGTCTAATATGTGAACAAAAAGCACTAAATTCCTTTTCTTTCATGCGTATATATAGGTTTATATTTGACTGAATTTTATTGTCATTTGCAAGTGGTACCGCTAGGAATAGGATTTATCTTTTTGAACTTTATGATTATTATAATTATTTCCGATTTGTGAATCTTTTGTTATAAGATTTTGCATCATTTTGGCCAATTTCTCTTCTTCTACAGATGGAGCTGGCATCTATGTTTGAGCACGATCTGAAGTAGTCGAGATATAAGATCTAACAATTTCCATTATCCTTAGTTTTGCGGTTTCTTGCATTTCCCTGCTGTCCTTAGTAATGGTAGAATGCTTTCATTAAAAAAAAAAAAGAAGCCACATGATGGCTCAAACTGAAGTCAGCTGCAACTGGTCCAGAGGAAGTAGGAGGTTCCATGATTTCAATTTTCAAAGTTTCTTTGCTCAGCTTTGCCTTTTAACCGTTTATGTCAGAATAATGATATGAGGAATTTTATTTGTGGCATTGTGTGATTTGTGATGCACAATGAACAGAGTTTATATTATTGAAGAAGCCTTGGTGATAAATCATTAGTAAGTTCAACTCAGGGTGCTTTGATATTGATATTTTCTATTATTATTCAAATTCATCTTGTTTTCCAGGTTGACTCATTTGATTTCTTTTCCTGAAGACTGGAGCTGCTACAGCTTCCTTTCAAATCTCTTTCATTTCTCTCTTCTAATTAGTGTAAAATCGAGACATATGAGCCAATGTCTCGTTGAAACATACGTTGGTCGATATCTGCATTGCTCACCTTGTTTGGTGGAGTACTCTTTATTTCGATTAAGGAGTTCTTTCTTAAACCTTGGTAGGTTTTATAAACTACATAACTTTTTAACTCGTTTTACTGTAGACTTCACGAACCAAAAAACTCCACTCATTGTACCAATGTAATTGTTAAATAATTGAAAAATGAAACATTTCAAGGGATATACCACGAATGCAAAAATTACACATTAAATCTATGGTAGTAAATCTACACTAATAAAAATAAGTGTTGGTAATTGTTTAAAAAGAAATAGAACAAAGTACAGTAGAGTTAAGACAATTATCGTCAATCTAATGTTAGATGCAAAGACATAAAATAAATCTATATAGACATCCTGAGTTATCTCGTAATAAAACCACCTCGATTCCTTTTTCCATAACCGAGCTCAAAGGGATAAGACAAGGTTAACAAACTTTAAGATTTTTATTGCCTCCAAATGTCCTTCAAAATATGGAATGTTAAAGTCACCAAGCCTACGTTCTAATCTACAGAAAAACTTGGTATTCATTTTGTTTCATACTTAATTGTATAATTGTGATATATAATATGGATGAAATAGATATGAACTCAGAAATTTCTTCTCCAAATTAGAAAACTTAATGTAAATGATTGTGACCCTCAGCTTTTACCCACTTTGTATATATTTCATCTCAAAATTTTCAAATTTTACACTGCAAATAATCATACAGAGTAAGTTCGGAAGTCTAGACATCCATCATTTGGGTTGATGTTGCCCTTTAAAAACTATAAATTATACCTATATTTCTTAGGTTCAATTCCCATGGATCTAACTTTCCACTTGTAGATCCAAAGAAAATACAATCAATCTTGCTGCATCTGAGAATATGAAAAGATCACAACCTTGAGCTTTCATTATTAGAGCAAGAGACAAAAGAGAACAAAACATCGTTACTGGCCTCCAAGACGAACACACTAGTTACAGACTGAGACAACGGACGATGATGCTGACACGATATTAAGTTTCCTCATTATCATTAATTCACATGGGCAGAGAACAAAAGATGATATATACCAGTAATGTACACATCGTTCAGGTCGAACCTTCTAACAGTGGCTGTTGCCCCACATCCTACATTACATGTGCGTTAACATAAGATATGATGAACCATTCATTCAAAACAGTGCCACCTATCTCGAAAATAACCAGGCAGATTCAACTTCAGAGGCTAGAAGGAAAAATAGGCAAGCCACAAATGCTTCGCACTATCCCGTTAAATTGAATATCGATCACATTTCGCAATGCTTTCTTTCTCATTCTCTATCTTGTTCTTCGTTTCTTTCTTGTTTCTATTCTTTTCTTTTCTTTTTTCGTTTTAAGGAGTGGGAGATAAAAGATACAATAACAACGGTCTTGGCTAAGCGAACTTGAACTTGTGAAGCAAAAATGGAGGAAGATGATGCTCCAAAACAGCCAAAAGCTCCCTTCCGTTGCTCACCTCTTCTAACACTCCACCACCAAGCCTTCTTGCAGCTTCGACCAGCTGCCCCCTCAGCTTTTGCGAAAACAAGTATCCGTTCACCTTTATACATTCCCTATACAGTGGTAGATAAGCTATTGCAACCCTCAGGGGTGCTGGAATATCCCTCAAAGAGATTGGAAATCCACCCCACCTCAAAATCCGCACAAAGTTCAAGTAATTTTCTTGACCTTGTTTCAAACCATCCACATAAGCTGCCTCTGACCAGTGCTCCCGAAGAAATGCCCTAAGCTCCGGAGCAACAGACTCATCGCTCGACTTGGAGATACTGTCTGCAACAGCATATGTTGCAGAAACATCACCAAGAAAGTTGGAATGAAGGAGAAACTCCACGCCATCAAGAGAACCACTGCTACGTTCCCCAGCAGCCTTGAGAATTTCAATGCTGAGGGCAGCGAGTACGTGTTGAGGAACATGGGGAAGAAGATAAGCAGCAACATTAATTTGGCTGCTAGAGGTAGCAGCGGTGAGGGCCAAGCAGAGTTCCATGTCCTGACAACCTCTTTTCACAAACCACTCAACCACCGGCAAACATCCTCTTTCGGCCGCTCTCATTAGAGGACCTAGGAAAGCTATGGCGTTACCCTCTTCCACCAAGCACTCCATAGTGCCAATCTTACAGTAGTGAGAAGCAAAACCTAAAGCCAGATCAACATCAACGTCCAAACTGTTCCTTTGGGCAATCTATAGAAATTTCACAAATAAGAAAAAAAGGAAGAGGTGAGTGCAAGGGTAATGAGACGAGAGTTAAAAATATTTCGTTTTGATTATTGTGCAAAGGAAAATTAAAATTTGGCATCAGACAACATAATGCCTTCGTCCATTAATAGTATTAATTACTAAGCCCCACTTGATAACGATTTCATTTGCCTTGAAATTTACAATTACCTTTGTAATTTAGAATTCAGAAACGTATATGTCTTATTCTCATTGAGTCAAAGCAATGTTACATATTTATATAGAGAATAAACTAAACCCTAGAGACTAAGTAAAATTACAATAAAGGACATATGTATATATATATATATATCATAACAACCTTAATATTAAAGGTACAAAAACTACGGCTGGTAAAAATACATGAAGAATATCAGCCGACTGAAACAATTGAATGAGATAGTAGTAAATTAACAGATGAACTAAGGAACATTATGCATATGCAGGAGCCAAATGTCAGATTCAATAGGGAGCCATCAAAATGTACGAGTCATATATTAGATGTGACTTGGGACTGACAAAATCAATTTAAATTTCATATGTACTTCTAAAGTCAGCTGTAAATCATCAATAGTATAGTAACCAGGAATCCCACTAACACTTCCAGGTTTTGGCTCATAATAGAAAGAAAATTATCGATGTAGTTGAAGCTTTTGCAAAGCTACGCTTCAGATGCACATTGACGATGAGATAAAGAAAGAGCCAAAACTAGTTTCGTAGTGCTCATCCTCAAAACCACCAAATTTGATATTTCTCAAGAAATAAGAAGCTGATATGAATACCGTACCTGTAATAAAATCCGCACAAGTTCTGTGCTTCCAAAGCGAGAGGCTTCAAGAAAGCATTGGTTAACATTGTCAGCACCACCCTCCACCAGCAAACATAATAAACCTTGGATTGCTGTTGCTGATATTCCAGTTGCCCATCCAGGATCAAATGAACTAGAAAATAGAGTGAGTGGGAAACAAGCAGCATCAAAGGCTTCCGTGAAATCTTTTCCAGTAAGTTGATTGCCAGCAAAATCTAGGAACATTTTGAAAGCAGATAACTGAAGTTGGATCTCAGCAGCAGAGCTCTGAGTCACTCGGTCCTTATTTCCATGGCACCCAGAATGGAAACCTATGCATTTCAGAGCCCACTCTGTGAACTTTTGAACCTTAGTACCAGCCTCTGCTTTTAAAACCTCATCTCCATTGCACTCTTGGAGACGCTCACGCAACCTGCAATTAATGAAATGTCAAACGTAGGAATATATATCTCCAGTATGCCATGTAAAAGCTTGTTGGCCTGTTACCACATTATAAACATTTTGAATGGACAGTTGACAGATATCATAAAATTAGCTCTAATGAAATAATATAGGAAAAAAGAAAGTATCTAAGCTACTGGCCTGCCCGCCTGACCACGTTTGAGAGCAAACCCACCAACAGACAGCAGGAGTTAAGAAACAGAAAATGAAAAAATAGCATATGAAAGAAAAATAATGAAAATAACACAATGTCCAATAGACTATAGGTAAGAAAAATGTATATTGCCATGGCCAAAAACCTTGAGAGCATCCTAACGTAACAAAACCAGAACAGTTTAGTAATTTGCATCTACATAGTTATAAGAAAGCTAAATCAAGGGAACCAAACGAAAGATATCAATATTTTCTAACTTCTCGTATCAAGTTGGTAGTAGACCAGAATGCAAACTTAAAAAGTTAAACATGAAATATGAAGGGCCCATTTGCATTTTAGAAATAGTTAAGCCATTGGTTACGGGTTTGCACCCTTGGGGATCCCCCCCTTGAATTGATAATAATTGAAATCGACATATAAAAATTATCGGAGCCACAAAATGAAAATATATGAAGTCACCAATTTGCTAAGATGCTATAATGATTATGTATGGATTGAGGGATATAGCAAAAGGCACTTTTGCTCAAATTGGCTACACATTTGAACAGACCTTTCTTTGTTTTTCATCCCACGTAACACTTAAGAGTTCCAATAGTTTACTAAATCTGTCAGGTCCAATACTATGAACTTGTTAGTTAAAAGTGGTTTCCCATCTCATTTTTCCTGCATCAATCAATACTTTTCTTCTTCTCTTTTTCCTTTTTTCTACTTTTCAATTAGGATACCGACTTTCTGGATAATATTGCTGATGGTGGTAAACAAACGTTCCTGAGGGAGAGAGACAGCAAGAAAGAGGCAAGTAGATGGATTTGGTTGCCATAAAAATAAAGATAAACTCATGTGTAGTAATAAGAGTTTATGCTTCACCTCTGTGCCATGACAGTCACAGTATCTGCAAGACTCATTGTTCGACTCTGGCAGGCAGAGACACACGAAGCCAGAAAAGAGGTCCTAAGAGCTGCTCTTGTAAAATCATAAGCTCCACTCACAATGATGTTCTTAATTAACCCAGTTATTCCATGAAGCTCTTGTTGTGTGCTCAAAAACCAGATTGAATCCAAGGTGATACACAAAGCATCATTAAGAGTCGGGGGATCTGCCAAAGCAATCAAACTATCTGCAAGCTCCCAATCATGTGAGCTTACAGCACCCTGAAACAACCGCCCCAACTCGAATCTATCTTGTCTGCTAAGTTTCTTTTCATGACAGGACTTCCCTTTCTTTCCCTGCTTATGATCTGTCACCATTAGCATGGACTTGGGACTTTGTTCATTGGAATTACACCCATGAGCTAGAACAGATTCTTTCTTCACAAGAGGACCTTCTCTGGAGAATACAACACTACTTCCCTCGCCTTTCTCGGATGCAGGAGCATAAACATCACCCTTCTGAATATCAATTTCATTTTCCTCAGTTTTGATTTCCATATTTATTTGATCAAACATTAAAGCTTCATCAGCCACATTGTCCCTGATCGGAACCAAAACTTCTTTCTCCATCCACCCCCTTGATTCAATTTTTCGCCGTACCCCTTCACCCAAAGAGCATAAAAACACCCCAAATCAAACAAAATTAATTTCCCGTCATTCAACAGCTCCACAACATCTCTAATCTCTTCAACGAACCATTAAATCTCAGCACCCCCAAAACAAGAACTGCAAAAATAAAAACAACCAAACACCAAAGAAATCGGAATGTTAAATCCAAAGTCGAAATTTTAAAACAAAAAGCATCACCTAAACTACCAAATAAATAAATAAATAAATACTAAACTCCAAAACAATCCAACTCGAAAGGAAATCGCTAACATACCGTCCAAGAAAACAATTAAAAACCCAGACTTCACAAAATTCAATCACCAGGAAAACCTCCCCAATACGAGCTCCATACCCAAGTGTCTAACACCACCACTAAACAAACCTAATTCAAAAACTAGAACCCAGAAAAGAAAAAGAATCAGGAACAAAAAGTTAAAGATGTAAAGTAAAATATGAAGAAACAATTATTTAAAAAAAAAAAAAAGAGTACCTCGAAAGAAGCAGAAAACAAAAAACAAGGAATTAAAAAAAACAAAAACATTAAATCGAATAGAATCGAATCAAAGAAGAAGAAGAAGAAGAAGAAGAAGGAAAAATGGAAGAACAAACCTGAGATTAAAGGCGGAGAGAAGAGAATGGAGAAATAGGGGAAAGAAGAAGAAACCCTTGATCTTCTCTCCCTGTAAATTTTAGGAACATGAAATCCCTCATCCTTTTTTTCTTTTTTCTATTTTCAGTCTCTCTCTCTCTCTCTCTCTCTTTGTTATTATTAAAATAAATAAATAAATAATTCAGAAAAAAAGTAATTCCATATTTGAAGAATAGATGAAGGAAGGAAGGAAGGAAGGAAGGAAGGCCATAGAATTGAGTGAGTGATAGAGAGTGGAGAGTAGTTTTTTACTTTTTACTTTTTTTCTTATTTTTTAACCATTAATTATTAAACTAATTAACAATAATAAAATAAAATAAAAATTGTGAGAGAGAGAGAGAGAGAGAGAGAGAGCGTCAATTATTCATTGGTGGGATCCACTAATAATGATTACACTTTTCTTTCTCTCTAAAGTCTTAAATCTCAAGTTTTATGAACACAATGTCTCCTGGCCCCCACCTTGTTTTCCTTTTTTCTTCCTTTTTTTTAACTAATTAAATAAATAACATTTTTACAAATAAAACCAAAATCAATTCATTAACTTATAAATAAATAACATTGTATTTCTTTTTTCTTTTATTATTATTGGTGTTTTCATTTTTTTCACTTTGGTTTATCTTTAATGTATTTAATTGCAAAAATATTCTTTTTGGGCTATGAGGGTGGATGACATACTTACATATTTAATTCGTATAACTACAATCATAATGAGAGTATGAACTATGACATCAACTCTCATCAAAACAGTTAGGTTTTCTTTTATACTATATCTTATGGGTTACCCACCTTCAATTTTTAGCTTTCTTTTATATTTTATTATTCTTTTTTATCACGAGTTTTTTTACGTTTCTTCTATCTTAACTTTAATTTCATCACTTTTTTTAATCAAATTTTGAATTTTTAAATATTTTAGAATCCTTTATTATTTCTAAAAATTGAAATTAACTGTTTTAGTAAGTTTTATAGATCAATATACTATCATAACTAATGTTGATGCCCGAGTTTTTTGTCTGAGTGCAATTTCAAATGAATAAAAAAGAGAGCTTATATGACTCCACATTAAGAAAACGCTACTCAATAGTGTCAAACCATGTGTTGTTGAATTGAGTTGCAATTGGAATTATATATCATATAATAATAATTTATAGACATAATATGATAATTTATTGGCCATTTAGCTAAATATTAGGCCACCATTTTCAAGGTAGGAAGCAGGTCTTTACTCTCTTAAACAATTTAGTAGGATCAATTGACTTAAGTTATCTATCGACCGGTTAACCTAGTAAAAACCTTCCGTAACCCACTTCATAACTCGATTTAGGCACAACAACTCTTTTCAATTTGGTCAAATTGCATCATCAACCTAGATAAAACATTACAATGTGATGGTTTTGGATATTCGTTTTTGCATTATAATTTCATCAAATTGCACCACTGGTCATCCTACACGCTAGAGTGTGCTTGGAGGTCACACAAGTGCGCTCAATGTAATTAATGGTTTTGGTTACTTTTTCTTTTGACAAATGTGGGGTGGGAGGACGAAAGAGGGAGTTCCTCTTTGGTGGCGATTCTCACTCCTCTCGAAGGGCCAATGTGTGGGGTTGTGCTTCTCTTACTCCTTGTTACTGTTGAAGGTTTTTCGATGGTGAGGGCCTAGAACTGCATTGTTGGGTCTAATCCTATAGTGAATTATACAAAATATGAATGTTTTAAAAAACATATTATAATAATAACACTTGAAACTAAACTTTTATTCAACTTTGTAAATTTTGACAAAATTGTTGCCAATTAATTTGTGCAAATTAATCTAACTTAAATCTATGAACTTGATACTATTAAAATTGGTGAACTAATCAATAGGTAGTTTACTACAAAAACTGAGTGGATAATAAAAATTGCTAAATTTAATTGATTTTAAATTCAATATAACGAAATAGAAAGAGTAAGAATAAAAGTTGATACAACTTAGAAATGAAACTAAGTTTTCTCAAAAAGTTAATATCTACTCATATTCATACATAAAATTATTTCAACCCGTATTGAACTAGTTTTTGTTCGTGGGGGTGAAGATCTATTTAATTTGATAAGTTTTGGATCCAACGGAGAATTGAACCAATGTCCAATTGATTTGGTTATGCTATGTTCGATCCCTACTTGAAAAGGGACGAGGAGGGCACATATGTGTCTGTTCCTTTGGTGTTTGTAAATCTAAAAAGTATCAAACGAGAAAGGAAAGAAAATGAGAGACCTAGAGGAGTTAATAGACATCAGTTGTGGCTCTACAACTTCAAACCCATTTTTCAAACTCTTTTTATAAGCAACAAAGCCATTTCAAAGATACCAATACTGACAGAGAAACATGATGCTAAAACTATAAAATTTTCCATAGAGTTCTATAAATGATCCGTTTGTTTCAACTCAAGCATTACTCTAATTTGTAACAGCATTAATGACATTATGACTCTATAAAGAGACTAAAGCTATAAGCATTGTAAATATCACAAGAGAGTATGAAACCACAAAGCTCAAAGCTCAAAGCTCAAGCTATTTGATTAATATTTTCAAAGTTGCAAACAATTACACCACACTTGTTTTTCAGATTTGAGCACCATCCATTCAATGGCCAACTACAGGCAAAGGGTTTCTTCCTTCTGTCTGCTGGATTCTAAACCATCTGTTCTTACAAAATCACAATCCTACATTCTTTTTCTCAACTACTCAACCATTTTTAGAAGAAGATGGAAATCTCACACGACTGTTGCATATCATCGTAAATTCTAGAGATGGTGATATCACATTCCTAATTTAGCTGTGTCAGAAAAGAACAATCTAATTCCTAATACTAATTTCATATCATAGCATAGCAAATTGAGGAGGGAGAAGGCATGATGGCTGTACCTATTTTGTTTGGAAGTTCAACGACTTAATGCAGCGGGCATACACAAGGGCAAAGAAGACTGTGAATCCCACTAAAACTGCAGCCACAGGGCCCATAAAATCTGGGCGGTACCCATAATGGTGTTCTATATATGATTTGACTGTTGTATCTTCTGCTCCTGGCACTTTGATGAGAGTCTCTATATCCCTATACTGGGATACAATCAACCCATATACAGTCCACGCCACTGGGCAAATCCAGTAATACCATAGCCACCACTTTGGGATTTTCTGAAATTTCAAGAACGCATTAGAATACATGATTGAATTTTACTATTATTGTTCTAAAAAAGTTCAAATTTGGTTATTCATTTTAACACTTTTCAATTATTCCCTTCCAGTTGGTGGATGTTGAAGTTGGCTGATAACAAGTTTACTTGCTTGCTGAGTCAATAGAAATTTAGAGAAGAAAATTTGGCCACCTAAGAGAGGGTAATTTGAAAGTTCTGCTATTCCTTGGGAATTTGGAATGTGAATTGGAAACTTTGCTTTCTTTAAGTGGATTCCTTAAATTTCTACCAACCCACGAAGTATATTGTCAGGTAATTCTATCCTATGTCAATTTCAACATTAACCAAAGAAAAGGTGATGATTGCAAATAATCAAATGTATTTATAAAATAAAAATATACTCACTGGTTTTGGGATGAAGAAGCCAGAGAAGAGACAGAAGAGTATATAGAAAGCACCAGCGAAAATGGAGGCTACTTGGTGGTTTGGTGTGATAGACACTGTCATCAAACCGTAATAGGTAAAGCAGAGGAAAGTAAAGAAATTGACGAAGAAGAACCAGAAGAATTTTTCAGCTGTCCACTGAAAGTCAACCATTGCATATACAATGAGAGTATAGTAAGCTGTCTGGCAGAACACGTATGGTATTTCAATTATCACCTGCATTGAAAAAGCATTGAGAGTTTTGTAATCATCACTTTATTTGTTCTAAGAAAACGAATTTCAAGTTATGTATTGGAAGCCATCCGCGTACCTGAGCAAGGGCGTAAGGAAACGACGAATACATCCCTGCAGCTCTCTCTCGATAAAATACGCTTCTTTCTGTAGCAACTAATGGTTGTACAGTAGAGCAGTTGTTCACTCCGATAAATAAGACAGAAGAATACATTGCTCCAATAATTGTGTTTAGGTCCGTTACGTCATCCCTAAGCCGAGTTTAGACAAAGAAATGTTAGTATTATGAATAGGAAAGAATGGTTTTGATGATTGGTTTATGGAAATACATACATCTTGGAGCCAACTTTCCAGAAAATGGTTCCTAACATGAGGGCAGCAGTCAAAGCGAAAAGAAACCTAACAAGGTTGTAATCAGGACTTCTCCAGTAGGTCCATGACTGCTTCCAAAGGCAAGATTTGAACTGCCCCCACATGGACTGGGAGTATTGAGTGGAAAAATAGAGGTCTCTTGATCCTGGTGTTGGGGTGCTTAACTCTTTTACTAAAGTCTTATTTCGCCTGTTTATTAGCCATTATCCATATCCAATCAGCTCAAACATGTAACTTCGAATCTCTTTAAAACAAATATATTACTACAATATACAATTTGCATGAATCTTGACTCACTGATATAAGGATGATGCCCTGTAATGGTCAGCAAAGTCCATTTTAAGCTGAACTTCAGCTGCTACTGAGCTTACCTCCAGCATCCAGGTAGCCGGATTGTACTTTTCTTTAATTTTTGGCACTCCTGGAATAGCCTGGGGATGATTCAGTCCAAAATAAGTTGAATGATTCTCTGGTAAAAACATAAGAACTAATACTCCAAGAATTACCTCAAAATATTCAATTAGCTTATGAGAATTGCGACCCAAAGGACCTGCATAGATCACTTGTCCTCCCCTTTTCATTAAAAGCAGCTGAGCCAAATTGCTCGTTTCAGTATAACAAAACAGACAAAAGAAAAAGGGAGCAGGAGAAGAAGATGAATTTACCTCATCAAAAGCTTCAAATATATCAATACTAGGTTGGTGAATTGTACATACAACAGTTCTACCAGTATCCACCGTATTCCTAACAGTTCTCATCACAATTGCAGCTGCTCTTGCATCAAGACCTGAAGTTGGTTCATCCATAAAAATGATTGACGGATTAGAAACAAGCTCCACTGCAATTGTTAACCTCTTTCTCTGCTCTGTAGACAACCCTGTTATGCCAGGGATCCCTACTATGGCATCACTAAGATTCTTGAGCTCCACCAGTTCCATCACTTCATCCACAAAATCCTGGAAAATTAGTCACAAAGAAGCACTTAACTTTAGAGTATTCGGGGTTCCATATTTTTCAGAAGAGGTGGCAAAAACTGATGCTCTCACCATCTTCTCTATGATGCTAACTTCTTTAGGGAGCCTTAGGAAAGCAGAGTAAATCAAGGATTCTTGAACAGTAACTTGAGGAGAGTGAATATCATTTTGTTCACAATATCCAGAAATTCTTGCAAACGTTTCTTGTTGCTTAGGAAATCCTGAAATTTTTATATCACCTTCAATATAACCGCCTGTTTTCCTCCCAGCTAAAACATCCATCAGAGTTGTCTTTCCAGCCCCACTAACACCCATCAGTGCAGTAAGGACACCAGGCCTAAAAGCACCTGTTACTTCGCGAAGTAGCTGGAGCCTATTATCTTTGACCCCATGGTTCTTCATTTCCTGTCATAATAGTGAATTATCATTTCAAATGTCAGTTGAAAAATGAAATCATAAATTACATCTTGGAAGAACCAAAAAGTTGAGACATAAATCTACTTACAGAGGGCATGTCCACATAGTAATTTACACTATCAAAGGACATTGCAAGTGGATTGAATGGAAGAACCATTCCTCGCTTTGTATTCACACCACTCCTAAGAGGGGAATCCCCACATCGTCCACTATTAGTAGATCTGCTGCTCATTCGCAAAATAGTCATTTCTCCTGAATAAATTTAGGAAAAAATGTGAGTTGAATGTGCATGAAAAATATTAAGTTCATTTTTTTCAATTCATACTTGTATTGTTCCCATCAGAAGAAGATAATGATCTTATCATCGAATCTGTTTTTGACTCTGCTTGTCTCGGAGTCAGTTCTTTGACATCTTGCTCAAAGTCCAACTCTTCTGTTGATTCTCTTGATACAATTGCTTGTGGCCTCCCAAAAGCTGTCATGTTGATTTAAAAGAACTAAATTTATGAACCTCGAATAAAAACTAAAAAGCTTTAGACACCTTAAAAGAAATGCTTCCAAGTCTTACGATTTAAGTACATAAGTGCAAGCGTAAAAAGAACATTGAAGAGGATTGCTAATCCCAAAAGAGCTCCAGCTCCAATCCAAAACCAATTTCTGTCTTGGAAAATATCGAAGTTCTTAAGCACAGCCAAACCCAATGGGGTTTTATTGTCTGAAGCCTGCAAAATGCGTAACTTCTTAAGATCCTAGCCATACACAAACTAGATTTATTTATGTCAGTAACATGGTAAATCAAAATCACCACTAGACTCAAAAGGTTGAAATTAACATAATGCCAAACAAAGGACGATTAATATTAAGTCAGAAAGAAATAATATTACCAGAATTCAACACAGAACTTTCTATTCGATTCCCATATCAAATCACTAACACACTCAAAAGCTTCAACTGCTAGTCATTTATTTTTATTCTTCAACATAACAAAACTAGCTTGAAGATATTCTGTTAAGAGTGACATACCAGCCTCTTCATCCACCTCGGAGCAAACATTTCATTTACACTGATGGCATTGTAACTATAAGTCATTGGTGAAATCCAGTAGCCCCAAGTCCACCACTTGGGAATATCGCCTGTTGCAGTAGACACCTCTCAGGCGTTAGCTTGTACATGACTTTCTTCATTTGCGTACATTAGCGTAAATGGGTTATGTTTCTCTATTTTATCAATTAGGAGAATTACAAATTCACCTTTAGGAAGAGTGAAGCCACCAAGCATGAACACAATTAAGAGAGTGAGAGAACCTCCAGTATTGGCAATTATCATGGTCCTGCAGCAACCAGCAATGAACCTAAAGAGCCCAGAAGCCATTTGTTGGATAAGAAACACCAATAAGAACTGCTTGAAAAACCTGCATATCAAGAGCCAATATATTACTACATAATTCCAACGGAGAGAGGGAGGAAAAAGAAGGGTACCATTTGAGCCAATTTTCTTTGCTGATTAACCTCATTTATAACATCAATAAACATATATTAAATTGACATAGTAAAAATGGACTGCATGAAATAAATGGTAAGGATGATGAAAATTAAGTATAATATGCATGCCTTCTCAATTCAAAAGATTAGCTGTATATCAAATTTCACCATATATAGATAAACACTTAGAATGGAGCATACCTGGAAGCTTCGGGTGCAAATCCAATGGTGTAATAGGTCATAACCATCCAAACAGTAGATTCAAGGACAGACAAAGGAAGACGAAGAAGAACAGTAGGGAGTGTGAAAGTCCAAGGAGGGTGAAAAAGAAGGTCCCTCTGCTTGAAGAACACCGGCAATCTGGCAATAGTCAAAGCTATATCTGCATACCCATTGAACATATTGACCATCATAGTGAAAATCAAAGCCCCAATATAAATTGCACCGTCTTCTTCGTTGCGGTGGTGCATTTTGGCCCTGAAGAACACAGTGGCTGACACGAAGCCAACCACGATGAGCTGAACCATCTTGAAGATATGGACGAATGAATTTCGCTTGATAAGAAGCCATTCTTTGTGGGTACAGGCCTTAAGAAGCTCCAATTTGGGGATTGAGTACTTGTGATACACCAGAGCGGCTTTGTGCCCTGACGACTTGTCGTATGGAACTGAGAGCTCGTTACGTAGCTTCTTCCCCACATGGAACTGCTTGAATCGCGATGCGAATTCTGAAACTGTTGTGTAACGGTATTCCTCGCTTCTATTCGCCCAGAATTGCCTTTGGTCCTTCCTCGACGTTACCTGTTTCGTTATCGTTTAGAAATGAAAAACAAACTACATGGTGGGCTTGGGCTCCTAATGGGCCTGGAAGTAAGCATAAGGAATTTTGATTGACCTCTTGCAAGAAATCGGCGGTTCCCTTTCTGTCAGGACACTGAAATCCACACGATCCGAAAAATTCCAGTACGTGTTCTCGTGGACCCTCATACACGATCTGACCGTCGGATAAGAGGATGATGTCATCAAAAAGATCGAACGTCTCAGGGGCCGGCTGTAGTAAGGACATGACCACCGTAGCATCCGTGAGGTGCACAATTTGTTGTAAGCACTTCACTATTTGATAGGTCGTTGAACTATCTAAACCCGTTGATATTTCATCCATAAATAATGTCTTTGTAGGACTTACTATTATCTCACCTATTAACACAAAATCCATTAATTTTCAAATACATCAATCTCTTTATCTGTATTATGATAGACACATATAGTAGTTTATCGTAAACAATCACAAATAAATTGTAACATTTTGCTACATTTGCAAATGTTTTCAAAAGTTATCATTTACGATAGTTTTCATATAAATTACTCGAAATGAAAGCTAGTGAAAACATATTATTATTTTATAATTATTAATTTAAAAAGTTAATTGTAAAATCCATGTTGGAGTACTTGCAATCATACCCTTCAACTTTCACTATTAAAATTTAAGCCCTCAAATTATCCTTCGAGAATTCAATTTTTGTTAGTCAAATTATTGGAAGTTTGAGAATGTAATTATAACCCACACTTGGATTTTTTTTTTTGTAAATTTAGATAGATATAGTTATATTACCATGGTTGAGAAATTAGAGAGTAATGAAATTTACCAGTGGTAACTCGTTTCTTTTGACCTCCAGAAATACCACGTCGCATCTCATCTCCAACAATAATGTCCTTACAAATATCAATTCCTAAGATCTATAAATGAGAATTAAAACATAAGAAGTCAAATCAAATCCTTCTTACTAAATAAAACCTTAATCAAACTTAATTAATTGCTCATTTTATTTTTCATAATACATATATAGATAGATAGGATATATATTTCAATTGTCCTTGAGATAAAGGTATGCTTATTTAACATGTTTTATGACCTTCATTTGATATCAGGCAAAAAAAAAAAAAATTGACTTAACTTTTATTCTAGTTAGTCTTAATTATAAACTTAAATAAATGTTACAATTTAACCGTCCAATAAATTTTTACTCTAAAGAAAAAATCTCTAATACATTTGATAAATTATAAAAAGTTTTTTAAGTTTTGAAATTTATAAAAATATCATTCGATATTAAATTTTTTTATTTTTATTGGAAATTTGAATTTAATATGTTTGGAAAGAGTTTTATATTGGTTTGTTTTAAAGAATTATTAAAATGAGCAAGTGAATTATCTAAAATTGAATCAAAAATTACTAATACATGTATAAACACGAAACAAAATCGATCAAATTTAAAGTTTATAGTTCAAATGAATAAATTAATGTTTGTGTAAGACTTTTATACCAAATATTGTCAACAACAATAATAAAAAAATGAAAAACTATGGTTGATTGGAGGAATCTTTTATTCACTAATGAATTGCAAATTCTTTTTTTAAAAAAAAAAATTATGGCAGCCATTCAAAAAATAGAAAATAAAATATAGAAATCATACACTTACTTTGAGAGTGTAATCAGTAATTAAACTGCTTTCAACTCCTTCAATTGCTGTGGCCTAAAAAGAATTCATAATATAATTTCCAATTTAGGATTAACTTTAAGAATATGTTTAATAATTACATGCTATTGATTCAAATTAAGGACTAATAATAATATCTTCCAATTTACAAAGATTTATTAACAAAATTCAGAAGGATATATCAAAAGTGAAATCACAGTACTAACCTTCATAAATAGATCGATTTCAGCTTCGGGTAAAATTCCAGCTTGTTTTTCTCTTCTTGCCAACTCATTTAGTAGATCTAAATCATCACCACGTAATTAATACATCTTTCTTTCTTTCTTTTTCATAGAGATAATTCTAAATTTACTTACCCTTAATTAAGTTACCAATTTAGTTGATTGAATGTTTTAAGTTTAAGAATTCAAGTGTAACGAGTATTTAAAATATTTAAAATATCAAAAAATTGGGTCTTGCAATACTTTTTTTGAACGAGCAAGTTTGTAGACGGATTAGATAGATTTTAAGGTTAAGATATAAACCTAAAACTTTTAAAGGTCAAACTCGTAGTTTAAAATTAATATGTACAATTAGGACAAACTATCGGTAGTTTTCATTTAAAACCATGGAAAAAATTGTGTATTGAGTTTAGAAATTAGATTGTTACTTACGAAAGAGCTTTTGAAAGATTACACAAATAGTTTGGATGAACAATGCGTTTATAAAGATTGTAATTAATGTTAAAATGTTACCATATCGAGTGCCAACTCCTTGACATCTTGCTGAGAAATCGAGTGTCTCTTTCACGGTCATTTCTCCAACATGGACGTCATTTTGGCTAATATATGCAGATGTCTTTTGAGGCACAAATTCGTTTAACTTGTTTCCATTGTACGTGATTTCTCCTTTAACCTATTTACTCACATAAAAGAAGAAAAAAAGTCATCTTTTAAAAAAATATCACTAATTCAAACTAGTGGAAGCACTACTTTAAATCAAACTAGACCCAAAAATTTTGTTGACGAGAGTTTTATAGTTAAAAGAAATAACATGAAAAAACAAATGAATAGAACGAGGGTTGAATGTGGGCATGAGAGACTGGAAGACAAATTTACCACAGGACTAGCTAATGACATTGATATTGTGCAATACCCTCAAGTCTATACTAAATTCGTCGATCACTTTAAATGCATATTGTTAGTCAATTTCGTGTATTGTTTAACTAGAATAATTCTTATTAAGACATTTTATTTCTTTTAGAAGTGGAAAATGTCAAAGTTTCAACTTGTAACATTTTTATCAAAAACAGGCGATGTGACTTTTTGAGATAAGAGAAAAAGAAGAAAAAGAAAGAAACCTTCAAATTAGGATCCAACCTTCCCGCGAGGGCCAAAAGTAAGGTCGTTTTGCCTGATGATGGAGGCCCCAGTAACAATGTCATCCTTTCAACAATTCAAACATACAAACTCAATTCCTATTCCATACAAATGTGCGTACAACCTATTTTATAAACGTGTTCTAATTCTTTGAAATTAGCAACATTTACAAAAATGATAAAAATTAAAATTTTATACTCAAGTTGATATAAGTAAACAAGTTCAAACATGAATTATTTGCCTATAAAAAAACTATAGAAAAAAATATTTATAAAAAGAGTCAATTTATTTTTAAAAAAAATAAATTTGGAAGTTCTTCGATATTTTTTCTTCTAAAACTATTTTTTTAAAAAAAAAACTAAACGTAAATTGTTTTAATTGAACGAAGAATTTGGGTGGGAAGAAAATGGAGAGTACCGAGAAGGTTTAACAATCCCAGAGACATCTTTAAGAATGGTGAGTTTAGTAGTCTTCGCCAAGTTGATTCCAAACAAACTCAAACCCCAGTCAACCAAATCTCGAATCGCGTTCACAAGACTCGGAAGAGCTCTGTTTCCGATTACACAATCCGCCTCCACCCTCAAATTCTCATATCTCACTTCAACAGTCGGCAACGTAATTCCAACTCTACACAACACAATCAAATCTCACCATCAATCAATCAAACAAAAAACTCATCTCAATACACTTAATTAATTACCTATCGATTCTATCTCTAAGTTTCCTCAAGAACTTCTCGTTATCCTCCTCAGCGACCTTGAAGAGCCTCTCTATGAATGTCTTCCGATCCTCCATTTCCAGATTCCGAACGTCTACCTGTTTGTGTAGAATCGGCTGCGTTTGGCCGCTTCCTCCGAGTTCTTCGCCGGATTCTGCGAATGATTTGAAGATGCTGGTTCTTAATCGGTTGTATGTGGGAAGTTTCTCTATCGCCGCCCATCGCAGAGCTTCTTCGTCTTCTTCAGCGTGGCTGAGGCTTCTCGAAATTCGGCTGCCGGAAAACACGTACTCGATGCTCCGGCCACTCCTCCGGTTTCGGCTTCCCATTTTCCCCTTCGCTAGTTCTTCCATTGTTCACTCTCTTTTTCTCCCCACTAGTACTCTTCTATGATTTGTGTAATTGTTTGTAACTAACTCCCTATATTTATAGCGGTTCTCGTCACTGCCCGTAGCTTTCCAGTTCGTTTGAGTAAAACGGGAATTTGCAAAACTGATACAAAAAATGTAATATTGCAAACGAGGCCACAGTTTTTCATTTTGCAAATCTACCAAAAAAGAAAAGAAAAACGAATGGCCAACACATAGTCGAAAAAATGAATGGCGAGGATTAAAATGAAATGCATTTATAGTTTTTTTTTCCCGATAATAACAATAATAAAGTTAAAATATGATTTTGAAGTTAATTTTTATTGAAAATTGATTAAATAATTATAATAATTTTTTCATAAAGAAATAATTTGTGAATATATTTTTAAATTTTTCTAGTGAAAATGCTAATAGAAAGTAAAAAGTAATGAAAATATTAGTAAACCAGTATTAATGACAAAAATTCAAGATTTCTTTTTTAAGTTTATCACTAAAATAAAACATTTGAAAGTAAAAAAAAAACTAAAAAAAACTATTTATGCATTACGACAAAAAAAAACCGCTAAAAGACATAAATTCATTTACTTGATTTTAGGATAAATATTTGTTTCATTTTATTCTTTTTTTAACAATTATTTGTAAAATAATTTTATTTTATTTTTTATTTTAAAAGATTTTTTTACAAAATATAGCACAAACATTTTAAATGGATAATAAATTTTGTTATATTTTATAAATAGTTTCAATTTTTTATAGCATGTTGGTATGTTTTAACACTTTTTCAAACACATATTTAATAAATATCATATGTTAAGTACAATATATATAGGTGGTGGGGTGGAATTCAAATCACACATATATCTTTTAACCAAAACTAAGAAGAATTATGTACATATGTAATTAATTATCATACAATAATGATGAATCTAAGGGAAGATGAGTTATCACAATGTGAGTAATTATTTGAAATGGATATCATTTCCGGGGTCCCAAAGTAGGTAATATGTAGCACACCTCCATTATATACCTTCCCCAAAAAAGGAAAAGATGAACCTTATGTCATATTTACACTAAATATTTAATGCTTTTCATAATATAATGTGAGATAAACCTTATGTACCTTATGTACATATTTACACAATTTTGTTCACTTTTCTCACAAACCCTCCTAGTGTTACTATTGGTTTAATTTCTTTCAAAATGTTTCATATATCAACGATGATAGTTATAATTTCTTTATATATTCATGATCATCACCCTTCAATCTATCCAATATGAAACTTTGTTCGCATCTTCCAATACCTAACATGCATGCATGATAAATCAAAATCACAACCAACATTTTCTGCATAAGGTATCTTAAAAATCCTCTGAATTCCCTCATGACCTACTTTTGTTTGTGTATATTACACTCATATATATATATATGTATGTAATATTCATCTCATGTGAAAGTATATATTATAATTTTATTATCTATATGAAATGAGAATAATTTTTGTCTACCTAAAATACAATATTTGTAAAAGAATTATAAAATATGTTTTAAGTAATTGACATTGATAGTGTTAAAAAGTACTTTTGACAAATATACTTTTGCAATTCTCTCAACAATACATGTATACTTTTTAGCACCCCAAACGATTTCCTAGTGAATTTCAAATATTTCCTTCTCGAAGATTAAGATTACAGAGAGGAACAATTAGAATTTAGACCTAATTAATAATCTAATACTTAAATATTAATATGAATATTAAACACCAACTAATCTACTACATGCCAATATTTTTACAAAAGAAATGATTTGTTCAATGATTTTCCACCCAATAAATTTGTCACACATCAACACTCTCAACCATATCCTATCAATTTTTTAGATTATCAAAGTAAACCCAGTAATTAAAACTTTATGTTAGGCAAAACCTATGTATATTTAAATTCATAATCCCAAAAAATTAGGCCTCTCAATAATAATTATTGTTTTGGTTTGAACTTTAATAAGTATTAGGGTTAGGGATGATTATTTATGGTTACTATTGAGAGAAAATGTGTTAATTTAGGAAACTTATATTTTTTTTTATCATTAAGTTTTAGGTTTAGTTTTGGCTTGGGTTCCTAATTTTTAAAATATTTCAGTTCCTGTTCTTAATTTTATTTTAGTTTGATTCAATTTAGTTCTTATTTTTACTAATGAATTTTGACTTTTGTTTCAATTTAGTCTCTAAGTTTCGAGATTTACATCCTTAATTTCAATTAATTTTCATTAAATACCGACATTCGAGAGCTTAGCAATGAAAAAAAATAGTAGAATTTAGTGAATTATATATCTTTTTAAATTTTTTTAAATTTAATTAATAGATATCAACACCAAGCTGAAAATTGTAAGTTTTGAAACGATTTAAGAGTCCAAATCGAAACAAAACTAAACATAAAAAGTAAAACGGTAACTTTTTAAAACTAAATTAAAATCAAATTCAAAACTTAAAATGACTAAAAGTGTAACATTTCAAACTCTAAATTGAGGGACCACGATATAAATTATTTTCCCTAAATATTATTGCATAGAAAGCAAAGTCCTCTATATACAATTAAGCTGATAGGTATAGGCATATACATTTCTAGTAGATCTTCTTTCATATACTTGAAAAAAGGAATTGAATTGCAAAAAGTAGAAAGAACGTCCCCCGTTTAATAGAAACGACTCTAAATAAAATTAAAAGGTTTAGAAGTGATTTTGAGTAGAAACAAATTAATACTAAAAATCAAGTAGAAGCAGATTGCGAAAGTAATTTAAGTAGTTTTCTGAAGATCAGGATTTTGCACATTCAAATTGCTAGTGTGATCTTGTGCTTGATTATTATTGTTTCTAATTGAAGTGTTTTCTAAAAGCACTAATTTTCTACTTACTTTGACACATTAAGGATATATAATTAATTGATTCTAAAAGTATACAATGTTTAATTATTTTTAAAAAACTCCTCCAAGCCATGCACACGTACGTAGAACAAATAATTTGATGAATAATAAATAAATTGAAAGAGACAAGTTATTGTAGCACCATAAACATAAAAACTCACTTACCACTTCAAATATTTCAAATATATATATAGTATATGATAGCAGAATGAAGATGTGACAACATATAGTTTACTTTTACCATTAGAACACGTACCCATGCATGCCGTGACATATAGTTCCATTTCTTTGCTCTTCTTACTCTTCTTTTAGAGAACAAGAAAACACATAAATAGAAAATGAGACAGGTGGTAGATTTTATTGAGGAACTTTGGAAATTTTCTGGCACACATATCTTAGGAAGGATCTTTGAAATTTTCCATTTATACACAAAAAGAATGGTCTATAACTTTTTTTATTATTTAATTCATGGGTTACTTTCATCATATATGTTAAAATTAAAAAGAACTATTGATTAGAAAAATATATGTACAGAGATAAAGTTAGAATTTAGTATTGAGAATTATTAAAATTTCTATAAAATGTGTTACGAGAAACTTTTTTGTTTTTTTTTGGAGAGTAAGTAATGAATGAGTAGATATGCATTTTGGGTCGGCTGTAAGTTTGAAAATATGTATGAAATTAATGAGGGTAGGTTGTCTCTATTAACTATATGCAAAATGATATCTTATAGGTATGCCATGGTGTTCTTTTCCTTTTGATTTTTGTTAATATATACACACATGTATACATATTTGATCATCATGATTTTCAAATATAATGCACTAATATGTAAGTATTATCATACTTCTATCGACGTCTATTATAACTTCTACTTGTTTCTATCAATGTCACAAATAGACATATCGATAAAAGTTCTATCTAGGAATGTCTATTAATGATATTGATAGAAACTAGTAAAAGTATAATTGATCAAAATATTTTCAAATGTATTATAATGAATTAAAATATTTCAAAATAAAACAAATTTTAGATTATTTATCGATGATTATATATATTGAAATAAGTCTATCTACGTCTATCATTGATAAGATATGAAATCTTGATGTATTTTGTAAATATCATCCAGAATATTTATAAAACTAAATTGGGTTCGAGTGTGTGTGATAATATTGTTTGTACATGTGTTCAAATATTATATACTAACAAATTAAAATGAAGTGACTTAATTATTTCCAATTCACAAATCACTAACTATATATAGTATTATATTTATCATTAACTATAGTACTTAAATAATTACTCCAAAGAAAATAGAAGGTCAAATAAAATAGGAATCAATCATTTGAAACTATTCTTAACTAAGAGTAACTAAATAGTTACTCTAAATAAAATGGTAATGTCAAATAAAATAGTTCATAAATGACATCAATCAACTTGAAAATAATTAGGAAGGCTTTAATGCCATTTAATTTGAATATAATAATATAATATAGAAATTATTAGTTGAAAATAAACCTAACTGATATTTTCTATTTCGATATAAGAACTCAATCCAACTGACACTTGTATATATATATATGAAGATAAAAACCTCTCCAGTTTAAAATTCGTTGTTTCCAATTTGTACGGTGGAAATTTAAATTTTTACTATAACTATAGTTTTTTAAAATATATTATAATTGAACTTTTAATTACGTGGGAAATAGTTATTTGTGATGTTCGAAAAATTAATAATAAATTAGATGTTATGTTAGATGCAAAATTGAATTATTTGTGTTTAATGAGTAATAAATTTTGAACTGTATGAATGTTTAATAAATTGAGAATAATTTTAGATAAATATAATTACAAATTCAATAATTAATTTATTACTCACAAATTTAAAAAATTTAAAACATTAATTATTAGATTTTTTTTTATTAAAAAAAATATTATTGGATACATTTGAAAATCACATAAACCTAATAGACAAAAAGTCAAGCCACACCTATTAAATAACTTTAATGTTCATAAATCAAACATACACATCTAAAATTTTAATGGCTAAACTTGGTAAATGGTACAATGCCAAAACTCTCAATTATTAATTTAAAATATGATTTACAACCAAATTTACTATGCTTGGGTATGATTAACTTCAACACATGCATAACTCGATTATTTTAGATATATATCTTGATAAAGGGAATCATATACTTAAATTCTTCGAAAATCTATATTTTCTTGAACTTAAGAAGGTAACATGATTAATATTACCTAACTTTTCTTTTTGTTAATTTTGTTGGATTGCAGTATATATTTGTAATATTAATTATCTTTATGAACAGCAAAATTCTTTGTTATTTATTTAGTTATCTACTTTTGATTTTTAACGTTGTGTGAACAATTGACTTTTAACAGCTAGTCGTGTGATGTTTACGTTGGGAAAAAAAATTAGTAATTATTATTTGTTTGGAAAGAGAGTTTATTCAATGGATCACACACAGACAACTATCACGCCCTCCTCAATTATAGCGTAGGAGATATAAACAGGAATATATTTGTTCAAAATCGGAAATCAAGATCTTCCAAGGAGGAAGAAGAAACACACAAACAAGAGAAAGACATGATGGCTTGCAATTGAGTTATAAGAGCATAAACACGTTAAAAACAAGATATTACTGAAAGAAAAGGCAATGTGGAAGACATGCACTATATGACACACTCTTGATTTCGAATACGTTTCTATCACTTTTGATATGATTAATCACTTTAGGGTAAGATTATATCCTACCAATTTAATTGAAGTATAAGTCTATATTGACCTTGTAGAGTAAATTAAATTGTAATATTAATCACTTTAGGGTAAGAATTATATTCAATCTTACAGAATTGAGTCCTTGGCCGAGATGACTTGCTAGTAATATTATTCTAGAAGGAAAGACTAAGACTAAGAAAATTGACATTGACCAAAGTTATAAAAAACAAAAGAATGAGTGGTGTGTCGATTAAAAATGGTCAATTTCTCTCGATTTTGTTAGATTATTTAGATCATTCACTACACGATTACCTTGGCTTTGAAAATCATCTATGCATTAATTCTCAAGTGTATGTAAATTTATTCAAATAATGTTGGTTTTGTATATATTCAATGTTTAAATTGATACGAACATGATTCAAAATATCAATATCAATGAAAATTTGTAACTAATTAAACGATAATAATAGTAAATAAAGAAAAATAAAAAAAGAATAAAATTTGGTATAAAATAGAAAAGCAAGAAAATGAATTGGGCATCGAAAATTTGGTGAATGAGTAGAAGTTTGTTAACGCAATGTATGTGGAAATTTGAAAAGAGAAAATGAGGATGCATGAGGACAAAACTGTCCCCAGATATTTTTCAAAATACTCACTTTCAGTCTCACTTCGGCGCCTTCTTTCTTCTATTGACTTTGGGTCAATACATTTCTCAAAATTTTAAATTTAAATGACATTTTTTCAAATCAAATATTAAGGTTAATCGGATAAGAAAGGTTATTTTTCTTGACAAAATAAAATAGGTGAATACGACTGTTTTCCAAAAAAAAAACTGTAAGAGTACTGTCGAATAGAGTTTTAATCTCTTAAATATATCTAAATTAGTTGAATTACGTTAAGATTGATCGACTTGTGTTGGTTCAATTTTATCGATTGTTTTCGTATATATTATTTTAAAAAATTTATTAACTTTTAAATGAACTTAAGAAGGATATGTGATGTGTCGTGTGTTCAAAATAATAACAGTTTATAGTGTGTGTGCTTCTATTCGAATATTGCTTAATTGTAGAAGAGTTAAATCTCACTTCTACAAATAATGGTTGGACTCAAAAAAGTAAACGTAAAAATTGAAGTGTCATTATTTTTAACCTTTTGTAAGAAACGCTAATTAATAATCATTTTTTTAAAATTAAAAGAGAAAAAGACTTCAGTTTGAAAAGAGAATGATTGTGATGAATATTATGAGATTTCGTGAACTAAAAAATATAAACATTTTGAAAGAACATTTTCATCGGTTCAATTTTCATTTATTTACTCCACGTGTAAATATAGAAAGTAAAATCTTGCCCAGATTAATATAACTTGGATTATTTAATAATTTTACCCAAATTTCATTTGTACCAATTAGAAAGATTAGCTTTAATGTGATTTTTGTTAATCTAAAGTACTATCAATTTCATATCATTATCATATGGCTGTGTTTTATAATTCATTCAATGCAAAAGTGATACATTTTTTTAAAATAATATTTAGAGTGAAAACTTATTGGAAGATTAAGATGGGAGCAATTATGGTTGAGATTGTAACACTTATCTATGTTTGAATTAGATCGTATGAAATTGAAAATTTAAGATTAAAATGGATATACTTTAAAGTTTAGAGTTAAAAGTGTACAAATGATATTTTTTTTGTTTGAAATAATATTTGATCCAAAATTTGAAATTACCATTTTTGTAATTCATTTTGTTTACTTTCGACATTATTTTGTTGTTTATTTTTGTATGTTTCTCTTGCTCTCTTTTCTTCACTAACTTTTGGTCAACCTTCTCGCTCTCATAGGAGAAGAGAAATGGTTGGTAGTAGGTGAAAGTGACATCAAAAATAGGAAGAAGACGAAGAGAAGGGTGAGAGTGAGAAGGAAGAAGAAAAACGGAAGTAACTGACAAAGAAAAAACAAAGTCTAAAGGGAAAACATCGAACGAGAGTAGAAAAATCGTGGGAGAAGAAAAACAAGGAAAACATCGAACGAGAGTATTTAGATTCCAAACTTGAAGTTGGTCGAGTGAGTTATAATAACTCACTTTGTGTTTGTTTACAGTTATTCATTAACATACAAAGTATCTTTCACGTTGCTATTTACAATTGTTTGTTATTTTCTACCTCTCCTCTCTGTTACACTATTTACCAAAAATTAAACAATCCAATTTAAAAAATGAGTTTTTTTAAAAATATAACAAAACGCTAAAATATTTAGAACAATTTCGAAAACAGAAATACCTTCAGATCCATAATAGGAAATTGGCATGTAGTAACATATTTGAAAAACGATAGTTTATATTTGACTATTATTTCATACACTATCGTTTAGATCTTTCCAAATCCAAATGATTAAATCTAAATCTAAAATATTTTTTTTATCTTTTCGGTACGATCGTTTATATTTGGAAAACGATTTTCGTAAGATTGTTTGTAGATCGTTTAAATTGGGAGGGTAAGCAATCATTTAATTTGACTATTCAATATCAAATTATATTTTTTTTTTAACAATCAAATAAAGGTTTGAAAAAAAATTAAAAAAAAAAAAGAAAAAAGTGCATAACAAAGAAAAAAAGAAAAAGGCATAGAAAGAAAGGGAAAAGAGCAGAAGAAGAGAAGAGAGACCATACCTAAGGCCGTAAATATTTCGTCGGATGATTAAGTTTGTTTTATTTATGAAAATTAAGTAAGAGATCCCATTTTGGGCCGCCGGTAAACCCAATCGTCCAATTTCTCATTTTGGGCTCAATTATTTGGGCCGCCGATACAATTAGTCCAATCGTCAGAGATCGGATAACGTCATGACGAAGCCATTCCATGGCCTGAAATTCAATTTTCACTCGTCGTGGTTGCAAACAAAATTGCTTCTCGTCGCTTCTCTGGCAGCTCTCAGGTGAGTTTTCCGGCCTTCTTTCCAGCTCTACCTTCGGACTCACTTCTTCTCCCTCCGTCGTCGCAGTCAATCAAAATAATCTGCGATGTTTAATCTATCTATGTTTATTTGCCGAGAAATTGTAAAATGCAGCCTGGAAATTCAAGAAATTCTCCGACATTTGGGGCTTACATTGTCCGTTGTATGAACTTTGTCTCATGGAATAAACCGAGAATGAAGTTTGTTTTCTTTTAAGTCCCCCCTGTTGTTAACCAAACAGGGGAGTTTCGGTTCTTTCTGTTTGATGCGATTTTATTAATCATCGAGCAACACAACAGTTCTAAGGGGAAAGTCGTTTTTTTCAAAAAAAAAATTCGTGATTTTCAGTGATTTAAGATAGATGTGTTGCTCTTGGCTTGTGACTGAGCCAGTGCCTCCAAATGATAGTGGCTAGTATCGCATTGAGAAAGAAATAAATTTTTGTTGAAGTTTTTGCTGTTTCATGTAAAGGAAACTTTGTCAGTAAAAAGCTTCTATGTTTCGCAATTAGCTGAAGTCAGTAGAATAATTACCCATTCAATCATTAGTTTTTCTGGTTCATGATCATTCTTGTATATCTTTTAGTATTAAATGACTTCCAATCTGTTTTTTCTGGTGGGTGTTTCATTTTCTCATTGGCCGTCTAGAATAATCAATCTTTTAGCTGAAGCTGATCATACTTTGCAGATGCGAAGATCTTTAATTGAGAGGTAGAGGAAGAAGGATACAATTTTATTCTTCAATCAGAGGAAAGTATCTGCCTTTTTAGCAGAAATAATGGTGCAAGATTTGTCAATTCACGCTATGACAGCCTTGGGAGATCCAAATGTTTATGGATCAGCTCTTTCATGGAGGAGGAATTTCAAGTATTTCAAGCAGACAAGTCTAACCCAATTAACTTCCAGGCAATGCTTTTGGCATCAATGCATGCGCAGCTTTTCCTTAACTAGCCAACCCCGTAGATCGAAACGAGGAAGTTTTAAGATCAGAGCTGGATGGTTGTTTAAAGGAGGTGGACAAGAGTCAGGTGGTCGTATAGAGCGCAGTGAAAATGCTAACAATGATATTTTAATCTTCTTTTTCCAGCTGGACCTGGCAACACGAGTACAGGTATAAATGAGCTGTTGTTTTGTTATTGATTTGCTAGTATAAGTGACATCATAGCTCTCTCATTTTTAACTCAACAAGATTTTCTTGGTATGGATTATTTTCTTGCAGTATGCATTGAACATTGAGCAGTATGAAATTGCACAAGAATTGAGGATGAAGCTAACCGAGGTCAGGTTTGTCGGTTTTTATTTGAAATAAATGACTTATTCATAACTTGATTATAGGAGAATATATGTTGTGAATTTTCTGTTTTACTTGTTAAAGGTTGAAGCAGAAGTCATCAAGCAGCAAGAATCGAAAAAGGGGTTAACTTCAAAGAGCGAAGTTCAAGACAAAGGTTTAAATATCATTCGTTTACGGTATAGTCTCACTTATATTATACTCATATTGGGAGTATTTAGATTATGTTTCTCAAATTTTTCTTAATGATTGCTTTTTTTTTTATCACCTCTATTCTCAAATTTAAACTGCTTGATCAAAGGTATTTGTTGCCTTTTCCCATCTCTTTTTACAGCGCAGATTTGCAGAAGGCTGTTGAAAGTGAAAATTATGCTTTGGCTGCACAACTGCGGGATGAAATTTCAAAATTGGAAACTGATTCCCTAGCTGCATCAGCAAAAGTTCTGGCTTACGAAAGTGCTGAATATAGTTTTAGATTGGGACAGAAAGTGAGGCACAAAATTTTTGGTATTATAGTTGCATGCTTTTCACACCAGTGTTTCAGCTTTATTTAATTGCTTTGAGGATAAATATGGTAAGTGTGCATAGTACTTTAGTAAAAGACATGGATTTGGAGTTTTCTATCAAATTACAACATTGGAGTCACGACTATCATAGATTTTTAGATTGAAATGCACAACATTACAGAAAAATTAGTAATGTAGAGAAGTTGGTAACATTCAAAAAGATCATTCTCATTTCTCACCATCACCTTGCATTTTCACTTGAGTGCCCTGTTCAAATGTTTTCATTCTGGATCCTTCAATATGCCACACTTTCAACTATAGTTTCAGTATAGTTTGTTAGCGTCTCTTTCTCATAATAAAACATTTTTCCTCTCAGGATACAGAGGTGTGATTTGTGGAATGGATCCTGTGTGCTGTGAATCAAGTTCTTGGATGGAGATAGCACAAGTTGAAAAATTATCTCGTGGTTCTAATCAGCCATTTTATCAGGTAAGTCAGGTTTAATTGACCTTGTTATGCATCTTTCTTCCTTCTCTCTCTCTCTCTCTTCCCCCTTCTATGACTTTTTTGTTATTTTGCTGGTGTAAGAAGCATGATAAAAAATTGATTAAAAGAGGATAAAAGTCATCCTTCAAAAGAAACTAAAAGAAGTCCCCCTAATTATCTTCATTGGTGTTGAAGATGTGAAATGAAAATATTTACCAATGAAACCCATTAACATGCTTGGACTTGTCTTGTTGGCTTGATGCATCTACAGAGCTTCTTTCCTCTTTCTCTAACACAATTCTTTTTTCAGGTTTTAGTAGATGTTCGTACAGACCCAGATTTACTGGTTGCATATGGTATGTTTTCTATTCGTGCCAATCTTGATGCCTAACGGTATAGAATGCCATAAAACTTTGATTGTTGTTTTATTCTCCTGGATACTTAAGCTTTCTTCAATGTGCGTTGTGATATGTTCTACGACATTTGATTTGAATTTTCTTATATTATGATGCAGTTGCCGAGGAAAATCTTCTTGCTCCCGAAGAACCAGATACGGTGGTTATCGGTTTCCTTCAATTCCATTCCCATTTTCATTTCTAATTTAGTAGGAAAATTGTGTTTCAATGAGAAACAGTTGAACTTCTCTTGGATTTATAAGCTGACCATAGTAATGTGCAGGAGAGGTTCGACCATCCGTATAGTTCCTTCTTATTCTATGGAGTGGATTCAGCCGGGGATTTCATTCCTATAAAGCAACTGCGAGAGAAGTACAATCGGCCTCGATACGAAGTTCCTTTTGAGGATGATGAGCAACAGGGTGACGATTGATTGACACACATCTTTAGAAATCCCTCATTCTCAACACCTTTCCAAAATGGTTTGTTCATCTCATTCATTGATTTTCAAGAGACTTCATGTAAGTTGATAATTGAAAATTCTGAATCAATGTTGTACATATAGACATAGCATCTCATAAACTTCTTCTCGTTGCTTTCGAACCGTATTTAACTTGAACATCTGAAGATCAATAATAATCAATCAATTGCCTTGATATATGTTGTAGTTCTTACTTGACTGCTTTTTGATTAAAAAAATTATGTTTCTTTTAACATAATTTAAATTGACAAATACATTACAATAGAATTAGAGGAAACAACTTGCATCTTTAACTGAAGTTGGTTTTATTGGGGCTTAGCACTTTAGCTAATCACTCTATGCAGTTTGTTTTGAACAAGTGATTTGAAGAATGGCTACCCTCGGTGTTAATCTTTAATGAAAAAGCACAAAATATATATATTTTTTTTTAACGCGTGGGAGTGAGAGTTTGAACACCTTTTGGTGTTGGTATAAAATGTCTTAACGATTCGAGTTATATATTTTTCATGTTCAAATAAATTATATCATTTATAGTTGTCAAAGTCATTTAAGAATCAATCAATAAACAACCCTAGAAGATTCAAAGATCTACACGACATCTCTAGATGATGTATATATGAATCAAGTTAGGTCTCAAATTGACCAAGTATTTTGACCAATTTGTGTGTTTTGAATACATTCAATAGAGCAAAAAAATATAGTATAAATTGAATTTAGTTAAACAAATGACTTTTATGAATGAAATAATAAAAAAGTTGAAGATGAAAAGTGATGGTCAATAATTAATATCTTAACAACTTTAAGAAAGTGTCAAGAAGAAGAGCAAAAGGTTGTTGAATGAAATGAGTGGCATCAATTTGACCATCAGATTTTGAAGCACCTTTTTAAATTTTGATCATCAAAATTTGATGGACCTTTTTAAATTTCCCCAATGCTTTCTATTCAAATTATATAAAATTATATGAAATTATAAATTTATTGCGTTTGGAATACTTTCTGGAGTGATTTCATTCTTTCAACCATTTTTATCAAAATATGAGTTTTTAGAAGAAAAAAAATATTTTTTAATTCAACCTAAACATGACCCGTTACGGATTAGGTAAATTATAAGTTTAGTGTATTGATTTTTTTCCGATTATATCGATTTGATTCCTAAATTGTTAATGTTGCGTTTAATCGATTTCGAAACTTTTTAATAAACTCTTTAAACTGTTTCGTTGAGTTTTTTAACTTATACAAAATATTTAATAGATTTTAAAATTTTCAATTTTCTTATTCCATGTTCATAAGATCGTATCGTATCTTATTTGGTAACTTTTTAATCATTTTTATTATCATTTAAATTAAGCTTAAAAACTCTCGTTTTACTCACAACTTTCCATGTTTTGTTATTCATTTCCTAGCAAAAATTTAAAAATCTAAAAAAATAAAAGGTAATTTTCAAAAACTTATTTTAAAATTTAACTAATATTTTCTAAGAAACATGAAAACACATATTAAAAAACGAACAATGATTAGATACACTCTAAGTTGTACATATTCTTCCATTTTCTTTATACACATAATAAAAAAGACACAAAAAACTACTTTCAGAAAAATTTCCAATGTCAATCGACCATTATCTATTGGGTAAGAAAAATAGGTAACATTTCAAACAACATCTAAATATTTTTCTTTAAAAGACGAAAAAAAATGTTGAAATTCGAAAACTTAAAAGTAAACAAGGAGAAAACAATTTGTAGTTTCTATTTCATAGAAAAGAAAAGACAAAAGTAGAAATAAGATTAAGTTTATTTGATAAGTTTACGACATATATCATCTCATATATCGAACGAGAGATATAATAAAGAAACAGTGACATGTTGATTGATTCGTTGAAAAGAAAATGGAAAGGATGTAATTGGAGGTAAGAATCAAAATGAAAAAGAAGATAATCTTCATCTAAAATTTTAGGAATAATACTTAGAAAGGAATCAATATCATTAAATACAAAACACACAACAAATTATTTGAATATCAATATCTATTAGTGATAGATGATAGCATCGATATAAATATATATATATATAGAGTGAGAATGAGTATTAGAAATAATAAGAAGAAGAGAGTGGAGGGTGGGGCCATGAATGAGAGATGTAGTTTTAATTTTTAAGAAAATCTTTGGGAGTTTGGAAATCATTCACTCAATTTCTATGACAATGACTATGCAAAAATAAAACCCCCCCACTGGGTCCCACTCTCTTCTCCATAACAAATAACAATCAAATTTATTTTTATTATTATTATTATTAAATCACTCTCCTTTTTAATTAATTAATTATCCTTCTCCATACTTTCTGCTTCTTCTTTTCTTTATTCTCTTTCTGCTCTTTCCAATCACACTTTAAACTTATTCATTTTTTATGGTGTTTGAATTCAACTTTTTAAATTAGATTCTTCCTCCAAATTTAGGATAAACTTTTAAGTGTATGATAAATCTCAAAATTTTGAAAATACTTTTTCAAATTTGGTGTTTTTGACAATTTCTCCTTTAAAATATAGCGAGATATAAAGGAATATTGTCGTTTAAAATAATTTTTTATTTTTTTAAATATACATGGGTTTTAGTATATTGTTCAAATATTAATACTTGATTAAGTTTTACTATTTTTTCATCGTCTATTCATTTTATATTATTTTAAACTAATTAATAATAGATAGTAGATTTAAGGTTAAGAAAACCAAACACAAAAAGTAAACTAAAACTATAAATCTAAAATTATAATTTAACGAGTAAAATTATAACATTACGAAACTTAATAACTAACGTTATAATTTTAAAATTTAGTAAAAAAAATAAAATTATCTTTTAACAAGATACTACAAATAAATAATTTTATTGGTACTCCAAAACATCAACACGACTTTAACACAATTATCACTTTTTAGGCAATAAAAAGAATGAAAAATAGATCTGAACCGAGCAACACTCTGTTCTTAATCTTAACGAAACATTTTAGTACGATTAAAAGAAAATAATTCTAACTAATGAAATAATAATATTATTTTATTTCTAAATAATCGTAACCTTTACAAAATATAGCATAGTTTATCTACGGTGGGTCGGACCAAACTTTTACTCTATGATATATATATTTTTTAAAAATTATAGTTTAAAATAACTTTTTAATTAAAAAGAAAGTTCCAAAAACATTTTCAAACATATTAAAAAAATTTACTCAATTCCCATTAATTCACAAAAGAAAAAAGAAAGAATGTATTGTGTTTGGAATTTCAACACGTCTCCAGATTTTTAATTATTTATTGATCAACAATAATAATATTTAATGCTTTCTCCCTTTTACTTTTTCCTTTTTCTCCACTTAAAGTTAGAATTTTGATTTTATCATTAACTTCGTAGCCATCCAAATAACACACATTCACTATGTGAACTTAATTAATTATTCTATTCTAAAGATTAACTTAACGTGGACTTGTTTTTTACCTCTTTACTTTGTTGTTATTAAAGAAAAAAAATAATGTTAAGTATAATTCATTGAACTTTGAAACGATGACGATAGTGTATTGTCTAATGAGTTATATCCGATTCAACGTGTTGAAACGTAAATAGAAATATATTTGTAGTTTGATTTTGGTTAGGAAAAGAGAGTGAAATGAAATAGAGGCAAAAGAAAAGAACTGTAAGTGGAGGTGGAAGAAAGATAGGGAAAAAGAAACAAAGATATAGTTTTAAAATTTGGTGAAAATAAGATTGGAGAGAGGATGAAAGAAGGAGCAAAGGGAAGTGGAGGAGAGTCACCAATGGAGTTTCACTGCCATGGGGCTGACACAAACATCAACCAATACCCAACATTAAATATTTCAATACCATTTCTGTAATTTTAAAATACACACAAGGGCATTCATACTTTCTTCTTCATCTTCTTCCTCCTAATCCTCATTCTTTCCGTAGTACACAGCAATGGACCCACATCATATATGCCAATTAACAACTTGAAAAAATCCACAAAAAGATAAAAGGTTTTTTTTCCTTTTTTTCTTTTTTTTTTTTTGTTTTTGTTTTAAGAACTTTTCATTAGTTTGCAACAGCTATCAGTGTTTTAAGATTAGATTAGATTAGATTGTATTATTATTCTTCAACAACTGTAATTTAGGGAAGTTGATTACGAGAGATATTTGTCTTAATTATCTCTTCTTAAAGTAAAGCAACCATACCAGAGAGAATCTAGAAAAGAAATGAAACCCCCTTCACCTTTTTGATTTCCTCTAAAAACCCAGATGGAAGAAATGGGGAGAGTTCAAATGAATGAATTACTTAAAAAGAAAAGAGAGAGAGAGAGAATAAAGTGAGACCGGATGTTGACAAATTTCAGGGTCACTTCCTTTGAAGTTTTGCTTGTTTCTTGTATTTTATGGAGATTTCTTATCTAGGATCTCTCTCTAAAAGAGGGTTCTCTCTATCTTTTCATTTCTCTCTCTCTCTCTAAATAAACTTTGTTGTTTCATTTCCAAGAGCAACGAGACTGGCCCATCAGATCGATTTCTCTGCCTTTTTTCTTCAACCCCATGACGATCTAAACTACCCCTTTTCTTTTAATGGCCTTGCAATTCCAATATACTCTTCTTCTTCTTCTTCTTCTTCTTGTTGCTGCTTTTTATCATTCCCCTTTGGAATTTTGATAGGATTCTGAATTTTCCCTTCTGGGGTTTTTCGTTAGTAGTTGTTGAATCCTGTGTTTTGATTGTGCGATGTTCGATTGAGGTAATTTAGTTTTCTTATTATTATTTTTTTTTATGGTTTTTGATCGATGGGTTTTTTTTTTCTTTAGTTTGATCGTTTTGATTGTTTGGTTTGATTTTGATTCTGTGGTTTGGCTTTGATAACTGTTTGAGTGTTTTGTGGTGTTTCATAATTAGCTTTTGAGTGCTTCATCATGCATTTGCTTTTGGCACTGAATTCTTGGGTTGTGATGTTGAGTGTGGAAATTTTTTGATTGGTAACTTTTTGGCTAATAACTTGTTTGTTTGCTCTGTTGAATTGACTTTTTTAGACTTGTTATGTATGCTTGTCTCTTGTCTCTTTACTGAGAGCAGTCTTGTGAAAACACAAAACTCTCCTCTGTTGGAATCTCTGAATTCCTGTTCTTCATCTCCCATTTTCAAATATATATCGCATCAGCTATTTCTATGAGACTTCAGCTTTAAAAGACTGGTCTGCTTTTGATCGGTTGAAGGGGGTGTTCTTTGGAGTTCATCGTCTAATGTTCATGACAGGTTCCCTTTCATTTGAGTTTCCATTTCTTGACCTCACAGTGTGAAATTGTGATGGAAATCTATTGTTCCTAATAAATAACTTTTGAGTGCTTCTTTGAAGGCCAATGATTGTGGATTCGTGGTCTTTTTGATGAAGTACACTCTTGTGAACTGTCTTTTTATGGGACTAGTGGTCTGAGCTTCCTCACAGTAGCCTAAGTTTACATAACATGAGTTATTTCATTGTTTCTGTGTAAATGACTTTGTATTAGAAAATTATTGACTGCTCTTCAATGGGATTCTCTAGAAGAAAAAGTGGATGGTTCAATGTTTTTCAAATCTAATGTGTAAAATGTCTATAATTTTCAGGAATGGGGACAAAAGTGCAATGCAAAAGTTCCTTGCCAGGATTTTACCCAATGAGGGAACTTAACAATGATTCTAACAGTCATAGCTGGCCCCTATTTTATGGTGATAGATCATTCACAAATGCCCCATTTCACAAGGTGGTCTTGCCAAGGGCTAGTGCAAATGGATATCTAGGTGATGATAAGGATGTGGTGAAGCAAAAAATGCTTGAACATGAGGCCATTTTCAAAAATCAGGTATATTGCAGTTTGGTTCTTGAACTCTTCCCATAATTTTCCTTCATTTATATCTACAATATGCTCGAGTTTAGTTTTAATGAATTTGTTTGTGTAGTTCTAGCTCTAACTCGAACACTATTTCAAACTGCAGGTGTTTGAACTTCACCGTCTGTACAGAAGACAAAGAGATTTAATGGATAAAATCAAATCCACAGAACTCAGCCGAAACCGTTTACATGTAGATTCATTGCTCTCATCGAGCCCTTTGACATCTCAAGTTACTTCTGAAGATGCTTCAAGACGGAATCTGCCATGTTTTCCTATGGCGAATTCTTCTAGTGCCAGGTTTTCTATATCAGGTGTTGAAGAAGGTCATTCTTCTTTGATTCCAGTAAAAGGCAATAATCAGATGCCTTGTTTCTTTCCGTCACAAAGTGAAAGTACTGTGAAGGACTTAAAGGTTCTCGGGTCCAGACCGACAAAGTTAAGGAGAAAAATGTTGGATCTTCAGCTTCCTGCTGATGAATACATTGATAGTGAAGATGGGGAACAGTTTCATGATGAAAATGTGGCTGACACATTAAGTCACAATCACAACACGAACCCAAAGATTGACCTTGAGAGGGACGCCAAGTTATATGCTGATGATAGTGAGCAATCTGGTTGCTTGCAAAATGCTCATAAATTGGGCACGTGTTTAGAAAAAAACACAAGTTGTTTAACTGACTTAAATGAACCTATTCAACCTGTAGAAACCAATGCTTCAACTTATGTTGATCCTCTGCGTTCTGCTTCTTGTCATGGGGAGACCCAATGTTCCTATCCATCTTCAGGGCCAAAGTCTAGTCCTGTAAATATGCAGAGGAAAAGTTCTCTCATCACTGATAATATGACAGGAAACAATCTTAATTTGGATAAAAACATTAGTAGAGGAGGAATTTTACCCCATTTTCATGAATCAGGTGGCTTTTCCTGTATGTTACATAGTCACATTTGATTTATTACTTTTAACACTTCCTTTTCCAGGTGTATGCTAACATTCTTCTTTTTTATCACCAGGGCATAGTTACAACTCCAAGAATTTATTTCCTCATGGACTTCAAACTAAAGTATGGCCCGTTTCTTCTCAGCCTATGGAAAGTTTTGCCAGTGAAATTCATGAAGCTCCACCTTATCGTTCGATAGATAAAGGTAGGGCAGAACAGTCAAGGGTGGAGCAGGTCTTTGGTTTGCAGTTTACAAAAAGAAGTTCTGAGATCAAGGGAGAACCACCGTGCTCCTTCGTCCCTTCTCATACATCCCCACTACAGCCAGCTGCTCCTGATATTAGCAAGTCCTGGTCCAATTCCAATTCATCTTGGGAAAGTGCAAGTACGAACTTTCAGAAGTTAACAACAACACAAGCTCAGCAATGTATGAGTTCAGTAGCTACCATGCTCAAAAATGTTCATTCCCCGTTTCATGGTATGGAGATTTCTGGAGAAAAGTGGCTTCTTAATAGTGATTCCCAACTCAATAGAGGTTCCGATAGCGAGTTGTCTTACTATAACAGGGCTTTTCTAGGATCTTCGTTTGAGTACAAGGAAGAAGTAGGCCACCCCTCTTCTGTCATGCACTGCTATCAGATGCGGGGTACTGGTAACAATCAAGCTCCCAAAGACTTGAGTCCTTCCATGTCATTGAAACTCCTCAAGGATTCAAATCATATTGATGTGAAAGGTCCAAAAGAGAGAAATTTTAACATGGTGTTTTCAAATAATTCAAGTGGTCAAGCGGAACCTGCGGTTGGCGAAAATTGTAAATTGCTACCTTGGCTTAGAGGAACTACTGGTGGAAGCACAGAAACCACCAATTCAGAGAGGTTCTCAAGTGCTGGGGAACTTATTTATGTTAGATCTTCAATAAATTCTTTGCCTCATAAAAGTTCTCATTTATTTCGTAATGACATTTTTAACAAAGAGTTTGAATCAGTCAGTTCTTCTAAGAGTCAAAAACTTCTTAAAATATCAACTTCCGAAGAATTGCAGGATCCCAAGAAAGCAATGTCTTCTCTCGCTCGATCCTCGGTCCAGTGTGAAGCTAAAGAAAGCAGGGAATGCAGAGTACTTGATATCAACTTGCCGTGGCATTCTTTGGCTTCTGAATCAGACAATCCATACTCAGAGACACTGAAGGAAGGAAAAGTTTCCAGTTTTGGACTCATTGATCTGAACTTGAGTTTAAGTGATGACGAAGAATCTTCAAGACCGATTCCTAAATCAACCGTCAGAATGAGAGGAGATATAGATTTGGAAGCCCCTGCAATTTCCGAGACTGAGGATATTGTTCCTGCTGAAGAAATTATAGAAACAAATTGTGAATTAGCTTCAAAACCACACTGCAAAGACATAAACCAGGAGGATGAGCTCATGGAGTTAGCAGCAGAGGCAATGGTTTGCATTTCCTCATCTATTTGTCACAACTACTTGGAGGATGCAACTTGCAGTTCAGCACAAGATTCTACAGACAATCCCCTCAATTGGTTGGTGGAGATGGCTTTCTTATGCTCAGATGGTTATGAAAGTGAGTCTCAAGCAGCAGCATTGAGAGCGAAACCAAGTAGTGATGAAGTGGAGTCTTCATTAGAAGGGATGGACACCTTTGAGTCCATGACATTGGGACTGATAGAAACCGAAGCAGATGAATATATGCCGAAGTCCTTGGTTCCAGGACATATAACAATGGAAGAAAAAGCTATCAACTTACTGCAAAATCGTCCTCGAAGAGGCCAGGCTAGGAGAGGCAGGCAACGGAGGGACTTCCAAAGGGACATTCTTCCTGGCCTTGCTTCTCTATCAAGACAAGAAGTTACAGAAGATCTTAATACATTTGGAGGGCTAATGAGAGCAATGGGTCATGTCTGGAATTCAGGCTTGGCTAAGAGGAACTCGTTAAGAAACCCTGCCTCTGGCAGGGGAAGGCGGCGGTCAGTGATCAGCCCCTCCCCACAGCCAACTGAGAATCTTCCACTTCCACTTCCACTTCTGCCTCAGCCTAGTAACACTGAGATGGGACTTGACAAAAGGAGCCTCACAGGGTGGGGAAAGACAACTAGACGGCCACGCCGACAAAGAGTCCCGGCCGGTAATCTTTCAGCTATTGCTTTAGTTTAGAGATGGTTTTGAGAGAGTCATCAATTTATTGAATGGACTGTCAAATTTCCCGTTGTACATTTTTCAGCTTAAATCCTTGGCCGGACATGTTTTTATCTATCTGCCAACTTTATACCATATGATAAGACAATGGTGGTACGTTATTTCTCCAACAGATATAGCATAAACATTACAAGTGGATAGCTTAACCAATGTATATCTCTCGCTTAGATTACACTGATGGATCTACTGGTGTTAAATTCTTCCACACCTTACTGGGTTTCTTTTTTCATTAGTTTTAGAAAATCTTAGATATATAGTTTTGGAATGTGGAAGTACGGAAATTGTTGCTTTAGTTTTTTGAAATTTCAAACTCCAATATTTATCTCTATTGTCTAACACTGATGAGTCAAAGGCTTAAGGCTTATAGATTGTTTTATATTATTCATGATATACAGTCAATTCTTTGGCATATTTACATAATCAAGGTTCAAGCAGGTTTGTTGGGTTTTGATGTAGCGAGGTAGAAGCTCAGTCTTGCTCTCTAAAGACCATAAACAGTATACTGAGAGGCAGCATTTCAATTTATTCCACCTCCCAATCTTGTATGTAGTACGAATTATGCTCGGGTTACTGCAAACTGCAAAAAGAAGGTCGAACTTCCTTCACGTTAATTGTTTTGTTCTTTGAGGGAAGATGTTGATGGTCTTCCAGATCGAATACCCCAGATGGTCAGTAGGAATAAGATAGTCTTATCTATCATTTTGACATGAAGCTATGAAAAAACCACTTGAAATAAGTGGAAGGTTGACTTCGATGCTCAGCAGCGATTGGTTCTCCAACATCGCAGTTGAAACCGTACTTCTCATGTGTACGCCATAGAATGCCATTATTCCATTGAATCTCAAGGTTCGTACCCTCTTGAGTTTGATTTAGAAGTTTCCATCATAACCTATTACATCAAGGCGTGAAGTGGTGGGTTTTTCTTAAGTCAACAGGAATCACACTATTGTTACTCATGGTTTAACCTGTTTAAGATTAAAGAGAACTCACAGATCAGTTTGATGATCAGAGGAGTTATTAGCCTTTTCAATTCTCGTCTGTTTCAATCAACCGATCTTCCGAAGCAAAATTTACTATGAGAAAAACTTTAAATTATGAACTAAGATGTCGAATCGAATGAGAACTTGTATGATACAATGAAAAGTGTGGTTGTACACTACTAACTTCTTCTCGAGAAGATCTCTGAGCATTATTAAAAGTACTATATGTATATTTTAATTGTGGGTAAGAGGCATCTCCGGCTCCAAATCTGTAAGCTTTCTTACCAAGCTCAACTACACTGTATGCAGGAACCTTTTTCAGCCCTGTACCCTTCATCATTGACCTAACTTCCCCGAACTCATTCCATTCTCCCCCTGCGGCGTATATATTTGATAACAATGTATAGTGTCCAGTATCATCTGTCTGAATGTTCCACAGTTCTCTTTGGATGTTCTTAGCTATGTCCATTCTCTGGTGGATTCGGCAGCCATTTAGCAGAGCACCCCAGATGCTAGCACCAGGTGGAAATGGCATCAATTTGATTATTTCATATGCTTCATCAAGGTCGCCTGCACGACTAAGAAGATCGACTATGCAAACAAAGTGTTCTCTTTTGGGTTCAATTCCAAAATCCCTCATGGAGTTGAAGAACAGCATCCCTTCTTTTACACAACCAGCATGACTACATGCTGAAAGAACATTCATGACAGTAACATCGTTAGGTTTTATTCCTGATTCAAGCATTTTTGAGAAGAGGAAGATAACCTCACTTATCTGGCCATGCACCCCATAGCTGGAAATAAGAGAACTCCATGATACTACACTCCTCTCCGACATATTGTCGAAAACTCGCTGTGCTGTTTGGAGATCTCCACACTTAGCATACATGTCAACTAAAGCTGTTTCAATAAAAATACATTTTCTAACACCACAAGTAATAAGCTTGTGGTGGATCCATTTCCCTTTCTCTAAAAAACCCAAATGGGAGCAGGCTTGAATCACACTTACAAACGCAACTTCTCCAATCTCAGGACAGGTAACATACATCAGATCAAATAAACTAATTGCTTTAGTAGAGTAACCATTCTGAGATAACCCACTGATCATAGAATTCCAAGTCACTACACCTTTTGGTTCCATCTGATCAAATATCATGTATGCCAGATCTACATAGCCACATTTTGAATACATGTTGATTAGCGAATTGAAAACATATTCATCCATGAAAGGTCTCTTGATAACATGACCGTGTATTTGCAATCCCAGCTGAAGCTCGCCTTCATTTCCAGAAGCAGAAAGAGAACTTGCCAAGCTGAATGAGTCAGGCATAAACCCCTGTTTCTGCATCCTCACAAAGAGATCAACTGTCTCCTTCAACAACCCCTTCTGAGCATAAACTGAAATGAGCGTATTCCAAACTGCAATTCCTCTCCCTCCGATTTCATGAAGTATCTTCTCACAGAGATCATGTTTTGCAGTTGCGGCATATAGTTCAAGTAAAGTTGGTCCTAGACAATCAAGATTAGCGTCTAAATCATTCTTTATGACAACGCAGTGAACAGATTTTCCTTCTCTTAGAAGACTCAAATTAGTACAAGAACGTAGAATAATTCTCATAGTCACAGAATTTGGTTCAACTTCAGTCTTTTGCATTGAAACAAACAAAGCTAGCGCTTCCTTTAAATAACCACCTAGGTTGTAGCTGGAGATCATTGCAGTCCAAGTAGAAGTGCTACGGTAAGTAACATTCTCAAAGACAATCTCCGCACTACGTAAGCTGCCACATTTAGCATACATAAAAATCAAAGAACTATCCACAAACCTATCATTTTCAATTCCCCTTTTCAAGATATAGCCATGAGCAGACTTTGCCAGCCTCAGAACTCCCAATTCACCGCAAGCCTCAACCACGGTGAGTACCAAAACAGAATCCGGTGTCCCACCTTCAGAAACCATACAACGAAAAGCATCCAAACCTTCATTTATCTCTCCATTCTCAACAACACTCGAAATGATGGAACTCCAGGAGACCAAATCTCTGAGGGGCATTTCACCAAACACCTTCCGTGCACTATCTAAGTAGCCCAACTCCCCGTACACACTCAGCAACGCGGTGTTCACAACAGGATCCATATCAAACCCAGATTTAATAATCCTTCCATGAACCCTTTGGCCAACACCCAGATCGCCAAACCCAGAACAAGCTCTCAAAACGGAAGGGAATGTGTAGGAATTGGCCTGAATTTGTTGGGACAGCATTTGGTGATACAGAGAAATGGCTTCCTGATAGCACCCGTTCCAGACATGGGATTTGAGAAGAACACCCCACATGAAGGAATCGGGAGAGTGGAAAGTGCGAAAGACGGATGTTGAAGATTGAAGGTCTCCCAATTGGGAATATGATTCGATGAGCTTTGTGGAAGGAAGTGGGTCATTGTGAAGGGCAGTGACGATGATGTGGGCATGGAGTTGAGCGAGTGTTCTTAATGTGGTGCTCGCTTTGAATAAGGGCATATAAAGCCTCATTCTGTACAATCCCTTCTTCTTCGATCGCTCTTTGTCGGCACTTCCAACTCTAATCAACCGCCGTTGGCCAGCGGCCGCCGGGACGGAAAATTTACTTTAGCAAATCGTAGAAATCTCAAATGTTCAATATTTCGAGTTTTAAGTTAAAAAGAGAAATAGTTATTTTCAAATACAATAAAATTAAATTTAAAAAATTTATATATATAAAATATTATTTATGCTAAATTATAATATATTAAGATATCTCAATAATTAATTAATTAAGAGGTCCTAAAAATTAATTTTCTACCATTCATGACTCACTAATATAAAAAAAAATATTTATTTTCTTTGTATGTTTATAAATATTTATTGAACATAAATTTATTGAAAAAAGTAATCAATAGTTTAGATACAAAATTTTTTTTAAAAAAAGTCCATTTTCATTTTGTAAATAACATTTAAGATTTGGTTTATGGTTATTGTAACTTTTAAAATAATTGGTTATAACCTTGGCCTTTTGAAATATCAACTATGGGAAGAAGTAAAATGGTGTATGCTAGATTTTAATTTTCAATTGTAAAAACTGCTTGAGCGATGTTACATAAATTGATAATATAATTTAATTATATGAAACTAATAGACTTATTTTTAAAAATTATTTTCACATTGATAATTATTTTTTAAAAAAGGTTAGTTTATAATTTATTATAGAATGATTTAAATATTATCAAAAAAATTTAACATTAATTATTTGATAAAAGTTTAAGGAAATATATATTTTGATAAAAAAAAATATATTGTCAATTAAAATTTGAAAACATAGGATGTGAAGTTTTGTTAAATTAATTAATAATAATTTAACTTAGGAAACACTAGAAGAGATTAAGATTTGTAAAAACTCAAACCTTTTCTAAAGTACTTTTGCAATTTTCATTTTTTTCTTCTTAATATTATGTGTTGTGGGGATGCATCACTTTTTCTAACCTAAGCCACTAAAACAATATTAACAAGAAAAAAAATATTATAAAATTTTAGTACCAATAGAAAAATTATGAAATCAAATAAATAAATAAATATATTTATATATTTGAACTAGTTAAAATAGATATTATTTATATTCCGTTTCCTTACTTATAAAAAACAAACTATTTACACTTACGATAAAAAACTCTAGATAAAATCTATTATACCTAATTTTTTGATGAAGCGTTTTTTTTTTAAAAAATCTCGTTTATAATCTATGTTTTATGGTTTTCTACAACATAATAGAAAATAGAGAAATAACATATCTCATGAAATTATAAATATGTCAATAATATCTACCAACAATTACATTTGAATATAGTTTTTTCATTAGCTCGGTTTACCGCTCTAATATTGCATGGAATTTTATACTGTTAATATGAAACATATTTCTTTCATTCATATTTTGACACGTTATTAAATTTGAAGAAGTTCGAAGGATCAAACAAAAGCTAGACCTGATAATGATATATATATATATATATATATATATATATAACAGACATTTTTAAGTGTAGCTTTTGATTTTTCATGAAACAGAGATTATATTGTAAATTGAGGTCAAAACCCTAAATTCAAACGTGAGTTCGGTTTACAAACTATTACATTTTACTTTTCTAAACATGCTAAAAAAAATTAATACAACCCTAAATTTACGTGCAAACCAAATATACAGTATGCCATTAGACTAATCTGAACCTATTTGTCACCTTTATCATTGAATTTGTTCCAGATTATCAACTACAATGATATTTGCATATTTTAAAGATACTTGGAATTATAAATAGCGATATTAATTATTTGTGAAGTTCGTAAATATGATTTTTTAAAAAACTTTAATGAATCTATATCATTCAATAGCCTAACTAATAATATATATCTATTTGACAGATTTTTTTTTGTGACTTTAGCAATGATAGAAAACATTATTTTTATATAATTTATAATTGATAGACCATTTTTATAATTTAATCTTTAACTTGTAACAATTTAATCTCTTTCTACTCTAAAGTTTGTAACGATTTATAAAGTTTGTAACGATTTATAAATTTCTATCGTAGAAAAATGTGTTGAAGTTCAAAATGTTATTTTTTGCATAAATAAATTGGTTAACGGATTAAAGATTTAATAAAAATTATAATCTACTTTTCATGATGATTATTTTCTTACGCTAGGGATTAAATTGTTACAAAATTAAAAGAGAATTCAAATCGTACTTGTCATCCTCAAGAATATATTTTTTTTTTGTAAGAAAAGAAAAGAAAATTAGAAAACTTTTCATCATAACACCTGTACTTATAATATTTGATTTTAAGAGACATCATTTTTTTTTATATATTCAAAACCTATAACTTTTCATCTCCCTTTGAATTTCTTAAAGCAAATTTTATATAGAACTTAAAAAGTTGATATAAATAAATAATTAATTCAATATCACACACAAATAAAAGCATACATAAGCTCAGTAAACAAAAGCTTCCTCTAAAATTTATCATGATTTTCACTTTGATTTCTCTCCCTCTGTATAGATAGCATTCATATACATGTATATATGTATATATGTGTATGTACGTGTGTATATATATATTTTTATATGTGTGCTCTTTGCTTAATTAAATATTATCCAACAATAAATAAAATTAATCAGTTGGAAAAAAGGATCATATTTAGATAACCACAACTTATTTCAAAATTAATAATATGAACACTAAGTTCATTTTAACTATATAATATAATCTTCATTCATGTTTACTTATATACATATAAAGTTGTATATATTTGACAAGTATTGCACACTAGGTATGTTTAAAACAGTACATAGGTATATCAATATTCTATCACTAACGTAAGCATAATTTAATTCATAAACGCGTTAGACCATTACAATAATTTTGAACGGAACAATGGATCAATATTTTATTCACTTGTAATTGTTAAACTAGATATAAAAAGAATTTTTTTCTAGATAATTCTGCTCCTACATGTCAGTAATAATCTTAATTAAAATACTCAAAACTTAACTTGAACAATTTAGTGTTCATATATCACTTATTTTGTGTTGCAAAAAGAGTAAAATTCAAGTCATTGCTATTCACTTGAACTAGAAGGGAAGAAGAAAAAAAACCAAAAAACCTTAAATTAAATTACCCTAAGAACCCTAAATTGGTTTCCATTTATTAATATAGGGTTCAGTACAAATGTTTAACCCTAGTGAAATTTTTTGAAACCACATTAGTTATACAAAATGTCCTTGTGGGATATGGTTGGTGTTAATTATTTCTGCTTTTTCAAAATTTTAAGAGTTTCAATTTTATATCCTCACATCTTAATTTCTTTTTCCACGAGCAATTTATTAAATAATAACACCAATATATATATATTCAAAGAATTTCAACACATGAATCTCAAATAATAATTTTTTTAAAAGAAGAAGAAGAAGGAAAACATAAGCTAATATTGGAGATCTGGGAACATAGAAGTAAATTGGTTAAAGAGAGTGTCGACCAACGGGTTGGATATATGGACAGAAATAGAACACATGAATGAATGGAACAGTGGAAAAGTAGCGTAAAAAAGAAGCAAACACAAACACAAAGTCACGAACATTAATACTCTTTCATATTTATTATACAAACAATACTCAATCGATTCAATTAATACTAATAAACCATAACTGAGGACTCTAACTCAAAAATCAAAGTGATTTCATTATCTTAATAATAAATATAACCCTAAACTTCCATAAATAAAACAAAACAATGAACCCTAAATGATAATAGGAAAACGTAGCATAGAGTTTTCTACGAGTGTAGCATTCGTTTAGGGTTTAAATTGATGCAACTAGTTTCGACAAGAATATAATTTGATATTTTTGTTTTCGTAATATTGATGATGAAAAGACCAAAAGGGGTAGGATGCAGCAGCTTTAGGGGTTTCTATTTGCAGCTTCCATTTCAAGATTTCAGCTGTGCTTCAGCTAACAAAACAAAAGCTGTAACAAAAAAAAGAAAACTTTCTTTCTTTTTCTGTTCTTTTTAATGAAGCAGCTTTCACAAAAAACTTTACCGAAAGGAGATTACTTATGAATACACAGTGATATATAACAACAACAAAGCAAAAAAGAAAAAGAAAAATCAATTTGGGAGTTTCAATTGAATGTTTACAAATGAAACAGCATAAGGCTGTTTGAGATTAATTTATCAAAATGAAGTCAGATTATTTTCAACTAATGGATACTGATTTTGATCTTAGTCCTCTGAAGTTCCCCAAAGTGCTTTAATTTTTTTAAAATAACTCAGCTGCTGTTTCTTCTCGTTTGAAACTAAAATAATCATGGCATCTAAGTATATATATATATACATGTGTATGTATGTATGTATATCTGTATGTATATATGTATGTATCTCTAAACCCCAGCTTTAAAAACACCATTGATCTGTCACTTCCATCACTCTCTCTAAACAAATAAACTAAACCTATAAAAATTATGATACAATATACAAGGGAAGGATGGAAATGAGTTCTATATATACAACTATATATTTTTAGTACTTGAATATTTGAACCTACCGCGTTAGAAGAAATCAATATGCATGGTCAATTACCGAGTTATTACGTTCACTTTTGAAAATATGAAATAGATCATAAGTTAATAATAATTTTTGTCATAGTTGCTCTTTTTCTAAAAATAACTAAAAAGAGAGAAAAAAAATATTTCCAAAACTTCTGACACACGTGTAATTTTAGAATGAATCAACATAAAAACAAAGTATACAAATTTCAATGAAAATATTTTTTTTAAAAATAGAATCACAACAATTCATAGATCAATAAAATGTACAAAAGGAAAGAGAAGGAAATGAACGATGGACAGAAAATTAATTTAATTTATGTACAATTTTGAGAGTATGTATAAAAAGAAATTAAAAAAGCAAACAAACAAGAAATTATAAAAGAAAATAGTAAATGCATACGAAACTATTATGGGGTCATCAGTAATTTAATTGTTTTCTTATTGGCTTTCATTATTTTGATCCACATATATGCTTTTTCTATTTTACTTAACCTCATAAATAATAATAATAATAATAATAATAATAAACAATGTCACCAATAAAATCTAAAAGCTGATCCAAGAACACAACAGAAACAGAAATTATTAAAAGAAGCATTTTCAAAATTCACATGGGACTCTCTTTAATTATCAGTTACCACCACAACCATACATCAACTCTTTTAGCAGCAATACACACAGTATTAAAGGATTCACTTTCCCAAAGCTAGAGCTATACACATGCATATAAATATTTGTACACTCCAATCTGTGTGTCAGTACCCTGTAAACACCAACCCAATTTTCATCCTAAACAATAATGCCAATTATACATGTTTAATTCAATTACAAATAATCCATCCATACATGGTGGACATCCCAATGAGTTAAAAATCTACAAAGAGTCGAAAGAAAAATATAGCCAACATAATTACCAACAACGACAACCCTTTTATACTTTGTACAAATTAAAGCATGCATAAAAACGACAATTATATTTGGCTTTTGTGAGCCAAATTACATGCTTATAAGACACCTCCTATTTTCTCCTAGACCTGAAAATTTATTCAATTTGACTGTCACACATTTCGAATAACTTTTTTTCGGAACAACATACAGCTTTCAGCAAAAAGCGTCCAATTGTCAATAATTTTGAACAAAAAATAAGTTATATATACTTTATATGTATAGAGAGAGATCATGAGGTTAGTGCAAGATTTTTATACCACAAAATGAGTGTGGAGGAGTAAGTCGTACGTCATGTCATGTTGTTCTACGCATCATGGCATGGGGGACAATGGCACCGAGCAAGCCTTCGTTGGAAGGAAGTTGTTGGAGATTTGAGTTTGGTGGTTCTTGTTGTTCAGTCGAACTAGGAGTGCTGGGGAAATGGTGTAGTGGTTGGTCAATGGGAGGTGTGGGAGGGTTATGGTTATTAGTTGTTGTTGGTGGTGGTGGTGGATCAGGGTAAAAAAAATGTGGGATTTGAGGTGAAAATTGAGACCCAAAAGAAGTTTCATGAGCTATGGTTAATCCACCTCGAGGGAATCCAACGGTGTGATGGCAATGTTGGCCTTCATATGTTGTTATTACAACGCTTGAATCTTCACACGACCGTTCTACCCTTTTTTTTACTGTGCATTTGCTGTTTGTGCACCTGTAGTAACTCCTGCAATCATATTTTAAACTTTTACTTCCTTCACATTATAGGGTTTCGAGTATGGTCTCAAACATAATATATTCTGCTATTACGATACAATATTAAAAGGTTAAATTCAAAGACTCCGAATTTCAAGGTTTGTGTCTATTAGTCCATCAAACCTTTTATTTTCAAATTTACAAATTTAGCCTTATCAGCATCTTTGAATATATTCTTTTGGATAAAAAATTGTTGTCATTAAGCTTTCGTATATTATAAAATCTACGAATATGTACGTAAGACACAAAATAGAAGTTTAAAAGATTTCATTACACATAAATGGTCGAATTTATATCTATAAATCAATTCAAATTTGTACTTACAAATTTAACTAAAAATACATATTAAACATTTAATTTAAAGTTTAGAAATCATGTAAACGAAAGTGGATTAAATTTGTACTTTAATTAACAATTAGTTATATCAATAGTTGAGCGAATTAGAAAAGAAAAAAGAAGAAAATATATCAAATCATGTCCAATAAAGATATACAAATATACCCTAAATAAAAATGGTTAGGAAATATATGTTATATTTTAATGCGACAAAGATAAGACATATGAATCTTTATCTGTCTACCCATATTAGCTCTTCTTTTTCTTTAGTTATGCTTTTATAAGCAAATAATATATATACATAAGTAAGATTAGGCTTTTTAATCTAAAATTTATCACGTATTCTCACTAATTAATGATTATGTGGAGATTATGTGCTATATCAATAAAAATATATTTCACATTGCGTATGATTAAATTGGTTTTAAATTAATTAATGACATATTAGGGTTTTATTGTACAGATACATTTGACGAGTTTAAAAGGGACAAAAAAAAAAAAAATACAAAAAGTCACAAATATTCATCTCCAATCAATTTTGTAAAATAAAGAATACCAAAAATAGATGTTAGTTAATTTGTACATTTCTTTTAGTGTCCCTATCCTTGGGGACTAACATATAGGTAGTCCATGCCGACAATTTAAACCACAAGTCTAACAAACGTAAATGAATTGTACATCAAAATAAATTAAAAGCTATATATATTTGTAAGATGCCAATATATATATATATAGGGATGTCAATATAATAGGGTTTCTAATAAATATATATAGATACTATTTTCCAAACCCATTTAAAAGGGTACCTTCTTGTTGGACAAAGTAATAAGATTTTAAGATGGTATCATTCCACCTAGAGTTGCAAAATAAAAACATTTTTCAAAATATGCCAACATAATTGTAAAAATGGAATCCCACTTTCCACCAATAATAATAATATTGTTATAATTATTTTCAAATTTAAAATTTTGTAATATAACTCATATTGGAGATCTCAATGTTATTCTCTCCCCATACATATTATTTCTTTTTAAAAAAAGTAAATATAAAAATGAAAACAACTCTAACAATAATCCTATGGTAATAAATTTTTGCCCAACATCTTGATACTTTTAATATATTTTGTTTGAAAGCCTACGAAATGTAAAAGAAAATAAAAATGAGTTGGATTTAGTAGTATTATATTAGTAATTTGGAGGTTCAATTCTCCGACTCTAAATTGTTATACTGAAAAACAACAAAATATCATAAATATAAATGATAAATATTTTCAATTTATTTAAAAGATTATTATTAATTTACAGTATATATATATTATTATTATAATGACAAAATTGTTGAAAATACATGTAATAGCAAAAAAATCTATATTATATAACCGATAGACACATATAGAAGTTTATTAGTATCGTTGATTTGAAATTTTGCTTATATATGGGGTAAATATTTTGATTTTACTTGAAAATGTTCCTATATATATATTTTAATCTTTTGTTTCAATAAGTACTGTTTTCAGAAATACCATCAACATGGACATGTTATTTGATATTTGCATCAACATTTTTGAACAAGCTAAAATAAACTAAGCATATGCGTAGTTAAGGAAATTAAGTGGGAGTATAGGGTTATACCAACTAACCTAGGGAAAGGACTGTTTTTGACAGCCTTTTGTCCATATTTCCTCCACCGGTAACCATCTTCAAGATGATCAACTTCACTTTTGGTCATGAACGCAAATCTTGGCTGCCGAATTCGCTTTTGCCCCTTCTTTTTCACCTTCCGCCTACAAAATATTTCACCTACATTTATAAAAGTAAAAGCAAAATCTTGAAAATCCAAAATGCAATCCATTTTTTTTCTTTAATTTCACACTAAATTAATTAAATTTCCCCTAGCGATATATATATAAATTAATTAAAGGTGGTGTGACTTGAAAATGAAATAATTGAGGTAATTTAATTAATTAATTAATTAAGCAATTAGTTATACATTAATTGAAAACAAGGTGCATTGGATTAAGCAGAAAATAAGAGAAGAAGAAAATAAAACCCCATTGTTCGCACGAGATTTCCGGAGAAATTTAATTCGTGGACTTGAACTTGGGTTGATGTTGTATTTTTGTTGATTTGATGCGATGCGGTTCAATCTCTAGAATTTGATCCTCTGATTCTCTCTCAACTGTATGTCTACGCTTGATTTGGGGGAAGCGGAGCACGTGATGTTCTTGAAGTTTGTTGAACGTCTACGCTTGATTTTGGAGAAGCGGAGCACGTGATGTTCTTGAAGTTTGTTGAACGTCTACGCTTGATTTGGAGAAGCGGAGCACGTGATTTTCTTCAAGTTGGTTGAATGCTTACGCTTGATTTGAGGAAGCGGAGCACGTGATGTTCCTTGAAGTTTGTTGAACGTCTACGCTTGATTTGGAGAAGCGGAGCACGTGATGTTCTTGAAGTTTGTTGAACGTCTACGCTTGATTTGGAGAAGCGGAGCACGTGATGTTCTTGAAGTTTGTTGAACGTCTACGCTTGATTTGGAGAAGCGGAGCACGTGATTTTCTTCAAGTTGGTTGAATGCTTACGCTTGATTTGAGGAAGCAGAGCACGTGATGTTCTTGAAGCTTGTTGAACGTCTACGCTTGATTTGGAGAAGCAGGAGCACGTGATGTTCTTCAAGTTGGTTGAATGCTTACGCTTGATTTGAGGAAGCGGAGCACGTGATGTTCTTGAAGTTGGAGTCTTGGGAGAAAGTTTGTATCTTCAAAACAGCTTCAATCTTCGAGGGTGGTCAACTTCAGAAGTTAGGGAGTCTTCTAGCTTTTGGAAGAATTCTCTTCTAGCTTTTGGAAGAATTCTCTCTGGATCTTCTAGAGTCAAAATTTTCCAACCTCTACAAATGAGAAGAATTCCTCTATTTATAGAGTTTACTGGTGGGCTTTATGGGTTTGAATCTGGTTGGTCCATGGACCAGACCCATGGGCTCAACCATATGGACTTAGGTTATATTTAGTCTTTGGGCTCAATTAAGCTTTTTTTTTTTTTTTGGCTTAATTGAACTTAGTCCAAGTAAATAATATTTAATTGAACTAAAATGATTAACTTAATCCAACGATTAATATGAAAACATGTGGCATTCTTAGAATGACCAATTTATTTATTTTAACTCTTTAATTTGGAGCATGTGTCAATTTTAATTAGTCCCAAATTTAATTATTTGTATTTTTCATCATTAACTTAATAAATGATGTGGCAACTTGTGATTGGTCTCAAAATTTCTTATTCAACAAATGCCCCCTTTTCGAGATTTATGCACGTATATGGGTGAATGAATCTCGGAAAAGATAAATTTGAAGTCAAAGTACGAGCCTTTTTTTTTTTTACTCAATTCGACATATCAAATTAATCAAACTATGAATTTAGTACGTGAGTTTGATTTAAATTTAAAATAAGGGTTGGAATATGGCCAAACCTTAAAAAAAATTCAAAGTTTTATTTCCCACTTAATTTTATTTGAGGGAAAAAAAAAAAATTTAATATGATGATTTTTTTTAAGTAAAATTTGGAATATAACCAAAATTTTAATTTTGAAATAAGGATAAGGTTTCTACCGTACCTTAATTTATCTTGGGGATGCATAAGAATTTGGAATGACAAAAAAAAAATCAAGTCCTCAATCTTAGGTAAAGTTGGATTTATGGTTCCGATTTAAATTCATGATAAAAAGGAGATCATATATGCAAGTTAATTTAACTTGAATTTTGGAATTGAGAATATATATATATATATATATATATATATTTAAAATATTTAAAAATTTCAACATTTTTAAATATTTTAAATATCTCAATAAAAGTAAACTTGAGATTTATCCAAAAAAAAAGAAATAATTTAAAATAAAAATAAGATAATTGGATTATCTTTTCTTTATATATATATATATTTTTAAAAATCATTCCTATTCCTTTTAGGAATTGGATTTGTTTTTTTTAAAAAAAAATAATTAAATATCATTCCTAATCCTTTTAGGAACTGGATTTGTTGGGCCTATAAATAGACTCATACCCTACTCACTTATACCTCATCCAACGCTTATTCCTCATCCAATCGGCAGAAAGGTATAGAAAACTTTTCTTCTCCCTTTCTCTTTTTTTTTTTTTCTTTTTTTTTTGTGTGTGTGTTTTTTTTTTATTCTGTTTTGTTTTTTTTTTTTTTTTTTTTGTTTTTTTTTTTGTTGTTTTGTTTTTTTTTTTTTTTTTTTTTTTTTTTTTTTGCAGGAATGACTTTGTCGAGCTTCTTCTAGGGACGATCGGGCTTTTGCCGTCAGATCTATCGCCCTAGTTGGAGAGATCGACTCTGTCATCGTCGGGCTTCGATCTTCGTTTGCAGAAATGACTTTGTTGAGCTTCTTCTAGGGACGATCGGGCTTTTGCCGTCAGATCTATTGCCCTAGTTGGAGAGATCGACTCTGTCATCGTCGGGCTTCAATTTTCGTTTGCAGAAATGACTTTGTTGAGCTTCTTCTAGGGACGATCGGGCTTTTGCCGTCAGATCTATTGCCCTAGTTGGAGAGATCGACTCTGTCATCGTCGGGCTTCAATTTTCGTTTGCAGAAATGACTTTGTTGAGCTTCTTCTAGGGACGATCGGGCTTTTGCCGTCAGATCTATCGCCCTAGTTGGAGAGATCGACTCTGTCATCGTCGGGCTTCAATCTTCGTTTGCAGAAATGACTTTGTTGAGCTTCTTCTAGGGACGATCGGGCTTTTGCCGTCAGATCTATCGCCCTAGTAGGAGAGATCGACTCTGTCATCGTCGGGCTTCGATCTTCGTTTGCAGAAATGACTTTGTTGAGCTTCTTCTAGGGACGATCGGGCTTTTGCCGTCAGATCTATCGCCCTAGTAGGAGAGATCGACTCTGTCATCGTCGGGCTTCAATCTTCGTTTGCATAAATGACTTTGTTGAGCTTCTTCTAGGGACGATCGGGCTTTTGCCGTCAGATCTATCGCCCTAGTAGGAGAGATCGACTCTGTCATCGTCGGGCTTCGATCTTCGTTATCACCAATTGAGCTTCTTCGTTTTTTTTTTTTTTTTCTTCTTCTTCTTATTCTTCTTTCTTTTTGTTTTTTCTTCTTTTGCTTCTTTCTTTTTGTTTTCTTCTTCTTCTTCTTTCTTTTGTTTTTTTTTCTTTTTCTTCTTTCTTTTTGCTTTTTTTTTTTTTTTTTTTTTCCTTCTTTCTTCTTCATCATTTTCTTCTTTCTTCTTCTTGCTTCTCCCTTTTTTTTTTTTCTTTCTTTCTTGGTTGTGGTACTAGGGAGAAGATGAAGATGAATCAATCTAGCTTGCGACACCTTAGAGCTGATGAAAATGAATTCCATCGGCCGGGTTGTGACACCTGTTAGATGATAAAGATGAATACTCTCAGCTACGACATATAGGAGAAGATGAAGATGAATCCTCTCGGCTATGACATATGGGAGGAGATGAAGATGAATTCTCTTCAGTTGCAGCACTTGGAAGAAGATGAAGATGAATCCTCTCAGCTATGACATATGAGAGAAGATGAAGATGAATCCTCTCGGCTATGACATATGAAAGGAGATGAATCCTCTCGACTATGACATATGGGAGGAGATGAAGATGAATCCTATTCAATTGCAGCACCTGGGAGAAGATGAAGATAAATCCTCTCGGCTATGACATATGGGAGAAGATGAAGATGAATCCTCTCGGCTATGACATATGAGAGAAGATGAATCATTTTCGATTGCAGCACCTGGGAGAAGATGAAGATGAATCTTCTCAGCTATGACATATAAGAGAAGATGAAGATGAATCATCTTTGATTGTAGCACCTAGAAGAAGATGAAGGTGAATCCTTCCGGCTACGACATATGAAAGAAGATGAAGATGAATTCTCTTTGGTTGCAACTCCTAAAAGAAGATGAAAATGAATCTTCTTTGGTTGCGACACCTGAAAGAAGATGAAGGTGAATCTTCTCGGTTGCGACTCTTAGGAGAAGATGAAGATGAATCTTCTCAGTTGCAATTCCAATGAGAAGATGAAGATGAATCCTCTCGGTTGTAGCACCTAGAAGAAGATGAAGGTGAATCCTTCCGGCTACGTCATATGAAAGAAGATGAAGATGAATCCTCTTTGGTTGCAGCACCTGGAAGAAGATAAAGATGAATCTTCTTTGGTTGCGACACCTGAAAGAAGATGAAGGTGAATCTTCTCAGTTGCAATTCTTAGGAGAAGATGAAGATGAATCCTCTCGGTTGTTACACCTGAGAGAAGATGAAAATGAATCTTCTTGATTGCGACTCCTAGGTGAAGATGAAGATGAATCATCTCGGTTGTAACACATGGAGGAAGACAAAGATGAATCCTCTCACTTGCGACACCTTAGAGCAGATGAAGATGAATCATCTTCGATTGCAAAACTTAGAAGAAGATGAAGATGAATCCTCTTCGGTTGCAATAAGCTGAAGATGAAGCAGAGGTTAAAGCTTTAGCATTGCATGCATCTTCTTCAAGAGGCAGAAACGATGTTACACTGTCGTTTTCATCTTGGAGAGGCGAAGGCAGAGCTACCCGATCGTCGTCCTATCAAAGTTGTACCATCGTTATCCTCTCAAAGAGCTGGAGCTACAGCATCGATGAAGCCTTCAAACTTGAATATAAGGAATCATCAATGAAACTTTTATGCTTGAATTTGAGGGATCATTAATGATGCCTTTGAGCTTGATTTTAAGATTCTTTTTTTTTCTTTTTACATGCACTCAACTTGTACATAGTCTTTGCACGGAGTTTGTACATCTTCAATTTATTTCATCTCATTGTTACTAAAGATGAACATCTTGAATTTAGGGATTTGCCCCCAATTTGTTATGATTCCTTAGTAGAGATGAACACCCTTTGAAGAAAAGAATTAACTCACGACGTAGTTCAAGGTTTTTTTTTTTTTTATAATGGTGGACTGAACTTAAAGTTTTCTTTAAGTTGCCTACGTACCCTTTATAATGTAGGGATCAAGTCATAACGTAGTTCAACTTTTTTTTTTGCTGGACTGGGCTTAAGGTTTTCCTTAAGCTGCCTACGTACCCTTTATAACATAGGGATCAAGTCATAACGTAGTTCAATTTTTTTTTTGCTGGACTGGGCTTAAGGTTTTCCTTAAGCTGCCTACGTACCCTTTATAACATAGGGATCAAGTCATAACGTAGTTCAATTTTTTTTTTTTTTTTTTTTTTTTTTACCTAACAAAATTAAGCATAAAATTTCTTAAGAAATTTACCATTGATTGGGCCAATTCGTAGTCCGTCTTGATCAACGATCTTGTATGCGCCATTTGTATAAACTTCTTTAACAATGTAAGGTCCATCCCATTTAGGTGTGAACTTATTTCCTGTATGCCTTGTTGTGATGATCGGTCTCCTTACGGCAAGTACTAGATCACCGACTTGAAAGGAGCGAGGTTTAACGTGTTTATCAAAAGCTTTGGACATTCTCGCTTGATAACATTCCAATGCTTGCTGAGCCTCTAATCGCTTTTCGTCAAGTGCTTCTAATTCTTGAAGACGTAACTTCACTTTATCTTCGGTAGTCAATCCCTCTTGTACTGCCATTCTTAGTGACGGAATTTCCCTTTCGAGAGGAAGGACAGCCTCCACACCGTAAACAAGCGAATATGGTGTAACCCCTGTAGGGGTGCGATGAGTCGTCCGATAAGCCCATAATGCCTCGCCGATCTTTTCTTGCCAATCCCTCTTTGACTTGGAGACAATTTTCTTTAAAAGATTGCACAATGTTTTGTTGAATGCTTCTGCTAGTCCATTCGCAGCTGCGTTGTACATGGATGACTTATATTGCTTGAATTTGAATTTTTCACATAACTTGTCCATCATACTATTGGAGAATTGCTTTCCATTATCCGTCACGATTCGATGTGAAATACCGTATCGATAGATGATGTGTGTTCGAATAAAGTCTGCCACGTTCTCCTTCTTGGCTTCTCTCAATGAAATGGCCTCAGCCCACCTTGAAAAATAGTCGTTGCTGCTAGGATATAAGAATGTCCTGCTGATGATTTTGGTGTAATGGGGCCAACCAGATCGAGTCCCCAAGCCTCAAAAGGCCAAGAAGCCACAGTTGGATGAAGAGGTTCTGGAGGTTGGTGTATGAAGTTTGCATGGTATTGACAAGGCTCACACTTCTTCACATAGTCTATTGAATCTTGGATCATCTTAGGCCAGTAGTAGCCCATTCTTCTTAGCTGGAATTGAAGCTTTGGTCCCGATTGATGTGCTCCACAAACACCTGCATGTACTTCCTTTAGAGCTTTTACCGAATCTTCCTTTCCGAGACATCGAAGGAAGAGCCCTTCAAGAGAACGGCGATATAAAGTTCCCTTGTAATAAATGAAGTGTGCTGCCCTTCTTCGTATCTCAATTTTATGACGAGAATCCTTTGGAAGCTTTCCATGTTCAAGATACTCTATGATGGGTTGACGCCAATCTTCTTCATCAATCAAATAGGATGTTGCCATGTTCACTTCCTGACATTCAGGCCTAACTGGGGGTAATCCATCGTTGACAAAGTGGTATGTTCAGAGTTACATCATCTGGCATGGTCAAGGCCGTGGCTAAATTTGCCAATGCATCCGCTCTCTTATTTTCTACTCTAGGGACATGTTCTAACATCACGTTATCAAACTTTTCCATCAATTGTCGAGCATAAGCAAAATATGGCTTCAAGTCTTCATGTTTCACGTCATATTGAAGCGAGAGTTGATTGATTATCAATTTTGAATCACCATAGACTTCTATGAATGACACTCCGATTTTTAATGCTATTTGAAGGCCAATTATCAAAGCCTGATATTCAGCCACATTGTTTGAACACAATTCGGAAAGTGCAAAGCTATAAGGCAACATATGCTTCTCAGGAGAAATGAGGACAATGCTTGCCCCCGCACCACTTCTTCGAGCTGCACCATCGAAGTACATAGTCCAAGGTTCCATAACTTCTGTGAAGAAAACCTCATCGTCTGGTAGGTCATCACATAACTTCCAATCCGAAGGAATTGGGTGGTCTGCTAAAAAGTCTGCTAGCGCTTGTCCTTTTATCGCCTTTTGGGGAATATAGACAATGTCATATTGTTGGAGTAGAACCGCTCATTTGGCTAAGCGTCCAGAGATGATTGGCCTGGATAGAACATACTTTATAGGGTCTGCTTTTGCCACTAGATGAACCGTGAAGGCCTGCATATAATGCCTCAACTTATCAATGGCAAAGAAAAGTGCAAGACACATCTTTTCGATAGGAGAATAGTTAACTTCAGCCCCAATTAATGTTCTGCTTAGATAGTAGAGAGAACGCTCTTTTCCCTTTACCTCTTCTTGTGCCAGTAATGCTCCTAAGGACCTTTCTTGTGCAGCAATGTACAATATTAGTGGTTTGTCAGGTACTGGAGCTCCCAGCACTGGGGGAGTAAGCAAGTATTTCTTTATGCTATCAAAAGCGTTCTGACAAGCTTCATCCCACACAAAATTTTCTCCTTTTCTCATCAACTTTTGAAAAGGTTGACACCGACCGGCCAAGTTAGAGATGAACCTTCGGATGTAAGCCAGTCGTCCTTGGAGACTTCTTAGGTCATGCAAACTTTTAAGTCTTGACATCTTCTGAATGGCATCAATCTTGGACTGGTCTATTTCGATCCCTCGATGCCTTACAATGAAGCCAAGAAATTTTCCTGAAGTTACACCAAACACACACTTGAGAGGGTTCATCCTTAGCTGATATTTTCGCAAGCGATCAAACACGACTTTTAGATCCTTCAAATGGTCTTGTCGTCTCTTTGTTTTGACTACAAGATCATCAACATAACATTCAACATACCTGTGCAACATATCATCAAACACTTTCTGCATGGCACGTTGATAAGTAGCACCGGCATTTTTCAATCCAAAGGGCATCACCTTGTAACAGTATATTCCCTTTGGAGTTCTGAAAGCTGTCATTTCTTCATCTGAGAGGGCCATCCGTATTTGATTATATCCAGACGACCCATCCATAAACGACAACGCCTCGTGTCCAGTAGTTGCATCAACCATGATTTCGGTGATGGGCAAGGGAAAATCATCTTTAGGGCATGCATTATTCAGATCGCGAAAGTCTACACAAACGCGAAGTTGTCCATTTTTTTTTCTAACAGGGACAATGTTTGCTATCCACGTTGGATATTTGACCTCGCGAATGAATCCTGCTTCGATCAACTTGTTGACTTCCACCTCGATTTGAGGGATAAGCTCTGGTCAAAAACGTCGTTGTGCTTGTTTAATCGGTCGATATCCAGGTTTAATTGCAAGATGATGGACTGCTACTTTTGGGTCAAGTCCTGGCATCTCCTTGTACGACCACGCAAAGATGTCCCTGTATTCGGTGAGCAAACTCATATATTTATCCACCTCTTCGTTAGAGAGGGACGCACTAATGAAAGTCGGACGTGGTTCCTCTATTGTACCAAGGTTCACCTCTTTTAGCTCGTCTACAGTAGATTGGCCACCATCCTCTAAACTTTGTGGGACATTTTCTGCATCTTCTTCATGAGTTCCAGTCTCCGATTCCTCAATAATGGTGATGTGATGACATGAAGTTTCACATTCCCCTTGTTCCGACCCTTCTTTTTCAGGATTCGTTAGTATAACATCATGTCTTTTTACCTTTAACGAACCTTGACTTGTATTGAGAGTAACAAAAGTTTTTCTTTTCATGCGAGAAGGAACGTTGCTATGAATTTCTCCATTTTCCTTTGTCTCGCAAGGAAACTTCTTACTACGATAATTATCGACATCTGTATGCTTAATTCGACGCCAAACTTTCACACGAGACATTGGTTCCTTCTTCTTTGTATCTATGTTGGAATCAATGTTGTCGTGTGATCCTTTATCCCCGAGATGATTAAAAATCGGAGCACGAGGTGCTTGTACATTTTTCTTTTTAGACACACCTAGCCTTTCAAAGGCTGATGGTCTTGTAGTTGTCAAGGCATGGCATGTGCTTTCTTCCTTTATGGGAGTCGTAGTTAGCCTTCGAAAGACCGAATGTCTCTCAAGGTTTGGTACTGACTGGAGCCTTTCTCTTTCTGCCTCTGTCATGCTTAGCCTTTCAAATACTACGGGACGTGCAACAGATGGTCTAATTCGATCAAATACTGAGATTCTCTGATTATCACCTTCTTTTACGTCAGTATTGTCATCCTCCTCTATAGTTATATGATTGATGTCAACCACTTTTTCCTTCCCCTTTTTAGTTATACGGATCGGTTCTGGCGACTTGTATCCGAGTCCTTTTCTCGACACGGGTATAGAATGTCCTTCCCGTAGAAGCTTCTTTTGAGTTGAGGAGAGCTCAGGTCGGTCATGAATTTCCAAGCTTTTAAACTCGGTGTGAGCTGTGAAGTCATAACCTGCTTTCGCCATCAATTTGTAAGCCTTGGGGTCGAATCCGTCTTTCGTTCGCCTTTGGGGCAAGCTTGCTTCCACCAGATCTACCTTTACCTCTTGCTTCGCTATCTTAGTTAGTGGTGTAGTGAAGTTTTCTTTTATGATTTCGATGTCCCCAACTTTCAAACCTTTTGGAGACTCCATGAATGGTGATTCGCCTTTCTTGCGCCTTGACAGAGGGACATAACGCAAAACTGGTGTGTTTGCAGCATTTTCATTCTTCAAGATCATACCCTTTGTGCTGCGAGTGTATGTTTCACCCTTTCCAGAGTTAAAGGTTCTCGCACTTTCATGTGGTTCTGTGGTTGCGAGTGATTTCAGTTGTGAATTATCTTCTCCTTTTGTAAGAGGGGTTTCTGCAGGCAAAACTTCTAAAATATTATTATTCTTTGAATAAAACTTTGCATCTGCGAAGTGAGACTCAGCTTCTGAGAATGGATTAGAGTCGGCTTCAACCTTCTTTACACCGTCCTGATAAAATTTGAAGCACTGATGCAGTGTTGAAGTTACTACTCCGTTTCCATGAATCCAAGGACGCCCTAGTAACAACTTGTAAGTAGTCCTTGAGTCTATGACATGAAACAATGCACTGGCCTTTAGGTCGCCAATTATGAGTTCTAACCGTATCATGCCTATTGCTCTTTGGCTACCTTGGTTAAAACCTTGAATTACTAGCTTGCTATTTGAGAGCTCGTCCATCAAGATGCCTAATTGCCACATAGTCGACTTTGGCATTATGTTGACAGCTGAGCCATTATCAATGAGGATTCGATCGACTCTCTGTTCTCGAACGTATCCAGAAACATACAAAGGTCTATTATGAAGTTTAGATCCCAACAACAAATTCTCATCTGAGAAGTCTATAGACATACAATAAGAACCACTCTCATATGTCATAGTCGGAGTACTCGAACTTGATGCTCTTGAATTTAGCAATGCATCAATAAGGATGGTTTTGGTCTCTTGAGGAAGTGATAATAGATCCTCTACATTAAACCTTGAAAGGTCTTTTGATACTCCCTCTCCTTCTAGTGATCTTGGAGGGATTCTTTCTTCCTCCGTTGTGTTGATAGCATGACACGCAACGACTTCTGGGTCTTCATCCTGATGATCACAAAGGAAGCTTTTTGGAAGGAAGTCTGCCAAGGTCACTAAGCGTTGAGGTCGAGAGAAATTCATGTCTTCATTATGTACGAGCTTAAGCTTATGAGTCTTCTTCTTTTTCTTATTCTTTTGAGTCTTATTTCCTCTTCTATAGTTTTGGTAAGAGCGAGACTCTCTTTGGGTCGGGATCGACTGCCTTTTCTTTCGGTGGGTCACCACTATCCACCCTTCATCGTCTTCTTCGATTGGTCTTTTCTCTCCTTGAGGATCCTCGTATGAGATTTCCTGAAAGAATTGGACAACTATAGGCTCAAAGGTCCCGAACTGGACCAAGCTTTTCCTTTGCTCAAAAATCAATCTCGACGAAGAAGCCTCAGACATTATCGTCACTTCAGCGTGGTTTGTTTGAGCTACTTCCTCCAAATCTAGCTCAATCCTTTTCTCACGAGCCAACCTTAGAATTAGCTCCTTCAGCACGAAGCATTTCTCTACTGGATGACTGATGACCCGATGATACTTGCAGTAATTGGATCATCTACCTTTCCTGCTTGCTCAGGTCGTTTACATTCTGGCAGCTGGATCAGCTGCTTCTCTAGTAGTTGCTCTAGCATGTCAGCGATATCTGAATCAGGAAATGGGTAAACTTTTTCCTGTCTTTCTTTTAAAGTCAGACGTCGCCTTTCGCTTCCATCATCCTTCTTTTCAACCCTCGCTTCCTTTCCTTTGGAGAATTTCAGCGGGGTTGTGTTTACGACCATAGATTCTTTCGCGGTGCTTTTCACTATCTTTTCAGCACCTTTCATCTCTTTCTTATCTTTCTTTACTTCAGGAACAAGAAAATCTTTAGTTCCTCTAGTGGCGATGCTCAACTCCATATCATGAGCTCGAGTTGCCAGTTCTTCAAATGTGCGGGGCTTTATTCCCTGCAAAATGTAGAGGAGTCCCCAGTGCATGCCTTGGGTGCACATTTCTACAGCCGACAGTTCGGTGAGCCGATCTTTACAGTCAAGACTTAGAGCTCTCCATCTATTGATGTAGTCGATGACTGGTTCTCCCTTTCTTTGTTTCGTATTTGTAAGCTCCATCATGCTTACAGTACGCCTGGTGCTGTAGAAGCGATTGAGAAACTCCTTTTCTAGTTGTTCCCAACTCTCAATGCTTTCTGGCTCCAGATCAGTATACCATTCAAAAGCATTTCCTTTCAAGCTTCGAACAAATTGTCTGACTAGTTGATCTCCTCTTGATCCTGCATTCTCACATGTTTCGACGAAGTGAGCAACGTGCTGTTTTGGATTGCCCTTTCCGTCAAACTGCTGGAATTTTGGAGGCTGATATCCAAGCGGCATTCTCAAGTTGTCGATTCTTTTGGTGTATGGTTTAGAGTACATGAAAGAAGTCTGAGATGGGCCTCCATATTGTGCTCTGATGGAGCTTGTGATCATATCTTGTAATTGTTGAACCGAGAGAGAAGCCACAGAAGTTGATTGTTGTTGTGGCTGATTTTCTTGTACCACGTTCTTCCCTTTGTCATCAACTTTAACGACAGGAGTTTGACTCGATTCAGCAGTTTCACGAGTCTGCATCTGCTCCTTTAAAGCTGCAATTTCGTGGTCTCGTTCATCAACAACCTTCATCAGGAGATTAATTTTTCTCTCCATCTCCGCCATGGCAGTCTCGACTGCTACATCAGCCATCATGACGGACATCACATCTGGGTGTGCTTCTTTCAGTGACCTGCTAGAGGCAGAATCATAATCATTATATAGAGGATTTTCCTTGATGACAATTCCAGCTTTAGGAGATTCCATCAATTGCTTCAGGATGCTCTGCGCGATAGCGGAACCTTGGTCTTGCCCATGGATGATCCCCTTGGAACGACTACGGGTGATAGGTCCCGTGTAGGTGTCGCTTGCAGCTGAAGATTTGGATGCAGCTTTCTTTGATGCCATTGGTTTGCTTGTAGATGTAGATGATGAGAGAGAGATGAGAGGTAGAGATGGTCCCACTGGCGTGCCAATTTGTTCGCACGAGATTTCCGGAGAAATTTAATTCGTGGACTTGAACTTGGGTTGATGTTGTATTTTTGTTGATTTGATGCGATGCGGTTCAATCTCTAGAATTTGATCCTCTGATTCTCTCTCAACTGTATGTCTACGCTTGATTTGGGGGAAGCGGAGCACGTGATGTTCTTGAAGTTTGTTGAACGTCTACGCTTGATTTTGGAGAAGCGGAGCACGTGATGTTCTTGAAGTTTGTTGAACGTCTACGCTTGATTTGGAGAAGCGGAGCACGTGATTTTCTTCAAGTTGGTTGAATGCTTACGCTTGATTTGAGGAAGCGGAGCACGTGATGTTCTTGAAGTTTGTTGAACGTCTACGCTTGATTTGGAGAAGCGGAGCACGTGATGTTCTTGAAGTTTGTTGAACGTCTACGCTTGATTTGGAGAAGCGGAGCACGTGATGTTCTTGAAGTTTGTTGAACGTCTACGCTTGATTTGGAGAAGCGGAGCACGTGATTTTCTTCAAGTTGGTTGAATGCTTACGCTTGATTTGAGGAAGCAGAGCACGTGATGTTCTTGAAGCTTGTTGAACGTCTACGCTTGATTTGGAGAAGCGGAGCACGTGATGTTCTTCAAGTTGGTTGAATGCTTACGCTTGATTTGAGGAAGCGGAGCACGTGATGTTCTTGAAGTTGGAGTCTTGGGAGAAAGTTTGTATCTTCAAAACAGCTTCAATCTTCGAGGGTGGTCAACTTCAGAAGTTAGGGAGTCTTCTAGCTTTTGGAAGAATTCTCTTCTAGCTTTTGGAAGAATTCTCTCTGGATCTTCTAGAGTCAAAATTTTCCAACCTCTACAAATGAGAAGAATTCCTCTATTTATAGAGTTTACTGGTGGGCTTTATGGGTTTGAATCTGGTTGGTCCATGGACCAGACCCATGGGCTCAACCATATGGACTTAGGTTATATTTAGTCTTTGGGCTCAATTAAGCTTTTTTTTTTTTTGGCTTAATTGAACTTAGTCCAAGTAAATAATATTTAATTGAACTAAAATGATTAACTTAATCCAACGATTAATATGAAAACATGTGGCATTCTTAGAATGACCAATTTATTTATTTTAACTCTTTAATTTGGAGCATGTGTCAATTTTAATTAGTCCCAAATTTAATTATTTGTATTTTTCATCATTAACTTAATAAATGATGTGGCAACTTGTGATTGGTCTCAAAATTTCTTATTCAACACCCATTAATTTCATTTGGATTATGATGTAATTAGACAAGGGCAGAAACGATCAATCATTTCAAAGAAACAACAAAGAATTAGGTAACGACAGACCCGTATGGACCAGAAAAGAAAAATAAAATAAAAATCTTTATTAATTTTTATTTTCTCAAGTAAAATCACATCATGATCAATGGTAAGTACATGCAGTAATAAAAATTTAAAAACAAAATTGGTTTTTTTTTTTTTAAAGAAAAAGAATACGTAACATTCCATTTGATGAAGCACATCGAACAAGTAACGCCAACCATTCAAATTTTAAATGTAATCAAGAAGCATTATTATTCTTATCGTTAATTTTGATTCACCACAAAAATAAAAAATAAAAACTAATAATTATTTAACGAAAGGAAAATGGGCATTCCCGCCGCAATAACGGCGATTGGAAAGACAAGTTACCAAAAACTGCAAAACAGTCCCTATATTTTAATGCATTCACATTGAATAGCCCCCTGCTTCAATCCAATTTACAAAACTACCTCCACAAATTTACAGAATGGGGGAAGTTCAACCGGATGCACTATGATCACTCCCATCTCTCTCTGTTTTACCAGAACCACATGAAATTATTGGAATATAGTTCGTTCAATTAACTTTCTATTCAATAATCGCAACAAATAGAAAGAGAAAATTGAATATTATATATATGGATTTATTTGAGAACTCACGGAGTAATGATCTCAGGCGGTTTGTCCAGGGGCTCACCGCTGGAACTGGAAGAGAGAGAAGGATTAGAAGGGAGAGGAAGAGGAGCGTCTGATAATCCAGCGGAGTCTTCGATGAGTGGAGTAGTAGTTGTAGTAGTAGTAGTAGTAGTGGTAGTGGAGGTTGGAGGGAAATCGGAGTGGATCCGGTGAGAGTGAGGGAATCGAGAAGGTTGAGGTTGAAGAGAGTGGAAATTCCAACCGAATTCGGTGAGGATGGTGGAATCGGAATCGGGAGGGAAGAAGAAAAGAGCGTCGGAGGGGGAAGTAGAGGAGGAATCGGCAGTGGAGAAAAGAGGATGAGGAGGAGGAGGAGGAGGAGGAGAATCGGCCATTAATGGAAGAGGAAGGAAGAAGTGAGAGAGAGAGAGAGAGAGAGAAAGGAGAGGGGAATTAATGAATTAATTAAAGAGAGAATTAGGGTTTGAGAAGAGAAAGGGGAAATGGAGTGTACGTTGAAGAAAGAAAAAGAAGAAGAAGAAGAAATGGAAAGGACGCGTAATTTTTTCTTTTTCTTTTTTCTTTTGGTTTTGGGTTTTTGAACTTTTTGAAAGGTTTTGGAAAGCAATGTCCCGTCAATATACAGTTGCGATTGAGAGAAACGTAGAAGGAGGAAGGGAAAAATAAAAAGTAAATTTTAAATTTAAAAAATAGAAAGAAAAAAAAAAGCCTCAACTTCTTAAGAAGAACTAAGTCATGGACGGAGGGTGGCTCCCCACGCGCCCATCTATTCAATTTTACAAATATTCATTATTACGTTTATTTTTTGTTTTAATCCTTAACTCTTATTTCAACTCATTTTTCCTTTTTTTCAAAAAATAAAAAATATATATTATGTTTCTTTATAAATTTTTTTAAACTAAATTTATAAATACACCTCGTTAATTGTTGATGATTAAACACTACAAATAAAATGATATTTGATTTTTAAAATTTAATATTTTGTCTTATAATTTTAATTAAAAATTTGTGTGCTTATGTTCGTTGAAATTGGTGAAAGTATATCGTGATAGAAAATTTTAGAAGAAATTACGAAGATAAATTACAAACACATAAAACTAAAAACGAGATTGTTAATTAGTGAATAGAGTCCTAAGAGTTTATTTCTTTTATGAAAATTGGAATATCTAGCACGTGTGACAATGACTCGGAAAGATATGACAATATTTTTGTTTCAATTTCAATCTTGGTCATTAGTTGTTGTAGCCTTCCAAATAATCTCTAACTTTTGTAATAGTCCAATAGAACCAAACATTATATTACAGCCTTTACAAGAATTACAAGTATTTTTGTAGTTTGGACTCTATCTCTTAGTAAAACATTTAAATTCTCATCCAAATTTAAAAATACATAAAAAAGAAAAAGTTTATAAAAACTATATTTTTAGTTTTCAAACATTTAAATTACTAGATAGCAAAATAAACAAATTGAGGAGTGAAAGCAAAGTTTAATAATCTTTAACTTTTAAAAAATTAAAATTTATAAATCAAACAACAATTTATAATTGAAAAATAAGTTCAAATGTTTAATGTTAATTGTAACTGAAGGGTTATGAATTAAGTTTTGGTTTAATTTATGTTTTAAAACGTGGAGATTAAAAAAAATTAGAGGAAAAGTTTAGTATTAAAATTTGAAATTTAAGAAGGGAAAGAAAAGGAATGATAGTTAGAAAAATGACCGTAAAAAGGGTAAAATGAAGGCACTTTCCGACGAAAAGGAAGGCCATGTTTTTCTGTACCATCACCTAAATTCTCCTTTTCTTTTTCTTTTTATTTCTTTTTTGATCTCTAAGTTATTGTTTTTATTTTATTTATTTATTTTACACAAAACTTCCAATCTCTCTTCTTCTTTTTCTCTCTCATTGTATTTAATTTTACTGAATGCAATGTTTCCCTTTTTTTGTATTATCTATAAACCAATCATTTCATATCTAAAATGGAAAAAGAAATTAAAAACACTTTTCAAAAACAAATAATAATAATGAAAATGGAAAGATCAAATAAAATAAAATAAAATAAGAAAGCTACTTTTTTAAAATTTGTAAAAATATAAAAGAAAAAACAAAATGAAAGTTTGTTTGGTTTAACGGACGATCTTGTTTTTCTGTTTGTGATTTTTGAGCAATAATTTAGGTCAATTTGTATGTTTTAATTAGTTGAAATTAATGAGTTTAGGTATAGATTTAATTGATTAGTAATAATACTAATAATGATCTAATGAAGTAGTATGATAGATATGCACATAAATGAAAATGGATCTCGAAAATCTCGAAAGTAGAATTTTAGTATAAGCGCATATTCCGATGGTAGTTCAAACGTACTGTTCAAGGGTTACTTAATTAATTAAACTTTCTTATCAAAGTAGCGATCTAACTCATTTGATAAGAAAATGCATCCAATGTATAGAATTGTGCAAACCAACTACGCAAGATCTTGATTGAAACCCTAGTCGATGGCGACATGATGGCCCTATTGGATGGTGACCATCCGTGTGAGTGCTAGCACATCCCTCTTTTGAATGGCACGATGTTGACACATTGCCGCCTCAAAGAAAAAGGCTATACATAACCCTATAAAAGCATCTAATGCAACCTTTATTCACATGTATTACACATACTAGCTATCGTTATGATTGTACTCGTTTGTTATTCACTCTCCCCAAATTTCACTTTAAGTTGTTTACTCGCGTTAATTAGAATAGCTATAATGTTAAATTTTGTTGAGTTTTGATATTTTCATTTACACGATCACATTTACTCCAATTACGTCTATTTTAGGGTTAGCTATACCGTATCTACATAATATACGTGTGAAGATTTATCATACTTATTCTCCTAAAACAAGAAACAAGGTATATGGAATATTATTATTATCATAAATATTGGAGAAGGAATTTAAGAATTTATACCCAAACTCACTTTGTTGTTTTAATTATTTTAATTTTTTTTCCCCTTTCCCTATTAGAAGCTATATTGCATTTAGTATCTCTATTATTTATGGGATTATTATAATTTTAAGTTAAAGTAGCTATCTCAATACCACTATTAGTAAATAGCTCATTACTATTACACATACATTTATATATATTTATTATAATCTAGAAATGAAAGTGAAATACTAATTATTATAAAGTTTTAAAGGATTACATTTAGCATGCATCTATGTAATTACAAGTAGTTATGTAATGCATGCACATATTGAATATATTCTAAATTTGTACGTGGAGATCAAATTCTAATTAATTATGTTCTTTTAATTTTATTTTAACAATATGCAGATGAAAACATTCGAATTTATAATCTCTCTTGATCGATAATTTTAGATTTTATAATAGTTTAGCGTTTCAATGTCTGCACGAATTGAGATATATCCAGGTGCACTCAACTGACCTATCGTATATTTTTCGAAAAAAATATATGTATAAATTGAGAGGTTTGATTCTAAATGTTTTTAAATTCAAAATGATAAGAATCTAATTTGTAACTCGAACCATAGCTACATTTTGGCCTATGTACACACCTTATTTTATACGATAATTTATTTTAGATTTCACTAATTATTACGTGAAAGAGATTATTTTTGCAAGATTTTTATAGCGTTTGTTTAGAAAAACGTAAGAATCTAAGTTATTGGATTGGTTTTTTATATTCTTCTATTTACTTACATTAGTGATATCAATTTGGAAGGAATTGGTGTCAGCAACAAAACATTATTTGTATGATATAATTGATTTTTGGGAGATTAATTTCCTTATATTCAACACATTCTTTTGTAGAAGCTTAGCGGAGAAATTGCATAGTTATGTAATTAATTATGATACAACTAATTAAAACCTTACGCAAATTGCACATAATCTCTCAAATATATAAGAGAAGAATATTATTGAATCTTAGCACTTATGGAAAGGGATTTGATCAATACCAATTCCAACCCCAATTTCATGTCATCAATACTATAAAATTATGGACTTTAATGTCAGTTCAAAACTGACACTAAAATTTTCTTTATCAAAATTTAAACTATTATTCCAACCCTAGAATGATTTCATGTCATCTACTTTTGTTTTTTTTTTTTTTTAATTAATTGATTACATAAAGAAAATGCAAAGTAATGTTTATTATTATTATTATTATTATTATCATTCATATAAGCAATTAATTAATTAGACGGTTACCAACTTGAAGTATTATTTTGGAAGTAGGTTTTTAATAATTTGATGGGCGTTGGGTGATGAGGAGTACTATAGTATAGTGTGTCCTCCCAATTTTAATGCCCTAAACCTAAGCATATATTTAATTATGCTATTAAAATTTCTAATCACAATCCATTTTATTTTATTTTTATGCTCTATGGGCCTATATATTTTCAATGATATATATAACAATATTCACTTTTCGCGGGTCACATCCTATCAACCTATCTTATGGTTGTGTGATTGTACGATAACTCATATTCATTGTATTAATTAAAAAGTTTAATTAACATAGTTTGATGTAGTACTTAGGGATATGAACGCATATGGTTAGACATAATAGCTAATTTAAATCCTCAACTTTTCTTATTTTTTAGATATATATAACATTTAAAAAAAAATTAAAGGTCAAGTTTTTTAATCGTTTTGTTTCTAAAATGAAACCTATATAAACCTCTTTTATCTTTAGGGTGGATGAGTTTGGTAATAGAATTTAGGCTTTTAAAATAGTGTAATTCAAAACTCAGGTTTGGATTGAACGTTTTGGGTCTGGTTTATAATACCCAAACCAATTTTGTTTTCACATTTCTGAACTCGCGCCCTCTTTTTCCACCATTTTCACGTTGCACGATCTCATTTTCTTTCCGCCCTCATTTATTCCTCATCCATTCTAACGCCCATCAAGTTCTTAGAATTCTTGATTAAATCTCATGCTTTGTTGTCTATTTTTTACCAAAATGGTGACGTGTAAAACTATTCATCTTAATTCACTTATTACTTAAAAAAATCCTAATTCACTTCCAATTATTTCTCCTTAGGATATATATTTTCAAATGTTTTAAAAATGGGAATTTATACATTGGAGTTTTACTTGAATGCCCCTTTTGTATGCATAAATTTAGGATGACAGGGAAAGGGTAAAAAGGTAATTTTGAAGCTATTGATCTATAGATGTGGTTGCAAATGAAGAGGTTCTCTATTATTCCAAAACTCCTTTTTAGGGAAATTTAATTTAAGCTAATTTAGAGGGTCTTGTTTTAGTAATGAAGAAAGAGTACTAAACCTAACAAGTAGGTTTGGTATTATTTTTTTTTTTTGATATCCAACTTCCCATTTATAAAATTTTAGATTACACACAACATATATATATATATATACCTAAAAATATCAACAACATAAAGTGATTATAATTTAAAGTACTATAAAAAGCTTAACAAACATGACCCTCATCCGTGTTTTTGCATCCGCAATTTAAAACATAATCAATCAATAAAAATAGAATAATTTTATAATTCATCGTGTTTACCACACTTTAATTACAATGCATGGGAATCAAACATTCGTACCTTCAATCTTCAATTATATATTTTTTATCGGAGTGAAAATGATAGACCGAACAAATATTAATCAAGTTGATTAATCAAAACCGATTTAACTAAGGGTAGTTGGTTGAAATTGATTTAAAGATTTACTAGATCAATCTTAGTAAATTCATTAGTGATTTCGTTAAAATCCAACTTGTACCAACAATGCTTACTCCAAAATTTACTAAATTTCGTTTACTATATTACAAAAATATAATTTCAAAATAAAAATAAATAAATTATTACATTATCTTATTTTGTCAATTAATTACAATATTAGTTCATTTTGAATTTTTTTTTTGTCTATTTTAAAAGTATTCATAATAAAATTATGCTTTTTGTCAAAATTGAAAATTGAATTATTGAGTGAGTGTGTTTTATATTCTTAATTTTAAGTTAATTAAACATTATCCTTTTTTTTTCAAAGTATAAGATTTTGAATAAATAAAAATGAAAAAGTGACATTTTTAATTCTTAGAACTGAATATTATTTCTTAGATTCTCTTTTTTTTTAAATTAACTTTAAAATTAAAATATAAAAAATATTTCATACTACCTAAGCTTAAAAAAGAAAAGAAAAAGAAAAAGAAAAAGAGAAACAATATCAAACAATTATTAACAATTAAAACTAACTATCTAAAATTAATCAAATCAACTATTAATCACAAAATTATAGTCTCATACATGTGATGAAACATACATTCAACCAATTCATATTTGTTCTAAAATTTAGAGAATCGTTGAAACGAGAGATTATTTGATTATTCGATTCTTCGACGTTTAAATAAAAAAATTAAATCAAATATATCAAAATAGATAAATTGGTTAATAATCTAATACTTGAAATGTCAATATATATGATTTAAAAAAAAGAAGAAGAAGAAGAAGAAATTGGTGAAAGAAAATAGAAAGGAAAGGAAGGGATTGTGATCACGTGGTTGATTGAAGGGAATATTTAGAAAAAGGAAAGAGAGAAAGGGGAACTAATCAGAATCTTTCTTCTTTCTTCTTTTCCTTTTAATTAATAAGCTAACTTGATTCTAAAGCAAAAATCTCATTTTCACCCCCACACCCCTATACTATTTCCTTTTTACATTACCAACCCAACCAACCTTTTCTTTCTTTCTTTTTTCTTTTTTCTTTTTCTTCCATTATCACCTTTTTATATATAATTTATCTTTTTTTTGTACGAAGTATATAAAATTAAAAAAATAGATCATTCTATATGCGGATTAACATCTTACTCTTACTCCTTTCTCTTCTGTTAAGTACTCTCTATTCTTTATCGCTCTTTGCTCAGTAGTGATGAGAATCGAGAGCCTTCCGCACACATGCATGATAAGGTGGTTTTGGAAAAAAAAATCTCAAAAGTGGGGTAAATTTCATTATCTGGATATGAAATGTGGATCAACGGTGATTATTTGCCTTTTCAAACTTACACAATCCTAAAACTTTTAAATAAAGTGTATGGGTTGTTTATTGAAGAAACTTTTTCTCTCATGACTTTACAATCTACACGATTGTTGGATTCCCTTGAAAAAAACATACCTAATTGGCTAATTTCAATATCAAGTTGTCCCCTCTTTACCTAAAAATCCACCGTATGATGTATGAACTAATTTCCTTTTTCCATTTTTACCCAAACAACGCCACATCCTTAAATCTCTTACAATCTTATCAAAATAGAATCGTTAGCTTAGTTACGTTAATCAAAATTTCTCATCCTCAAAATTCACTTACCCACAATCAAACAACATAAAATTTAAAAAAGTTGCAATAATAGAAAGAAAAAAAACCATAGAGATAAAAACGATAGACGACCAAAAAAACATAGCCGAGCAACATCGAAGTCGATTTGGGTTGAAAAACAAGAGGGTTTGGTTTCGGAAAGCTTTAAATCAAGAATTTTTCAAAAGTATTTTTAAGTGTTAAACCGATTAATAACCGACTTTTATCGACAGTGATCATCCCTAGTAATTAATGTGATATCTATTATATACTCGATGGATGGATGGAGGAAGGTTAAGATGACGTATTAGTGTATATTAGAAATTGTTTTTCACTTTTTGGTGGGTCGTACGAGCATTTGAAGGACACGTGTTAGAAGATGAAGGAGTACCCCACATTGTCAATTCAAGAGATTTTTGGAGATTTCAACTTTTTGGTAAGTGGAGGGAAAGCCCATTGCCCACACACAAAATATCTTTACTTGCTTCCTTATCATCTTCATTACTTTCTTTCTTTTCTTTTCTCTTTTTAATTTAGCTAATCAAATCTTAAGATAACATATTTAGTTGGTTATATTGGTCATTATTAGTCCTAATTTTAATTAATTAACTTCTCATAAGTGTGAATAAATTAATTATACCTTTGTGTATGGTTGAAAGGTCTGTCAATATTGGAAATGATATCTCAAGACTTCCTTTTTTTACTAAATAAAGTGAAGCCTTAGTTTTCATAATTCACTTAATTTTGGTTTCATTTGTGTGGTAATTTAATCATCTCTATCCCAAACAAACACACTCCATCATGTCATTAACAAAAAAAAAAAAAAATCTAAATTTAATACGAAATTTCACAAATATCCTAAATTAAAATTTATTATTTTAATTAGAATTTGGTATATTTTTAGAACAATTTTAACCTTATTTTCATTATTTATTATATATGATTTTCAAAGTTAATTTTAAATTATTTTCATATTCATGTTAAGCTAAATGATAACTTTTTTTATTTATGTTATTATTATGGAAATAGATAAATCCTTTTTCTAATATGAAATAATATAATAATTAAATATAAATTTATATAACTATTTTCATTACCTTATAAAAAAATCTTAGAAATTTCTTTCCGAGCTGGCAATGAGTTCTTCATCTTTTTTTTTTTGTGATTTGTCACGTATATGTTACTGTATATATTCAATAATACATACATATATTCTTTTTTATGTTTTGTGATTTTTTTGTGTGTATATATACCAATATATACACATATTATATATCCATTCAATATCTTTTTTATTTATTAATAATTCATTTATGTTTTGTGATTTTTTACATATATACTATTACATATATTCAATAATACACATTTTCTTTTCATGTTTTGTGATTTTTTCTTGCTGCACTTATATACCTCTGTATATATAAATTATGTGTCCGATCAATTTCTTTTTTATTCTTACATATATATTTATGCATAATACATATATTTTTTGTGATTTGTTACATATACACTACTTCATATATTCAATAAAACATAAATGATGTTATCTTTAGTATATTCAATATACCCTAATATATTTAGAATATGAAATATAAATTCTTATTAACCTTAATTTTTTGGTAAATTTTTTTCGAAAGATCACTATACCAGTTAGTAACTGATGTTCTTCTTCTTCATCGTTCATACTTTCACCACTTTTCTATTATTCTACGTCTTTTATAAAGAAAATGGAATTAATATTCAACATATTCGAAGAATGAAACTTTTACTTTAAAAAAAAAAATATAAACCCTAACCCACATCCCTCATTGTTCTTCTTGTTGGTTCACCTTCTATAAACAAATTGATATAACATTTCATTTATAAAGTATACATTGTATTATTCAATATATACTATACTTAGGTGGAATATATGAAAAATAATGCAAAATGAATGAAAGAATGGAGGAAGTGAGAGATTGGACAGTGAGAGAAAGATCTAGAGAAGATTTTTTAACAAATTAAATAACCAAAACAAAAATAATTAAGAATTTTTTAATTATAATATTACCATTACAGAATTATTGACTTACCATATTTACATAGAATATCTAATAAATACAAATATTAATCATAATCCACTTTCCTTTTTCTTTTTTCTATTTTTTTAATATATTAATAATAATAAATATGAATAAATTAGTCATTTCGATCTTATATTTGTGTAAAATATTAGTCAATTAAGAACATTTATAAAAAAAATTGAGAAATTTATGTCAATCCTATAATATAGTATACAATTTTAGACTATATGAATTAAAAACTCAACAAATAAAAGTGGTAGATGGACCCTTCTATCTTGGGCTTTCTACACTTCGGGGTAGGCCCATTATCATAAATAACGAAGGAAAATATTGAGAAATACTAGCAATTAGATTTTAATTAATATAACAACGTATTAACAAAATCAAAATTTTTTGTAAATATAGTAAAATACGTCCAAGTCTATAACTAATAGAACATGTTGCAAATGTTCATTTTACTATATTTGCATTTTTTAGAAAAAATTATATACGTCATTTTTAGTTTTTGCGTTGGTATGTATATATATATACTTGTGTGTTTTCTTTGAAATAAATTTTGTGGATGAATGAGATGGAAAAATTGGAGTGTGGTTCCCACAAGCTACAAAATCAAAATGAAAAACCTTCAACCTAAGTTTAATTTTTTTTAAATCTTATTGTAACAATTGACAATTGACACTACTTTTATCGATGAATACCAAAATTGTTATCAATGCATTGATATTGAGTATTGAGAGACATTGATAGGGAGTGTTATATGAGTGTAAGCTTGATTATGAGTCTCCACCTGATTTTCCTACAGTGAGTATTGAATATATAGTTTAGATAGTCAGTAAATTCTACTACATGCATGTATTTAATATCAAACCATCTATTTGATAGGTATGAATATATAAAAGTAGTAGCAGGAACATAAATGAAATAGAAAGAGTATCAAATTAATTATCTTAATTAATAACAATAATCTTTCCATCTATTTAACAAACAATTTTTAATGCACAAAACCAATAGGAAAAACAAAGGATTTGATTTAACATGCCTGTGTGTGAGTAAATTGGAACAAGAAATTCATATATCTAACTAATTACATTTTTATCAATTAATCTCATCACTAATCCATATAACATTTCAGTAATAATTACACAATAAGTTTCTCAAATCTAATCTTTTTTAGCACTTATAATCAAAGAGTGGCCCTTTGTTTCCATTTTTTCCCTCCAAATACTAATCTCTACACTCAACCATCAAATACCTAAAGATCTTAATAAGAATATGAACAAGAACAAAGGTTCTAGGAACTAACCTGCATTTTGATTTCACTCCATATTTCAAGCAACAGCGGGCAAGTCCTTCAGCCATGGATCCAATGGCTTCCCCACAGAGTAAACTATGAAACCAATGCGTCTCAACTTCACGGCATCGACAATGTTGCGACCGTCAAACACGAATGAAGGCCTTTGCATATCGTTGTAGATTCTTTGGAAATCAAGTTTCTTAAACTCGTCCCATTCGGTTAGAAAGCAGAGTCCATGAGCATCTTTTGTTGCTTCATAAGCATCCCATTCGACGCGAACTTGTTTTATAGCAGTCGGCTCATTGGCTGAAGATGAGCCGGATGATCCCAATCGAACTTCTCCGTTGAAAGGTCTCTTTCGATGTGATCTGCAGAAACTTGTGGATCATATATGCTTAGATTTGCCTTTTCGCCTAACAAACCTTTGCACACATCAATGGCGGGTGTCTCTCTAGTGTCTCCTGTGTCTTTCTTGAATGCGAATCCGAGGATGGCTATCTTTTTGCCTGAGGCAGTGTTGAACATGGATGAAACCACTCGATTGACAAATCGGGACTTTTGGTAGTCGTTTATTCTGATGATATGTTTCCAGTAGTTTGCTACCTCTGGAAGGCCATTACATTCACAAATATACACTAGGTTTAAAATGTCCTTCTGGAAACAAGAACCGCCGAAACCTACACTCGCATTCAAGAACTTCGGGCCAATTCTTGTATCCGTACCAACCGAATGCGATACTTCACTGATATCTGCACCAGTTGCCTCACAGAGGGCGGAAATGGCATTAACTGAAGAAATCCTTTGAGCTAAAAAGGCATTGGCAGCTAGTTTTGATAGTTCAGCAGACCATAGATTAGTACACAGAATGCTCTCAACAGGCACCCAGTTAGCATACACATTTTTTAGTTTTTCTATCGCCTTAATTCCCTCGGGAGTTTCCGTCCACCTATAAGAACCCGGTTGGGAGTAAGAAGGTCTTGAATAGCAGTTCCCTCAGCAAGAAACTCAGGGTTTGAGAGTATTTGGAAGTTAATCCCGTCGCTGTTGTGAGTCAATATCTTTTCAATGGCCTCAGCTGTCTTCACAGGGACAGTAGATTTTTCAACCACAATCTTGTCCGATTTCGAAACATCGGCGATCATCCGAGCAGCGCTTTCCCAATACGTAAGATCAGCTGCTTTACCAGCTCCAAGGCCTGAGTTTTAGTTGGTGTATTGACAGAAACAAAGACTATATCAGCCTCACCAACGTGTTTCTCAACATCACAGCTAAAAAACAAATTCTTCCCTCTACATTGTTTCACCACATCTTCAAGGCCTGGCTCGTATATAGGAAGCTGTTCGCTATTCCAAGCATCGATCCTCGAAACCGAAATATCGACTACAGTTACCTCGATGAAGGGACACTTGAGAGCAATCACCGCCATTGTTGGGCCACCAACATAGCCAGCCCCAATGCAACAGATCTTCACCATTTCTATTTGATTCAAACAACAATCAGAAGCAAATGAAAGCAGATGATTACCTAAACTAAATGCAACTAAACAAAATCTCTAATTTTCTCATCAATAACTCCACATAACACATCTCCATTCCACAATCCAAATTCCAAACTACTAAAACCGTAAATCCTTCCAACTCTAATCGAGAACTAAATTTTGGTATAACAAAATAGTTAAGACCTAAAAATGCATGCAAGTAATCAATTCAACAACCAGAAATCCCTCTAAAATCACAGTTTCCACAACAGCATTCAACACCCAGACCTAAAATAGATTCACCCACCTACAAAAGTTTTGTTACTGGGCAAAATCAAACTCAAAGAAGCAAGAAAAGAACAAAGTAAGCAAAACCCAGAACATAAAAACACAAGACAGCATTGTAAAATCCAGGAGAAGCAAGATGAATGTGTGGTGCAATCTTAGAACAGAGATTATCTTAGAGAAATAAGGGGAAATGAAATCTTGAGATGAAGAACAGAGAAAATATTACCTCGAATATTTGAAGACACTCAAAATTTACTTGCAAAGAATGATGAAATACATTCATTACATATATAGGCCAAGAACAGTTTGCGATTCAATGCATTAACATTTTTGTCTTTTACTAAGAAAATGGCCCACTCTGTCCTCTGTCCATTTACTCAAAACCTATAAATTTGTCCAATTATCAACCGGTTTTGATTGCTCTACCTTCCTCGTTCCTAACAATTGAAAAGATGATTAAATACACGATACGATATTATGTCTTCAATCATTAAACTAGTTTGAAATTATGTTTTTCATTTTAACATGTGTTTCTGTGTTGGGTTCTGTTAGTTGAGTTAAACTCTTATTACACAATTTGATTTTAAATTATTAAAAGAACGAAATAGAAAAACATTTATACAAATATTCAATCTTGGATTTTTCACAAGATATATTCTTCTTCCTGGTTTAAAGTGTATTTATGTGATAAGCATTTAAAACACGATTTTAAATATCAAACTCGTCACTCATGCCCTCTTACATATTTTTGTTTTGCAATGACCTAATGTGGTTTGTTAGACATAGAGTCACAATAAGAAAAGACAAGTGGTTAATTACTGACTTCTATGAAAAAATTGTTATTATAAAATTTGGTGGAGAGACGAATTTCTCATGAAAATGATTGAGAATGTTCCAAACATATAACATATAATGATATATATATCATTGTAGATAGGACAATGATATGCCCAAAAACAAAGTGCAAATAATTTATTGTCTTCTTGTCTTGGTAACCGATGAGGTGGAAGCAAAATGTGATATGATTTCACATGTGATGTGAAATAATTTGTTCAAATGAAGTCTTGGTCTATAGTTTATCAAATATCAAATTTGAACTTGAAAAGGTGTAGATATTAGAGTACGTACAAGATCGGAATGGAATAAAGTTTGACTAGCATCAACCAATCCCTGGAAAAAAAATTTGAAAAAGTAACCTATAACTCCAATTTACCATCGTCCAAACATTTGATTTTTGTTTTAATTTGATGCTTAAGTTTAAGATTCACACTTCTAATATTGATTTTTTCAACCCATACTCAATTTTCGATTTTTACATTTACGTCTATTGAAACTTAGAGCACTAAATTGAAACCGAAATCTAAAAAGTGAGGATTAAAAGTGTCACCAAATAAAGAAAAACTAGACCAAATTATATTTTATAGATATCCATCCTTAATCATTGAGGAGTGCAATTCTACCAAGATTGCTTTTAAAAGAAAATGGAAGTAGTTATATAAAGGTAATTAACATATAGTCCTGTTGACATAAGTTCTTGTAGTAAAATTAATTATGAAAATAAAAACTAGTAAGTTCAAATCTATCACCGTATGTATATATGTATGTATGTATTGCTGAACTAAAAAATTTCATGACATTTTCACATTTGCCAGAAGAAATTAAAGCGCACAATTAGGACAACTCAAACTGTAGCCAATGACAACAAAAGCAAAAGCATCAAACACTGTAGAATTACCCTTCTTTCATATTCTCAGATTTCTAAGAAGCCAAGAAATTCTTGAACCATTGAACCGAGTCCTTGGGGTATCTCTTCAGCTTATCCTTGTAATCAACAAAGTAAAGGCCAAACCTTGAAGAGAAACCAGCTGCCCACTCCCAATTATCCAATAGAGACCATACGAAATACCCTTTCACATTGCAACCGTCTTCCCTGGAGAGCACACAAACCATATTTACATGACCAGACAAGTAAAATCACCATTGACAATTGAAGAACATGAAGAAGAACTCACTTGATGGAGGCCAAAAGGTTTGTTAAGTAGCCGTTGTGGTATCTGATCCTCTTCTCATCCTTCAATGCTTCTTTGATTGGTTTGAATGGGTCATTTGGGTCGTCCATCCCTGTTATAAACCCAATAACAATGAATCAGAACTTTACTTTTTGTCCAAATTTTGTGTGCTTCGGAGAGCTTTGTATTTACCATTTTCAGTGATGATCACTAGTGGGTTTCCATAGTTGTTCTTTATGTAATTCATCAAACTTCGCATCCCACGAGGAACAATGTATAACCATATTGAATTTGCCTGCAAGTTCATAAAAAAAAAAAGATTGAGAAATTAGAATAGATTAGAGTCTTCGTTTTTTTTTTTTTTTTTTGTCTTCTGGTTTTGCCAAAGATTAAAAGCAGTATCCTACCCTTTCTGCAATGGTTTTCAAACCTTTGAATGCTGCATAAACAAAAAACAGAACCAGGGGAGAGTATTAAAAGGGGTAAACTTCAAATTCTGATTCTGATATTTCTAAAGTATTCAAAAGAGGTGGTGATGATCAGATTAAGAGTTCTTACGAACGGTGAGGGCGCCAGAATCAGCAATGGTGTCATTCAGTGTGGCACCAATAATGTTTGAGCGGTTGTGATAAGCATAAAATGTGGTGTAGTGATTTATACCAACAAAATCCTGAGACCCTTTCACCAAAGCCGCCTGCGACGGGGAAAACGTCGGTAGTCGCCCTCCGACCCTGCTTCTCATGGAGGTTGGATAATCTCCAAAGATCAACGGGTTGAGAAACCTGAAAGTGAATGAAAATAAAACCCAATATGATCACCTCCATTGCACCAACAGAAATAGAATGAAACTGAAACATATTGCTATGAATCATCACCATCCAAGCTGAAAATCTTGAGCTCTTTTGGCTGCGTCAATGTCTTCGGTGGAATTCGAACCCGGTTCAAACCAGATAACATCGAGCGACATCCCAATCACTCCCTTCTGTATCCTCTGCAAAAATTCCACATTCTTTCATCAAAACATTTCACAATCTCATTCAAATGAAACCAGAAAGCAGAAACAGAACAATGTATCTGAGGAATACGAATTTCAATGAAAAATAAATCTCATTATAGGGTTTTTTTTTTTTTTTTCTTTCTTACCTTGTACTTTCTTCTGTAAATATCGGAGACAGTAGCATGAGAGAGGAGAAGATTATGGCCAACAATGTAAGGCTCGGTAGCAGAGTTGCCATCCCGACAAGTTATGTGACCAAGAATGGAGCAACGTCCCGGCGCCTGGAGACCAAGATCGTAGCCCTGTGTAGCGAAGGTATGGGGTTCGTTGAAAGTAATCCAATGCTTGACTCGATCGCCGAACTTCTGAAAGCATGTTTCGGCGAAAACCGCGAAATCGTTTCTGCAATTTCGAAGGTGTGAACTGAAATGGAATAGGAGTTAGGGTTAGGGTTAGAGTTAGAGTTTAGGGAATTACTTACATGATTTGGGGACTGAGCCAGCCAGTGTATTTGTCTTCTAGGGCTTGAGGAAGGTCCCAGTGATAGAGAGTGACATAGGGTTCAATTCCTAATTGAAGAAGGAGATGCAGGATTCAAACACCATTGAATTAAAGAACAAAGAAAATGGCGTGAAGATGAAGAAGATTCATACCATTGGCTAATAGAGCATTGATGAAATTGTTGTAATGAGCAACTCCTGCGTCATTCACCTCTCCATTTCCATCTAATATATCAACCAAAAATCACATCACACCTTATTAATAATCTCTTTTTTTCAGTTAATTACTAATAATCTTTTTAACCAAAAAACAAAATATTTATTAAAAAAAACAAAACACCAACAAAAATTCAATTTATTAAATAAAAAATTGCAATTTAAGGTTGTGTTACATAAATTTTAAACAATTAACTAGTTAAGTCAGTTTAGTCTCATGATTTTAAAAGTTCCAATTTTATCAAATCGAACTAGATATCTTTGTTGAAATGAAGAATAGTATATATATAGGAAAGAAAAGAGGATGAATTACTTGGGAAGATCCGAGACCAAGCAATGGAGAATCGGTAGGCATCCATACCCATATCCTTCATGAGTTTAATATCTTCCTGTTTCCAAAATTTTCATTTTTATTTATTTCAATTCTTCTAATTACATTTAATAGTTTGGTTAAATCTGTTCTAAAAAATGTATGTGTGTGGTTACCGGATACCGATGGTACTGATCCACTGTCACGTCTGCATTACTGAAATCAAGCACCTTTCCTGTCAATGTCATTAAAATAATATATTTACATATAAAATATTACAAAATTTTATAATATATCAGTGTTTATCAATACCATTAAAAAAAATATAAATATTTATCAATATCTATCGTTAATAGAATTTAAAATTTTATTATATATATTTTAGTATCTTCTCAAATTCCTTTTGATTTCTAATGCATAAACAATATCCTTGTTTAACCTATCGTGGCATTAATATTGAGATATTGTTTAACCTATTGTGGCATTAATATTGATCAAGAAGACAATGATAATATGTTGACTATATTTAGAAATTAGGTTAAAATTATGTTATGTTTTAATTCGAAATATATATAACTTAGTTGACAGAAAATTATGCGTTGTTTTTTTTTTAAAAAAAGAAAGAAATTCAATTTTGTTTTTGGTATGACATGCCTTATTTAATTGCATCCTCACTCGATTAATATTAGGATAATTATTTTAATATCAAAATTATTGAAGATTATTTATAAATTTAAGAAAATGTCACAATTTATTTGAAAAATATATTTCAATTAAATAACATTTCAAAATTATATTTATAAACATTTGGATGATTCTAAGAAAAGAAAAGTTAAGTTGCAGATCAAACTTAAATTTTGTTTATACTTTTTTATTTTACTTTTTTATTTTATTTTTCACTTTTTTTATAAAAATAAATAATAAACAATTACCAAATGTATGAGAAAACGTATCCCAAATTGTGGGTCCTCTTCCGTCATCTTTTACCGCGCCTTCGTACTGTATTCACGTAGAGTTAAAAAAAACAAAACTACAATGAGTGACAGAGTCAATAATTACGTATAGAGTATCATGTCACTAAAAGAATATAAAACTATGGTAAAAGTAATTCATAACTTCATAGTTTAACTAATTTAATACATATTACGAGTGTTCTCTACAAACATTTTATGTTTCATAATTGAACTAAATTCCCTAAATGAAAAGATATGATTATGAGACTAGCAAATACACTATTTGAAGAACTACATAAGCATCGTGAATATTATCATTATGTTTTAAAAAATTTAGTCGTACTAGAAATTTAAGATGATGGCTCAGTAATTTTGATTGTTAATTTTCTTTTAAAATATCTTTCCATATTGTCGTGTATTGTCAATAAAATTATAATATATAATTAACTAAGTAATAGAACTCTCAAATTTATTTGAAAATTAGGTAGAAAAAGGAAAAATAAAAATTAACAGTATTTTTTAATGGAATATTATTGAGATGTAAGAATGAAATTTTAGGTCGGAATCTCGTAAATTCCTTTGTTGTTATTGTTTTTCTTTTTAAACTCAAAAATATTTATTTTAGTGCTAAATTCATATTTTAGACAGAAAATTTGATATTAAAATAAAAATTAAAAGTACAAATATGATTACAATTGAAAAAAGAAACAGATGATAAAAACAATTTAAACAAATAAAATGACAACATGGTGAAGAAATATTGGTATTCACACGTTCTAATAAGATTGTAATGCAATCCACAGTTCGTATCTGAATTGATCTTTTTGAGTCCGAATAATATTATTAAACTTATTTCGTTTTGAATTTTTTTTGTTAAAACTATATTTTTCTTTGTTTCAACTTGGGGTGAATAATTTGAATTCATAACCTCAATTCATGTCGACATTTCATTTTTGTTTTGCCCTCAACTTGACATGCACCACTATATTGACCCTCAAGGATTAATAGTAAGGATTATATTTCAACTTTTCAAATAACCCTTACCAATATTTGTTAACATTCCATTTTCTTGAAAGAAACAAGATCGTGTGAGATTTTAAGGATAATTTTCTAGAATTCATGATATTTTTGTATCAAAATGATCAAATTACAAAACACAGATTGTTTGCTTATTTTGGAAATGCCTTTTTCTTTTATTTCTACAAAGAGAAAACTTGTTTTCAAGTAATTTAAAAACATAAAACGTAAAAACACAAAATGAAAGACAAATAAATAGTTACAAACCCAGATTTAAATTACTTGAAGCAAAAACGATAGTAACAAAGGCGTGCAAGAAAATAGAATTAACCTTAGAGAAAAAGTGCAAGGAAACAAATCAGCTTTCCTCTTAAAACCAACTCCATTCAAAGCTTAGTTTACTTCAATCAATCTTCTTTCTAACAGTTTAAAATTTGAGGAAAATTATTTCCCTCTCTCTAAAATTCTTTCCCCCATCTTTCTAAATTTACAATAATCAATCAATTTACGTTACACATTTTCAAATAACCAAATTTCCAATTATATTAATATACAATTTAAAATTTAGCTTTTTGTAAATAAGAATCCAAAATAAATTTATTTGGATCGTTTTTATTATCGTTTTTTATATAATTTTTTCAATTTATCATTTTTGCTAATTAAGATTTTTTCTATTTTTATTTTTTATAATAATTTATCTTTATTTTCTAACTCAAATTGTCAAAAATATAAAAACTAACAAAATATTACGCTTTAAAAATGGAAATAGTTTTTTTTTTTTCTACTTTTGAAAAAAAAAACCCTCTTTCTAAACAACAAATATACATACATCATAATAGTTAAAATGATATACCTAATAAATAGTATATTTTAAGGGTATATATATATATAAAGTATACACCATTAAATAAAATAACTATAACATTAATTAATAATATAAAAAAAAAAAAAACTGCACAAATTAAATCCTTGTCTCTTTCACATGCCAGAAAAATTCCATCCAATATAGTTTTCTATACTTTTTCTAGAATAACATTAATAACATAACATATTTATTTCTTTTTATGATTACAAATCAAATCCTTATCTCTTTCCTATTATCCCTTTTTTCCAGAAATTATTTCAATCTATGCAGTGTTCTTATGCCCAAAAAACCAACAACTGCATGTGTGTTCAAAATATACTTTTCGAGTAATATAATAAAAACAAAGTTACAAATAATAATAAAAAAAAAAGTTTTTCTATATTTTGTAAATATTTTTAATAAAACAAAAGCACATACCTCTGATTGAGTTTAAAATCACTTCGGTGGAGAAATTGATGTTGCAACGTTAAATTTTAAAAAAAGTATTATAACCTTGAAATTGAAAAATACGATTGTTCTAAATATTGCAATATTACAAATAACGCCCTCATATATTATTTTAATTATTTCTAAAACTGGACAAATTATATAAACTACCAAAAAGTTGGATCATAAGTATTCCAATTGTACCCTCACTCAAACTTCCTACTACCCAAACCCAATCCTAAGCTTAAAAAATTGTAAAAATGGTATAAGTTTGAGTGTTTAATTTCTATCGTTTTTTTATTTAGAAGTATATTATTTTCATATCTGGAAATAATAATTAAGAAAACGTTTAAAAAATAAGAAATAAATAAAGGAACCTGAAAAGCAGAGGAGGCAGTTCCGAAAACAAATCCGCTCGGAAAACTGCTTCTGCTGATCTGCGCCGAACAAATCTGAACCCCTAAAACCACCATGATTACGACTAACACGCCGACGCCTTTGGTGGCGCCTCTTCCTCCGGCCGTCATCAAGCCAAGAGATGGAGAGAGAGAGAGAGAGAGAATTTAAAATTTTGGTTTAGGAATTGGATTTTGTCGGTATTGCGTCGGGCAAATTGAAGTGAATATGAAGAGATGGAGAGAGAATAATGTGAACGGAGAGTGAGGGTGGCGAGGGTGGGGGAAAGAGCGTCAAAGAGAGAGGGAATTTCTGGCTGTCCTTTTTAAAATTGGCAGCGCAATTAGCTTTTGTGTGGAAATCCAACTAAAAAGAAAGTCCCTCAGTTCACACGCCTTCCATTCATTTATATACTTTTTTTTATATATATATAAATCACTTTTTTTTTATTATTATTTTTCCAATTATGCTTTTTTCTTAGGCCACAACGTATTGTTTTGTTGTCATCAATCCTAACTTAACAAATTTATCATTTTCATTTAATCTTTTTTAAACTAAAGTATTATTTTTTATCTTCAATTTAAGTATAGTTTATGAATTAAGTATCAATCCATCCATTTTTGGAGGTTAAAACTTTCGTATTTCATCAATATAATAAATTTATATAATAAGAGTACACCAATACTTTTTATCATTTAAAGATTGAAAAAATGTGTTAATTAACATTATTGTAAAGGTACCATCATCGCTAATTGAACCAATTATTCATCGTTCTTAAGATGAGTCCAATGGAAATGATTGGACAAGGCATTCCCACTTCTATCCAATGTGAACATGAATTTAGTATTTATTGGTTGCATAGGAGAACACAACCCAGTTGATGAAAATATTAGTTTAGTTTCAAATACTATTTAAATTATCAACCTCCTTGTTAAGAAATTTGTACGTATTTACCATTACAAATTAAGCTCTTTTCTTTTTCTTTTCCTCAAATGAGTAAATAGTTTTTCTAATATATATGCGAATTACTGTTATCTTTGAAGACTAAAAGACCTAGAATAATACTTTTGTTAAATTGTCTTTTGTTTTTATTTCATAGCTGGTTTTTTTTTTAATTTTATTATTATTAATTGATATGTTGAAATTAAATAGGCATAAATTTTAAAGTTAAATGACTAAAAATGTGTAGTTTTATTTAAACTTTATGCATAATCCCACGTCTATGTATTTAGACCAAAACGAAAAAGAAAATAGACACAAAATGGAAAGTTGTTTCCTTTTATAATTTAACTTATTTTTAAAGTTTTACATAATCATCATTTCAATATTAAACCTTTAAGAGAAGGAGAGGAAAATAACTGACAAAAGAAGAAGAAAAAGTATTAAATATTTGGCTCCGTTTAGTAATCAACTAATCATTTTATTTCCAATAATTTGTCCTATAGAATTCAAAATTTTAAGATTAGATGAGTGATATCGTTAATCTATGTCCACGTTAGCACATGTTTAACTCAAAAGTGTAAAAAGTAGTGTTAATATTTGGGAATATTAGGAAGATGTAGTTTGTACACGTCATTAGTCAAAGGTCCAGCTGGGCAATAACTCCTCCATTTCAATTGGATAGGAAAAGAAATTCTGACGATCCTATCACCTTTTGCCACGTTCACACTGCATGCATTGCGCGTGAGATTATCGTTTGTTATCAATTAATAAATTTGGAATCACAAATCATATATGACAAGTTCCAGAATGTTCTACACGCAACACTATGCTAAGGATGACGTGGTACATTTTATTTCTTTTTTCTTTTTTTATAAACTCACATGATCACAATTTTTTTTAAAAATATTTATATTAAATGATAAATTTACAAGTTCATATCTTGTTAGTTTGAAATTTGGTAGGAAATAAGAATATTGAAGTTTAATTTTATATAGATGTTGATGAAAATATATTCATGGCGTTTATCAAAATCTATCGTAATATATTTTATAAATATTTTTATTATTTTATCATTTATAATCACTTTTATATATTATACTTTAAATTTCACATTTAATTATTGTTATTTCATATTGTGGTATTTTAAAAATGGAAAAATATATGTTCTATATAGTATAACATGTGAATGATGCATGCATCAAATAGACCAAAAATGAAATATTAATTTTCTCCTAGCAAAGTGAAGAAAGAGTACAAGGAACAAGTTCTATATGTTGCATTCTCTCATACTCCATTCTTCTTTATTTCTATTCATTAAATTTCCTAAAATTATACAAACTATTTTTTAGAAGGAACAAAACACATTTATATTATATAGACCATTTTTTCAACCTAAAAAAATAGACTTAATCGAATTTGTTCAAATCAAAGAAAAAATCAAGTGAAAAAGACTAAAAGAACAAAGTGTACGTTTCAAGGGCTCTTTGAGTGTGCATGCGTTTAGTTCAAAAAACTTCAAAGGGTCCAACTCAACTGAGGTGGAAAATTGAAATTTTAGATAAATAAATAGTGCATAACGAGTCTTAATGAATTAAGGCAAGTTGTTAAGTCCCTATTTCTGAAACCCTAAACTTAAGCATGAAATCTAGTGTGGTTAAACAATACTCATCAAACTAATGTGTGTGCAAACGTCTTCTATTATATTCGTTTTGAAAAATTTGCTAACCATGTGTAAACAAGCATACACAGGTATGTTTTATAATGATTTGTGTATCATATATATATATTTTGTTAGAAAAGCATGTGGACCTTTAGCCTATTATAAAGTTACCTCTATTGTTGTCCCACATTGATAAAAATGGAAAAGATAAATAAGTATAAATAGTTAAGTGCCACTAAAAATATATAAATTATGTTGATGTTAATAGTATGACCTAACGGTCACCATGCGTCTTGTCCCACGTCTACTTGAATATCACCTCATACATATATTCAAGTTTCATGTAGACGTGAAAATTCAATTTTTTTTAACATTGTAACAATTGGGCTCCTAAACTTATATAAAGGGTCGAGATACATTATTTCAAAATCCTCCATCTACTATCGTCTTTACTATTTTACATTCATCATTTTCTTTTTTAATTTTTCGCTAATTAAAACGTTTACTATTTTCTTATCCAACTAAAATAGTTTACACACTTAACACATACTATATACTTTAAGTTTAATTTTTATCATTTTAGAGGCTTAAATTCTATTATTATAAGTTTTGAGAATTTACGTTTTACCATTGAAAATTTTACAATATGATCACAAATTATTACCATAAATTAGGGTATACTTATTGTTTTGTAATATCTATAATGAAATTTCAATGGTTGATGTGTTTGGTGATTTATTTGATTCTTGATGGAATAAAACATGAGAGAAAAAAATTAATGAGGAATGTTGGTGTACCTAACTTATTTAGTTTGAATCAATTAGTTTTGTGTAAAGAAAAAAGGTTTGCAAATTAAATTACCAATAATGTAATAATACATTCAAAGAAGTCATCCATAGCCACATTGAAATATAATGTCTTTGTGAATTGTACCCATATAATATTATCTCTAGCCACATGTTACAAACTTATATGCTTAAAATCATTATTTAGTCCGCCAATATGAATAAAATTACTTTAATGTAAATTTGCTATACGAGATATTTTCAATTCTAACAAAATAAATTAAATTATTTAAAAAATATATTAAAATTTTAGATTATATCATCCATTCATTGTTTACTATAATTATAAGATTCAAATAAAAAATAAACTATCGACTTATTGTTGATAAAACGTTAATTCATATGATATATCTGATGTTGTAATAAAGGTCCTAAAAATGTCAAAAAGCAAAGAAAAAAAGAAGAAGAAAAGAACTACTTTTTAGAAAGTTGGAAACTCTTTTATAAATTTTGGTTTAAAATTCAAAGAAATAAAAGTAGAATGTAGTTTACACTTTATGACAATGTAGACTTAAAGTTTATATTTGGTTTCGTGATAAATTTTATTGAAATCAAGTGTCAATTTTTATTACATAGTATTTAAATTTTATGAATAAATTTATTTTTTAATAAGTTTACCAACCCTATACGTTTAAAATATTTGAGTATAAATATATATATTTTTAATTCACGCTCATAATTCACACCAAAACGTGAAAAAGAAATCAAACCATGTTTTTATATTATATATATATATATTGATGCCTATTTTTTATATAGAAGTATGCCGGTATATATTTATTTCATTTAGAGGTTTCTATTTCATACACAACCGCCGACTTCAACATGTATATATGTCTATGCTATTTATGTTTAAATCATGTAATATTGATAATTTTTTTAATGTAAACACAAAAATCTTACCTATATTTTTCTCTCTCTCCTCTTTAATTTTTCTACTAAAATTATTTTATTAATAAAATGATTGAATGACTTGTACTTTAGTTATGTTAAAACAATGTAAATATTATTAAAATTTATTAAATATACATAAAAGGTAATAAAATGAAGCAAGAAATATTAAAGTCCTTCGTTTAATTCTTTATTTACAAAATCATTAAATGAAATTATGAATTCATGTTTATAATTTCATATTTTCAAAAGAAGTATGATTTGGGTGAATATTTTATCCTTTCATTGTAATTTTTTTAGTCTTACTTTAGCCACAATTTTGTCATTCACATAGATTGAATGTGTGTGGTCATTTTCACATTAAACAAAATAAAAATTACATTTCGTTAATTAATTTTTCATTTCCTCGTTAAAAGAAAAATGTTTTGATTCCATAACGGATATTAGTTAATGCTCTATGTTATTAGGGGCTTAGGGCTACAATGTAACTTTTCTATATGTTATTTACACAACTAAATTTTTTTTTATCATACTTTATTCAGATATATATAGATTAGATGGTTAAGTTTGGATAGTATAAGCTTAAAATATTAAGAAATAGAATTTAAATGGTGAAAAATGATACATTGGAAGGATGTAAATATAAAAAAGATATAAATATGTAAATGTTGAAATGATTGTTGTTAAATTAAAAATTTTATTGTTTATTGCTATAACTAAATGGCTCATTTTCGTAGCTTTCAAGTCTCACGTGCTCCACCCTCTCCTATTTCTTTCCGTTTAGCATCTCAGTTCCGCCGCTGCCGTTCTTCGGTTCGTGCTCGTACAGCATCCTATCTAACGGCTCTGCACTGATTGGTATTCTCCCAATCTCCATCTATCTCTGTCTCCTCACTCGAATAACGAAAGAATGGAAGATTTGTATGTATTATCATGAATTTTCCAGCATCTCCCTTCTCAGTCGAAGTAATTCAATTATCTTTTAATCACAAGCACGTCCGGCGGCTATCTTTTAATTGACCGAACAACCTCAACAATATTTCTATTTTGTATATTTGTTTAACCAATGATGGTCTGAATTTACTGAATATAAAAGCCTTCCTAGTTCCTTATGCTTCATACTTGATACTCCACCCTCCATTTATTCTTCTTCTATTGCTATTATTATATTTCTATAGTTGATTGTGTCAAATTAGAGTCTGTGACTGTTTTGAATGATAGCTGGACGTGTTTCGATTGATTTTTTGTATTGAAAATGTTTATGTTTTGGTTTTGTTACTTCTGACTAATTGGAGAAGTTTTATAGCTCCATTGGTTTGGGCATGCTGTCTTTTTTCGTGTGTGTGTGTGTAAATTTCATACATCAATGAAATTTGTTTCTTATAAAAAAGATGAAAGGTTTGGATGATTTGATTTGATGATTTCTTCTGCTGAGATTGCAATTTGAAACTGTGTGTTTTGTTTGAAATGTTTATGAATGATTCGGATGCCAAATCGATGGTGTAGTTGTCTTTCCGCTTGCTAATTAAAACAAAGTAATAAAGTGTAAGTGAACTTTCTTTTGGGCCTGAATATCGAACTCGATTGGGAAAACACCAGGACGGGCCAAAGAAACAGTTGGTTGGGATGAAATGTTAATTACTAATTCTGAGGAAGTTAATGAGGTTGGACCTTAATTATTGAAAGCCAAGGATTTTTTTTATTAAATACAACTTGCTTTTCATTTTATGGATGGAGTTCAACTCTTTGTTTTTGGTGCTGTTTTTAGGTCAGTTTTTGTTTAATCTCCCAGAAATTTTTTATGAGTGAGTGTCTAGATAGCTTATGCCTACCTTGATTAATTTCAGTCAGAAAGCAGATGTATTGAAGGTCAATTATCAAATTGAAACTACCAAACCCAAATCCACGGCTACGATTTGAAAAATGGAAGATGAAGATCCACCACTCGCTGTTGAGATTGGCGAAACAATTACAGCTGTCCAACAACATGAAGATGATGGTGTTTCTGTTGGCGTTACAGTTATCACTGGATATCTTGGAGCTGGAAAATCCACCGTAACTTACACTCTGAAACTTTTCTCCTTACCCCCTCACTCGATTTCTTTTTGCAACCATCAAATTTGAGCTATAGAATGATATTTCTTGTTTGGTGGAATTCAGTTGGTTAATTACGTATTGAACTCGCAACATGGCAAGAGAATTGCTGTTATACTGAACGAATTTGGGGAGGAAATTGGAATTGAGAGGGCAATGATAAATGAAGGTGACGGTGGGGCGTTGGTTGAGGAATGGGTCGAATTAGCAAATGGATGTATTTGTTGCACTGTTAAGCATAGCCTGGTTCAAGCCTTGGAGCAACTTGTGCAGAGAAAAGAAAGGTATTCTCTTGCTGTTATATTAGATTTCAATGGAGCTTCTGGAAAAATACGTTGATGATTTAGTCCATCTTACATGTCTCTAGGCTCGATCATATTTTGTTGGAAACTACGGGATTAGCCAATCCTGCTCCACTTGCTTCTGTACTTTGGCTGGACGATCAATTGGAATCATCGATCAAGCTTGATTCAATTATTACAGTCAGTTCTTAGTTCTTGTTCCTTCACGGTTTGAGTTAGTTTCCCCAAGTTTACTTTGAAATACGTATTATAGTTTGGAAATGTTTGTGAATTACATGCTATAGTTCTTAAGTTTAAGAATGTGTCATATTTGATGTTTGATTGAAATTAAGATAGCCAATGAAGCTTAAGTTTCCCCTTGTTCTAAGGTTAAATTTATGTGTTGGCTTTCGTTTCTATGTTGTTATTTAATTCGATTTTGTCTGTCCATGAGTGGATGCATGGTGTAGTAAATACTTGAATACTTCAAACTTTGTTTTAAATTCTTTTTCTAGTGATCTAAAGGTTTCACCCAATAATAACTCCTTATGTTCATTTGGATGAATACATGCAAGTAGGTCGTGGATGCTAAAAATCTTCATTTTCAATTGAATGAGCACCGTAGTTCATCATCCTTTCCGGAAGCATTTCATCAAATTGTGTTTGCGGTAATATTCTTATTCTTAGTTCTTTTATGGTCTCTGCAAGTTTGCAATCTACCATTAATTATGTCAAGCAACTGCTGGGATCTTCATTATTTATCATTTTTCATTCCATTATTACTTAGTATTTTTGTTTGTTTTATTTCTGTCTCTCTTGCTATATGGTTTGTTTTATTTCTCTCTTTTGCTATATGGTTTGATTTATTTCTCTCTTTTGCTATATGGTTTTCTCAATAATTGTCCAATGTGCACGCCTAAGAAGTTGTGAATCTGTTATCCATCATAGGATACTATTATTCTTAACAAGGTCGACCTGGTCTCTTCAGATCGTGGTGATGGTGCATTGGAGGACCTGGAGTATGAAATACGTAACATTAATTCTCTTGCCAAAATCATTCACTCTGTTCGGTGTCAAGTAGACCTGTCTCTCATACTAGACTGCAATTCCTATAATGCTGCTGTTAGTCATGAACTTAACTTTAACCCCTAGCTCATTTTCTATTTTCGTATCTGTCCTCTTTATCTGATACTATTCAGTTTTTCCCCATTTAGAATACAGCTCATTTAGAAGCATTATTGAAAGAAAGTCGTTCTTTATCTACTCAAGATCTTCATGATACTGGTGTTCGAACCTTGTGCATTAGTGAAGACGACAAAGTTGACCTTGATAAGGTAGTTTCATGTATTTCCGTTAAAGATTGTGTGGTTCCATCTTATTTTAAATTGCTTAGGCATTTAAGAATTTCACGACCTGGAGTGTAGCTACATCCATGCTGATTTATGTTTTAGCCAAAGATCCATTGAAGTAATAATATTCTGAACTACTAATATATCTTTCCATTGGCTTGCTGATCTATTTAACGAAGTATTTAACTTTCGAAGTGATTATATAAATCGCTCATCTTCACTATGAGCATGATGATTGAAGTAGGCACAATTCGTACAAGCAATATAAGTTACTGCCTTGGAAATTCATGATATTTCTCATTAATCTGCATTTCATATCCGATCTTCGTGATGGTGCTATTCTCATGCCTACCTTATTTTCCAATAGGTTCATTCTTGGCTTGAGGAGATACTTTGGGAGAAAAAAGGTGGCATGGATGTGTATCGTTGCAAAGGAGTTTTAAGCATAAAAAATTCTGATCAGCTACATACTTTGCAGGTAGATCATGTGCTTAATCCTATAGTTTTTGCTGTTGGAAAATCACTCCAAACAGGCTTCTTCTTTAACCATCGTCCTAATTTCCCATCCTTTGTTAATCCGATTTCCATGCATTCCTTTTGGGTTTTGAACCCAAATGAAAAGGTTGAGTTATTGCGACGATACTTCCTAACAAGAACACTCAAGAACAACACAGAAAACTCAAGAAGACTCAAATATAAAAACATATGGAAATATACTGTAATATATACTATAAGAGAAGTAGCAAGATAACCTTGCCTTCCAAGTGGGCTAGTCCAAAGGAAATCTCACAAAATTCCTCACTCTTTGCTCCTTATCTCATTCCCTTTATTTATAAGCCCTAACAATACCAACATTCTACTACTAATCCTACTATATCTCTAACTAGGGAGCTCTTTTTCATGTTAATGACTGATTTTGATTGGTGGCTGACAGGCAGTTCGGGAATTATACGAGATCGTTCCTACACGGCAATGGAACAATGGAGAAAGTCAGACGAACAAGATAGTGTTCATAGGTAAAAGACATACAAAAATATCCACGCCCACGAACTCTTACAATGTGTTTATTGTTGAAACTTACACATTGTCCATAATATGCAGGTCGTAATCTGAACGAGGATGTTCTCAGCAAAACCTTTAGAGAATGTGCTTCTATCTCCTAAATTTTGTTGCTTTACTATTTGTTCGACTACATAGGCAAACAAGGAAGAGCATATGCGTAGGTGAAATGGTTTTGTATGATTTCGAAGTCCTTTTTTTGTATGTTAACTTGGATAAGTGTTTCCTAAATTAACTGTCTTTCGGTCTTGTTAGAGGTGTTCTAGAAAGGTTTTTGATGGAAAGATTTGTGAACGAAGGTACCATTGGATGTTTATTTTTCTAAATGAAAGTTCTTTTGAAAGTTAACATTGCAATAAAAATATCAAAAATTAAATTAGTTAAATTAAAAAAAAAAAAACAAGAATAACCATTAAATTATAAGATTCCCAAATTATAGTTTTAAAAATTGATTGTTCGTTCTCTTGCGATTCGTGCTTCTTCCATTTGTGAGGGTGGTCGCTATTGGCTTTCTTCTCTTCTTGTTAGGAATTAATGAAGTTTATTTTCTTCAAAAAAAAAAGAAAGAAAGAAAGTTAACTTACAACGTGTACATTGAAGACAAAGAAGCACATGTTTTGAATTTCCTAACTTAAATTATGAAAGATCAAAATAATATTGCAATAAAACAAAAGTTTAGATTATATATTGATACTCTATATTTTAAAATGCCTCATATTTAAATTATGAAATATATTTTAAAAAGTGCTGTTTTTTTAGGAGTTCTTATGGATTAAAAAAAAAAAAAAATTCTTATGGATTTAAAAAAATTTAAAATTATTTGCAAAATATAGAGAAAAAAAGAAATTTTTTTTTGACAAAATATTTACCCATCCTGAAACAAAATTTACACTTGATTAAATATTTAAAATATTTTTTTAAAGGTTCTATTTTTATGATTTATAAAAAAGAAAAAAGTATAAAATTTATTAAAAAAAATCAGATAGATTTTGCTCTATTTTACAAAGGAAATTTTTAAAAATGGAAGAATTTGCAAATTATCTAGGTCTATAGCAAAATTTTAATCCAACTACAAAATGGATAACTAAAATTTTAACCCGAATTCAAACTATTCATTTTTTTTTTCTACATGTAAATAGTTTTCATTTTCTTCTTTCATGTAAATTCTGGTTTTGTTTTATAAATAGTTTGGATTTTTTTGATACGTTTAAAAATGTCATTCTTTTAATAATTCATTTGTTTGTATTTACTCCTTAAAAAAATAAAAATATACTTTGAACGGCTAAAATATTGGTTATCATATTGATTAAAATTCTGTCATGAATTGTATATATTTTGTAAATTCTTCTTAGTTTTTTTTTGAGTCGTTCCATTTTTTAAAATAAAATGAAAATAAGTAAAATTGAGCCCTAAACATATGTATGTATCTTCCTCTCACTTTCAAGTCTCACGTGCTTCACCTTCCGTCTTTAGCAGCTCAGCTCCGCCGCTGCCACTTTCCAGTTCGTTGTCGCCGCCGTTCTTCCGCTCGTGCCAGCGCCGCATCCCTCCTAACGGATCTTCACTGATTTTCCACTCGGTTGTTGCTACTGGTATTATCCCAATCTCCATCTATATCTATCTCTTCACTTCAAAAACATAAATTAGGGCTTTTCTAATGAAAAAATGGAATATTTGTTTTTGTTTTTGTTTTTCTTAATAACCATACCCGAATAGCAACGAAAATAGAAGAAACCCACCTTTTGATTTGCTGCATATGTCTGTCAATTGAGGCGTCCATATATCTCTTTGGTCTCTGCTGAAAATTTCCTTGCTTCTGCACCAATGAATTTTCCAGCTTCTCCCTCGTCAGTTGAAGTAATCCAATTCTCTTTTAATTCCAATGAGTGTTTTATTTTAATTGACTTCCTCAACCGTATTTATTTTTGTATATTTGTTGAAGCAGTACGCTGACCAGCGGTACTTTAAATTTACTGAAAATAAGAGCCTTCTCTATTCTTTGTTCTTCATGTTCTTGATTTAAAATATGTATATTTGGGGTAAAATATACATATTTTTGGAAGTGGAGGGCTCAAGGGACCTAAAGATTCTGCTTTTATATATGGTATGGATTTTTTTAGGATTCTCTTAATGTTTTTGGAGAGAAAACAATATCAATGATTCTATGAAATTTACAAATTGAGTAATGGTATGTTGAAAATTATAATTGTTGTAAGCAGAGACGTGTGAAGTGTGTACAACAATATGAACCTAGAAAAGGTTTCTTGTGAATCAAAGCTTCAGGAGATCTACCATTAAATTTTTGTTGTTGTTCCTTTAATTGCATATAATCCGATAGAAAGAAAGAAAAAGTTGTTGATGTTGAGCCGGAGTGCCTGTTTTGCCTACTTGAATGAATGGTCCTTGAACAGGCTGAGCTGCCAGTATTTTATGTTGAATGAGAATGGGAGTGTCAAAATCCAACAATTAAAGGCTGTTTGAAAGTGAACCCAAATCCTGTTTGAAAATTGGCAGTGTATGAAAAGATGGTCTTGAGTCTCATGATCAGAGCTGCATAAACAGCAGCAATTTGGGGAGAGACTGATCCAGGGGTGCTTTATTTGAATTGTGTTCCTTGTGTGGTTTCATTTTAGAATTTTAGGCTGATTTCCCATAAAAAGAATTTTAAGTGTCTTTTGAAAGAACCCCTTTCTGAATCAGTTTGTATTGTCTGGATGATTGCTTTCTGACATAGTTGATAGGCCACTGACTTTTTTCCCAATTCCCAGTTGACGTACTTACAGGGTGTAATGATTTCTATTAACTATTATTTAGCTTACCGACTGTTTTCATGACGAGAAATGATTTGTTTCCCAGTGGGCACAGTAGGTGTCTAATTGAGAGAGAGAGTGCTGAGTGTGTAATTTTCTGCTATTGATAAGGGAGATTGAGTTACTTGTTTCTGAATATGAGAAGTTTTGAGTTTATGGCCTTAACGCTTGACTTCTTGCTTTTAAAATCAAGATTTTGATAGAACACTGATACAATGTTTCTATTTTATTGATACCTTCAACAGAATTACAATATAAAAGAAGTAAAATAATAAGTGAAAAAAGAACCCTAATCGTCTGCCCTTCCTCTCTTTCAAGGAATAGAGAAATTTTGCAGCCTTATTTCTTCACCAAATTCTTCATACCCTTCTTCCCTCCCCAACTTCCTATTTATAACCAACCAACTACCAACAAATCTAATTACACTTTTACCCCTGTCCTATACTAATCTAGGTATCTAACAGATTTCCTCTATCCAAAACTTCTACCTCCATCCCTTATTTCGCCTGAAGTCTGTTCAATCAGCTGAACTTCAGATTACAAAAATTAGCCAAGGGCCACAAAGAATTTGTAGAATGGTGACAAATCCATTTAAATTCCGGTTTGGTGCAGCCACCACCCACACCAATCTTTTATACTGTTCTTTGGATCTGAAAGAGTAATCTGAACCTCTTTCTGTCATCTCTTGCCACTCTATATTCTGAATCTAGGTAGCTTCTCTGGCTTTTGTGTATTTCTTCACTTTGAAATGTTCATAGTAAATAATTATTGTGAGGAAATGAACGTGGCCAGACCTTAATTATTGAAAGCCAAGAATTGTTTGACTAAATACAACTAGCTCTTCATTTAAAGGAGTTCAATCATTAAGAGGTAAAAAGGAAGACATAGTTTCAATAACTAACTAAGAGGTCATGTATTCAATTCATAGTAGCCGCCTAGGAATTAATTTCCTACAAGTTTTCTTTCACCAAAATGTTGTTGGGTCAGACGAGTTGTCTCGTGAGATTAGTCGAGTTGTGCGTAAGCTAGTCCAGACACTCACAGATGTAATGGATGGAGTTCGACTCTTTGCTTTTGGGTGCTGTTATTTTACTCATAGCTATGTTTCTGTCTTTCTTATTGCATTTGCATCTGTAAAAAGTTTTCTTGTAGTGTGTGATATTCAATCATAATTTATTTGTGTTATTTCTCTGATCATTTCTTTTAATGGTTCTACTTATGTTATGGAATTACTTTTTTTTAATAAAAAAGACACATATTCTTACTCGAAAAGTTATTGATGTTTGTTGTTTTTTCTTTGACTATTAACAGTTGGAACTTCTCTGCTTGGAGTTCTCCATAAAATGGCGTTGGTTGTGATCTGTGGCCAGCCATGCAGTGGGAAGTCCACTGCTGCACTCTGCTTAGCTGAAGCTCTCAAGGAATCAAATGTAAAAGAAGCCATTAAGATTATCGATGAAACTTCTCTTCATTTGGATCGGAATCAGAGCTATGCCAACATGCCTGCTGAAAAAAATCTAAGAGGAGTTCTCAGATCTGAAGTTGATAGATCTGTATCTAAAGATAGCATTGTCATTGTAGACTCTTTGAACAGTATAAAGGGTTATCGATATGAACTGTGGTGTTTGGCTCGTGGAACAGGAATCAGGTATTGTGTGCTGTACTGCGACGTGGAAGAAACCAATTGTAGGAAGTGGAATGAAGAGCGTCGTGAGAAAGAAGAAGCGAGCTATGATGATAAGATATTCGAAGATCTTCTCAGAAGGTTTGAGAGGCCAAATAGTAGAAATAGATGGGACTCACCATTGTTTGAGTTATTCCCACATAAAGATGGAATCGAGAAATCATCTCAGGTTATTCTAGATGCTGTATCATACCTGACTAAAACAGTGGACTCAAAGTCTCGTGATGTAAAAATTTTACAGCCAACAATTGCTACTCAGAGCTCTCGATTTTCGGAGGCTAACTCTCTATATGAGTTGGACAAAGCGACGCAAGAGGTGGTTAATGCTATTGTAGAAGCCCAATCTCTGGGAGGGCCTCTGAATAGTATCTCTCTGGGTCAGGAATTACCAACCATTGACATTTCAAGGTCGGTTGGACTACCGGAGCTTCGAAGACTACGGAGAACTTTCATCAAACTAACAGGGCAAACTAGTTTAAGCGGACGACCACCACCCTCTGATGCCGAGAGTGCCAAGAGGATGTTTGTTGACTACCTGAATAGGGAACTGGGGACTTCTTGAAAGTTGAAACTAGATTAACCTGAATGATAAGCTGTATACTTGTAGCATATGAACTACCAAACTTTACAAAGCAAGAGGTAACAGAGATATCACTCTTCTTTCTGGCAACTTTGCCATCAATTATTTAAGCTTTGTTGTTATCGATGTTTTTTCTCTTAGTAATCATAATATCTATGTCCTCGCTGTTACAGAACTATAGTCATATTCTGACATGAGATTTTCAGCTCATACGGTTCCTTGAGGGTCGTAAATAAATCTAAGGAGCACATCAGGATTATTTGTAGATTATGCTTTGGAAAATTACGGTCCTTATATATTCACACACACATGATATATACATATACATAGTTAATGAGTTAATTCAAAGAGAAAATGAGTGAATCTTTGGTTTCTTCTTTAAAACGAGTTCCAAGATTGTGTAATTGTTCTATTAATGAGTTCATACTTTGTTCATGCTTTTGATGTGAATGAGTTTCTTTCTTTGATAATGCATTTCATGGGTCTTTTAATGAGTTAATTTTATGGTTCGACTGCTGCTCAGACAACTCTACAAGATAGGGTATCTATCGAGACACTGGATAGGATCGGGGAAGGGAGGTATTATAGAAGTGCATTTAGAGTCAGAAGTACTTTCTTTATATGAGTAGGAATAGGTACACTGAGAATAGAGGAAGGGTATCTATCAAGGTCTTTCTTGATTCCGGAATTCTTAGAATAAGATCTCGAATGAGACAAAGCAATCACTCTTCCAGAGTATCTTAGATTAGGAGTCTTGCTTCCCGTATCATAATAGGAGCTGCTTGACCAATAGAGAATAGAGCCGGAAGTCTCTCTTTTTGTTTCATAGTCAGAAGTACTCTCTTTCTTGAGTTGCAACAATAGGAAGAGCTCCTCTCATTGTGCACATTGAATAAACCCTTCTCAGTTGTTTCAGAGTCAGACCTGGACAAGTTCTAGAGTAAGAAGAAGGGAGGGAGACATGATCGATTGGAGGAGAAAGAGTTAGAGGTTAGAGAAGTTTCTCTTTCATGAGTCACTGAACTAAATAGGGTTCGAATCCGAATTGCAAAGAAACCTGTGGGGTATGCTGCAAGACAAATATCTTATTTCGGACTTCTTATCATATCTAGCCTCTTATCTTCTGCTGCTGCACGTCTTGGGTTGAGTCGAGCAACTTTTCCCTTCATTAACTTCTTCCACGGAGAATGACATTGCACTTCTGTAAGAGTGAAAGAATAGTGCGAGCTTCCCCCTGATGTAGTCGAAAGATCTAATCCCACCGACCACCCTACAACGGGGGACCCGGACTATGAAGAAAGATCTCCTGCTTCCGCAACTTATGAAAAGAGGTCAAGCTCTTGGCTCCTTTCCATGAGAGAGATCAGATGTGCTCCGGTGGGGAAAGCTGAGTAGTTCAGTTGCCTTTGATTGTGAGTTCATTGGGAATCTTTGAAATCACCTCAAGGCTCAACCTATAGAGGAGAGGAACTTGGTTAGTTTATCTTTTCCAATACTCAAATAAATATTAGATAAATGTCTATTTTTATCTTGAATTTCAATTCTCATCAAATTATTGAAGTTAAGTGCCTGGAAAATATTTTGTTTTTATAAAAGATTATGTTTTACAAATATATTTTAAAAAGTGATTTTAAAAAAATAATAATAATAAAGAGCGCTTCATATACTCTTTATAGAAAAAACCACTAAAAACCAAATTTTATCACATTTATTTTTCTATGGAGTGTTTTAAGTTATAAAATATTAAGTATACAAAATTGGTAAATTTTCAAATAATGAAGACATTAGGGATTTTTCTTTTAATTAAAATTATATACTTTTTAATTGGAAAATTGTCAAAGAAAAAATTGAACAAAATACTTACCTTTCATAAAAAAAAATGAATTATTATTCTTTTAGTGGTTTTTTCTTTAGAAAAATGATTTTTTTTTTTTTTTTTTTGAAGTTTATAGTTTGTTTTTCTTTTTATTACTCTTGAAAGTAAACCTCTTTTTAATTTGAATATTAGTCAAAGTTGAATTTTTACAAAACTATTGTTGAAATTATTGAATTTAGTTTTACATTACGTTTGGTCAGACTATTGGATAGAACTTAGAAGGTGGAAATCGCAACATTTAATTTACCAATTGATGGAACAATGAAATTAATTTAAACGAATTGATATTCATATTAGATTACGGTATCTATCTCTCACAAATGTTAAAGAAAAAAAAATAACATATATACACACACATTGTAATTATCAAGATTTCATACTGAATCTGATTATTTTCTCTCTCAATATTTAAAGAATTAAAATTTTTAATTTAAATTAGTTAAAAAAAAAAAATTCTCTTCTCCCATTTAAGAATATCAATGTCGAGATTTCAATTTTAAAGATACATTGATGATAGAATATTAATACCAAATTTATTTAGATTAATAAGTAACTTATTCTTACTCAAAAATAAGATTAAAAAATACTGTTATTAGTAGTCATATTCTTAATCCATGATTAACAACAATCCACGGATTGTTCTAACCCTATAATGAGCATTCATGTCCATCACATTGCGAATCATATTAAATGGAGGCAATGGGTTTTCTTGAGTCAGTCTCCTTGGATGATCAGAGAAAATTAATGGCAATTTTTCACAATTGAGCTCCATTCATTCAGTCTTTACATCTTGCAAGTCTTCAGCCGTCAGTAAAGCAAAAAGGAATAATTAATTTGAACAACGATGAATGAATCTGTGAATGTTTTGCTAATCAAGCTACGCACGGACAAAACTTGAGGGAGGAAAACTCAATTGAACGAAAAAATCAATCGGTGATGAAAGAAAATATGCTGCATTCAACATAGAAGAATGTACTGATAATTAAAAGATAACTATTTATTACCAAGTTGGTTTGTTGTTTAATTACATTACATAACTAATTTTCATTAGTAGAGACGAAATACTAACCATGAACATCTTCCAAATAAGTTGAACCCAACTTACAAGTTATGTTCTGGACTGCAATCCACCTTTTTGTTTGTTGGTTCAATCAAACATGATGTGAGGGGCTTACAACAAGTTTGAATGTCTTCCTCCATTCCCCACATAGGTATGACCTCTCCCTTTCTGTAATCAGGCAGAATCAGCAAATCAGTTTAATAAGATCTTTTTTAGGTGGTTTAGCCAACGAGTAAAGTTGTAAATTTTAGGATATTGTGAACTCATTAGAGCTGAGTTCACAGGGTAAAGAGGTAATAAAGCATAAAATTGATGTTTTTTAGTTTGGGACCCACAAACTCTTAGAGTCAATAAGGAGGTGAGTTCGCAAATTCCTCCCCTTCCAACTCGTCCTCCTCAAACCCCTTGAGCCAAACACCTTCATGACACTTCTAACTATAGTGTTCAGATAGAACAACAGAGACAACATAGAAAGCTTATCAAAGTAAATAATTTGCCTGAAATAAGTTACTGTTTTGAGAGCATTAACAAGTCATTTAGCCAAAGCAGTAATTGCTACGACCATCCTAGAGGTGAGAGGTCAGAATTCCCCAACATCCAATTTTTGTAAAAAGAAGAAACAAGCAGTTAGTTCTGAGTATAGGATCCTTACTGTGACAGATAACAGTTAACAACCGCTGATTTTTGCCACACGAAAGGTTCTAATAACCAACCTTCACTTTTCCAACAACATCCTAACATTTCAACCATTTTTGAGATGTATCTTCCTTTCCACCTAGTTACTGCTTGGCTGCTAAGTGAAGTCACTCTCGAACTTCTTTCCAGTTTCTAAAGTTATTAAACAATTATACGTTTTATAATAGACATGCAAGAGAAAATATCCATTTTTTTTCCTCGTGTTGTTAATTTCAGTATCTCAAAATGCCTATCATGTTCCTACTGGAAGCACAATGACTGCAATGAATCCAGTCAATTGACAGTGATGGATATGGAAGCTGTCTTGTACAATTTGATGTGTACAATTGCTATACTCGATAGATCCAGTTATGCAGTTACTATAGTCGTTAGATTCAGGCTCAGAAGCTACCAGTTCAAAGATCCTATCCGTAGAAGATCCTCCAAAGACTGTTTTGATCGAAGCTAAAGTAACGATGCACAAGAGTAACCAGTTTATAATCGATCTACGGCGAAAATACACAATGAACCAGGAGCTTTCCATATTCAATTGTGAAACTCAGTTATACATGGAGTCGATCAGCCTAAATTCATAATCCATGATTAACAATCCTCATGTTCTTGTATATTTACTGCCTGTTAATGACAGGGGTAGGAATCAATTGACTTCAGGTTGAAGGTGATAAAGTTTTGAAGAACTGGGTTGAGGCAGATTTGATGTGTAGGGTTAGTTTTTTTTTCCTTTTTCCATGTCAGCAACGCCAAATTTTTTGTCCAATTTTGTGCAGTCATTCCTTGAGGTTCATGGATTCTCTCCTCAAAGGGGAAATTGTTTATTATGATTCTTTTTCTCTGTACAGACAGTACCTAATGTACAAATATTGAATAGGAAAAACAGGCACCAAAGCCATAGTGGATTTCTTTCCTTCTTCTTTGTGGCAGTGTTATACAGTTGCAATGTCAAACTCAAACTCACATCGTCCAAGGACTTTTTGGGACTTGGCACTGCCTCTACCTCTATTTTGGACCTGAAAAGTTCAACATAAGATTCTCCAGAATGGAACTGAATATCCTTGACAGATTTAGGGTGGTGTGTTTGTGAGTGATTTTGATATGGTTAATATCATTTTCTGTCATGTTTAAAGGATGCCTTTGTTGTGTCTAAATCCACCATAAAACATTATTAAATCAAGTTAATCAAATGCGTTGAAATTGATTTTGAATCATTAAAAGTAGTTTCAAATTGATTTTAAAAATGACAAAAGTGACTTTAACTATTTGAAAACCACTCCCAAAGATGCAAAAAAGAAAAAAAAATCACCCTGAAAAATAGTTTTAAATTTAATCATTCAAAAGCATTCTTAAATTTTATTTGTTAAGAAACACAACTAAAAGTGTGAAACCAAATATTAATTTGATTTTGAATAATTAGACATGTTTTGAAGAGATTATGAACATGACAAAAGTGACTAACCATTTTGGAATCATTTCTGAAGATGCCTTTAGCAATATGTTACCATTGATGAAGAGTTAGGGTCAAGTTTGTTCTTTGCTTTGACATTCATAAATTAGGGCAGGCATTAAGAATAAGAAAAACATCCTTACCCACAAATAAATTTGCACTTTATCAACTAATGTTGCCTTTTCAAATCAGCAAAACTTCTCAAGTTCAAGCATCTGCTAGAGAAATGTAAACAATGAAACAAACATATAACAGAACATCAGAAAAACGTATTAAATAACTAATGAAACTAAAATAGTACCTCCAACACATTACCGAAGAAGTAGATGGAAATCACGCCTCAAACACTTAATCCTTTCAACTTAACACAGTAGATAAGTTTGCTCATCAACGTCATGAAGCAATTCGTTATCCAGTAACGCATTTCATTTATCTACAACATATCACAGAAATAGATGGAAATCACCTGAATGCCTAATCCTTTCAACTCAACATAGTTGTTAAGTTTGCCCTCAACGGCATCGTGAATCGAATCATAATCCAGTAAGGCTTTTGATTTATCTTCAACACATCAAAGAAGAAGGAGACGGAAATCACCTGAAACACCTAATCCTTTCAACTCAACACAGTCAATAAGTTTGCTCGATAACGTCATGAGGTGGTTCATAATCCAATAAGGCATTTCATTTCAAATCTGTTACTGCTCGATTTCTCCTCCTATCTCTAGTGGTCATTTTCTCCCCATATCTCTGAAAAATATCAGCCAAATCAACCAATCCAACTTCTCTCAACTTATTCCCCACCTCTCTAAACATTACCACCCCCTCCTCATTCGAATAGTAATGTAAAAATTTGTTGTAATCAAACCTTGGCACTTCAAGCCCTCTTTTCATAAGTCTCTCCACATACTTTGTAGCCTCCAATGACTTCCCATTCTTCACCAACCCTCCAACAAAAATACTATCAAAATTCACAAGTGGATCCGATCCTTTCCTCCCCCTTTTCCCTAGATGTCCTTGCAACAACATTATATATGTATGCATTATAGGCTCACACCCTCTTTCTATCATTTCCCTGAAAACTTGAGTTGCTTCATTTGCCCTTTTCAACTTCAAAAGTCCCTTGATAAATGCATGATACACATCCAAATCAGGATTCTCAATTCGTCTCATTATATTATAAGCTTCTCTCCTCCTCCCTCTTGCTAAAAGTCCATAAATAAGTGAAGAATGTACCGAATTATCAACTTCAAGTCCTCTCTTATGCATTTCGTCAAACACAATGAATGCTTGTCCCACCTTACCTTTATTACACAACCATCTTATCACAAGACTATAAGTTGAAGGAATCAAATCATTCATCCTATCTGATCTAAGTGCCTGGAAAAGTTTCAAAGCTTCGTCCAATTTATTGGTCTTGAAAAGAACATTCATCATCTCCTCCACAGCTTCCATTTCAGGCTCAAACCCTTCATCCACCATTAAGTTCCACATCTTTGAAGCCTCAATCAAATCCCCCACATTGCAAAACCCCTTAATCAACAACTTATAAGTAACCCCATCAGCTTTGATCCATTCATTCAATTTCATAACCAAAAACTTAGCCTCATCCACTAGTTTACAGCCACACAATTTCTCAACTACTCTATTCAAAGTTACTAAACTATAACAAAACCCATACCCATTCATCAAATGGAAAAACTCTACACATTTCTTCAACTCTCTGGCCGTCGCCAGAGTTCTCAGAGCAACAACAAAGGTTTTATCATTAACCAACCGCCGCCGCCCCATTTCTTGAATCAAACCCCACAAGAGATCGATATTTCGTGACTTCCCAACAACATCAATCAACTTGTTGAAAGAGACAGCCGTGTGAGTGAAATTGGGGTGAGTTTCGGTGAATTGGAAGAATCGATAAACGGGACGCCATGAGAGAGGGAAAGTGTTGCATACCTGGAGGAAGAATTCGTGTGAGAGGTTGAAATTACAGGCGAGAAGTTTGGTGTGAAGCTTGAGATCGGGGGAGTTCTGTTGCTGATACAAAACGGTACAAACACGGCGGAGATGGGTCGAGTCGATTGGCTGAGGAATGTTGTCGGCAGCCGTGGAGGAGTCGGAAGTAAAGGGAGAAAAACGTTGATGAAAGATAAAGGAAAATGAGAAATTATTGATGATGATACGTCGATAGGTAATGGCTGCCATTTTGTTTCGCCATTAGAGAGGGAAATGGAGAAAAACATAGCAGCTCGAATTTATAGAGAAGGAGAGAAACCAAATATTGAAGGGGAAAAGTATAAAAGTATAAAAGTATAAATAAAAAATGGAGATGCAGGGGATCGAACCCTGTACCTCTCGCATGCAAAGCGAGCGCTCTACCATTTGAGCTACATCCCCATGTTTTGATAACCAATTTATATCATTTTTAATTATTAAAATCTTAAAATTTTTTGATGGAATAGTTTCCTAAAATTTATTAAAAATATATATATAATTAATAAAGTAAATTGATTATATATAATTATATATAATTATATATAATTATTAAAGTCATGTGTATTAGAGTACAATTTATTATTCTTATTATTATTTGGTTATGTACTTGAAACGAACACTTGAATATGTGCTAATGATAGCAAACCTTAATTGTGATATTAAAAACAATGGTTTGAAAAGCATAATAGTAATCTGTTATATGTTTTAATAATAACTAAAAAAACAATATATATAAATTTAAAAAATATATTTGAAAAAAAAAGATAATTATATATACTAACAACTACCCGAGCCTATTATCCAAATATAGCCCGAGGAAGTCATAGAATAGCTGAATTTTGAAAATAGTGAATTCAAATCATATCTAACCTATCGAATAAATGGAGGAAACCGAATGTATCCCAAAACTTGAGTGGAGCCAACCATTAGATTTGAAACACTGTGACACTCCAAAACTAGCAAGTTATTTTAATTTTTTTAGTTGTTAGTTTTTGGAAATTGAAATTCTATTTTTTAGAATTTAGTTTTGGATTTATTGGTTCGTGAATTAAATATTTTTTTATTTTGATTCTATCTTAATTGCTTATTTATTTTTATTATTTAAAGCTTTTCTTCAAACTTTAAATTATTTTCTTATATATTTAAATAAAAAAAATCTATAATTATTTAAATAATAATAACCTCAAAAGTTGGGTTGTTCATTATTGGTTATTGAGCTAACACAAAGGTTATTGACAAAAGTCATATTTTCATTTACATGAACGGTGAGTTAAAAAGCATATTATCCGTCTATGGAATCCAAAGGAGAGCTTCTAATTTCTAAATCCCAATTCCCACTCCTTCAAAAATCACCATAGTGATAATTTAATACAATATGTATCATACAGAATTAACATTCTCATTCCTCCATTATCCAACCAAACAAAAGAAGGAATTAAATACCAAAGCCTTTTTTTTCTCTCTCTCTCTTTCACAATTTATTAAAATTTATTTATTCAATGCAAGTTCAAATCACATTTCTTGATAAGTACTTAAAATTTGTGAACCAGACTTGTGTGCTAAGGCAATTTCAACGGAGGTATTTACTTGAGTTTGTCAAATGATGCATCACCAAAATTGCTTCCCATTGGAATGTTATCTGGTGGAACATGAAAACGGAGATCACCATCCAAACGCCAATGTTTCCTGGTCAATAAATTTGTGGATAAGTGAACATTGATGAAGCATGCACTAAGATTTAGTTATTCATTTACCATTCAACAAAAATTCCAAATATAACAAAATTTATATTTTAACTTCCAAAGTTTGTCTATTAGTAAGACTATGTTGTAGAAGTCAATCACCAATAAATTTTGGTGTATTTATAAAAAAAAATTAAATATTGATATACACTTAACTATAGACCTAAAAGTGTTGCCATGGTTAATTACCCTGTTTTTCATGAGAATTGTTATTATTTAACCAATTTCAAAGAAGTAGAGGACCAAAATAACTTAACGAAATTCTATTAAGATGTCAAAATTGCCCTACGGAAAGTAAACAGATTTCCTTGAAAATTTAAAGAAAGAAGCTATTCTTGCTTCCGATACGTACCACAAAAAGAATTCTTCCTAAATCTTGACTTTGAACTTATTAGTCAACTTCCAAAAATAATGTTGAGAAAAAGAGGAGAGATTACGTATGTACCTGACCATTAGAAGATAAATCTTGGATTACATTTCTAAATCTTCCTCTCCAGAGGCTTTTCTTGATTCATTTTCTGCCACCTAATGCAGGAAGTTTCCAAGCAACCTCTGATCGAAAATCATGTTTGGAACCTAGAAGAAGAAGCAAAGCTACTGAGTTAGGTCCTAGGCATCAATGCATGTGATGTATGACAGTATAAGCAAGAAAACAGAACGTGCCTTGTCCCCGAAGAAAATCTTTGTATTATCAGCAATGGCCTCGATAAATTTTAGCTCAAGAAACTGGGGTGTAAGCTTCAACTTGTTAGCTTCAGCTTCTTTTAGTACACTGAGAAGAAGGAAGATGAGAGAACATTTATGTCATTAGGTATTCGGTATCGGTGCAACAGGCATTCATTCCTCACTTTGAAAGCAAAATGAGAAAGTACCGGTAATAATTGGCATCCGCGAGACTCTTTTCACGAGCAAGATAGATATGGTTATCAATTTCTTGTTGTCTCCTGGAACTCTCCTTCTCCATCAATTTCTGTTCCATGAGGATCCTGCTAACATTAGCATTCTTCTCGGCTTCGCTAATTGCCATTTTTTTTTTGGTCTCTGCTTCTTTCTCTACTACCCTTTGGCTCTCTACGGCAATTAGAACCTATCCAAGTATGCCAAGATTCATTAGAATAAATACAAGCAGAAATATGTATTTTATTGAAATAATAATAATAATTATAATAAAAGTCTTGAAAGGATGAACTTTAGGTTTCTAGCTGCATAAAGCACTAAATGGTGTAAATTTGGACGAAATTTGGTCCAAAACATTAAGAAGTAGCATGAAAATATGGGTTTCTAGGTTTCTAAAGCTCTAAGAATCGTCTAATGAACTTTGGTTCAAAACGTTATTCATATGAATATTGTGGACCTAAAATACACCTTCACAGGTATTCATGCTAATTTTTTTAATTAAAGAGGTAAACTCTATTTTGAATTATTATGACGTGTAAGACTAAAGAACCAACAATACACTTAATACAAGGCACATACTTTCAGCACTAGCCTTTGTGAGCCTCTGATTTATACCTTGTTTGAAACTCAAACAAAACGAGAATAAAGTTGGTTTCCCATGTTAGAGATGTACCTTTGTACGTTCCACTTCCATGTCTTCAAAGTTCTTTCTGATAGAATTTGGGATGGTAGGTTTGGTTACACGAACACTGACTATTTCAATACCAGGAGCATAACGTGTACAGTCACCTTGGAGGGCATCTTTCATTGTTTCATCGATCTAAACATGAAAACCAGTCACGGATCATTCATACTAAAGAAACGCTTGATGCCAATCAAGAAAGAATATACGAGAAGTTTCATGGAAACATAAGCTTTTACAGCCTCAATCAGATTCCTTGAAAGAATGGAAAGCTGAAGAAAAGAAAAATATCTGGCACAAATGAATACAAATAAGGCAGTAAGTTGCCAAAATACTCAAGGTGGACAATTTCACTAGCTAGAGTTTACAATTCGCACGGTGCTCTTATCAGCTCTGCAAGCCGTTTGTGAAAATAAAAAGATGCAAGGCTTTAAAAGCACACACCTGATCAAAGACATCAATATAAACTTGTTGAAGACTGTGGGAGCTACAAAACTGATTGATCTCATGATGAATTTTATCATATATCCATATGTTATCATAATTCACACCATAGTTGACCAGGGTGTCATACACATATTCTTTGCGGAGGCGATTGACAACCTGAAAGTAGCATCCTTATCAACTAAGATGAAAAACATGAAAATCTAACATCAATAATTGTGAAGGAATTTCATAGTAATTGCACCTCTATTTTCTCGAAGTTGATCATCACACCCCCTTAGTACCACATGGAATGTCCCTTACCTGGATGTGGACATCAATTAGAACATCTTCAAAATATTGAAATCCTAGAATCGACGTTAAATTCTAACTTACTTGATCGGTCTGGAGGGTCACTTGAACAGCCACAAACTGGGTTATCAGTGGCAACTTCAGATGGAAACCTGAAATTTTTAACATGAAAAAAATAAAAGGACATACGATATGCATAACAACAAAAAAAGGTAGGAAGGAGAGACTTAAACCTGGATCAGTTATTGTCTTCAGAAGGGCACCTCCTCTCCAATATACCCCCACGTGACCCTCCGGTACTTGATGTAAAATAGAAAGATTATTTGACAAGTTTGATTGAGATGGAAAGAGCACCTACATGTATGTAATACAGTTATACAGCCAGTAGAATCAACCAGATAAGTTACAGTGATTTTGTAATTGTTCATTGTACACACTTAGGCACAAAAAATGGGAATGCCAAATAAACATTTATAAGGTGATACAACTTCTTGACCACGTTTTGTGTATGTTAATCAGTATTTGGACAACTAGTACGGATCCAATTGTCAATTGTGCTTTCCCTCGGTTGATTGTCCTATGAAAACTAATACTGATCCAAAATCTACTTTATATATTAAACTTAGCAGACCTGCCATGTGTGAAACGTAGAATTTATCAAGTTTACATAAACCGTCCGCTGTTTGCTTCAATTTGTTGAACCTTTTTTCTTATACGACAAAATTTGGCCAAAATTTCTCAACTATGTCAGACTCCACATTTAAAAGCCATGGCCGAACTAGCTACAAGAAGATCAGAGATTCATAAGACTACTCTGTAATAGAAACTAGATAGAAACTTCTTTCTTCATTTTTTAATAGTACATCATTGGATTTTGCGAATCTCATACTCATACGCTTGATGTTTCCATCGATGGCACTACTCCATGTGTATTTTAATCAATTGGGTAATCTCTCTGTAACTCCCACATACGGCACTGGATATGACTTAAAAACAAGTAAACAAACAAGTATGCAATCAAACAGTAGTACTGATGAACTTATTGTAAATCGAAGAAACGCATTCTTTAATACATCAAACCAACAAACTAACTACCAAAACAAACAACGTAAAAATCGAACGTATTAGCATTCTAACTCCATTTCACAACGGAGAAAAACATAGACGAAGAATCAACGCATCTAGTTGAGACAAAATACTTTGACCTCAGATAGAATAGAAACAAGACGGTGTATCAAAAATCAATTGTCGGAATCTATGGCGTAAGAAAATCAAAATGAAATTTCAGAAACAAAAACACGAAACCTAGCGTGTTTTGCAGTTGGATAAGGAATGAATAAGATATACCATGGAAAAGATGGCCAGGAAGGAGGCGAAAACTAGGAGTATGGATGAGGAACTCCCGGCGGATTCTGGAGGACGAGGCTGCGGAGATGGCGGTTGCAGCGGCTGATTACGATCCATGGCGCGGTCTCGGTGTAGAGAAGACTGAATCAAATTAGTGGAGTTTTGTGTAGACTCTGATTGGCGGATTGAATTTATACTGTTTTGCTAACGGAAGGTAAAAAGAAAACTGCTGCAAGAAAGGAATTTCTTACCTCCTAACCTTTCACGTTGGGCTGAAAATAAAATTAATGGAGAAATGTCTTTCTATTTCTTGTATTTTTAGATTTTTTTTAACATCACTTTTACGTTAAAGGTTGATTTAGTTCCTAAAATGGACACTTACTCATCAATCAATAGACTTTATCAGCAATAATGGTATGATTTAGTTCCTAGAGTTTACAATAGGTATTGATATGATTTTGTTTGTGTGGGTGTTAATTTTAGGAGAGATAGATATGATGAGAATTTTTCAAAAACAAATTTTGATGATTGGAGGGACCATACCCTTCTCAAAAGGGCTTTCCACGTGAAATAATTGTAAAGTTGAGTGAAGTTTGAATAGTAACAAACAAAAAGATAGAAACGAAGGAGTAGTTTGTAACTTCCACGTGAAAAATAAAACAGCCTCTCCATTTGGATTTGGATAGAGAGAGGAAGAAAAATTGCATTTGCCCGCGCTTCCATTAGCAAAGATGCTGTCTCCAACAATGGCTTCGACTTGGGGCTCGGCTCCATTGCACATTCAATGGAAGAAACCGAAGCGTCCGGGTGTTATCCTTAACGAGTTACCTTCATTTCTTCCCAAAGAAGTCTACAACATCAAAGACCAATCTGCTCGAAACCTCGCTTCAAGGATTCAGAGGCTACCCGTAAGTTCACACCTGGAAAATCTCGTACCATTTCGTCGTTTGCTAGTTGTTTTAACAATCATTTAATGATTATTTCACATGGGTTGGGGAAAACTGTAATAGAAACTCTCAATTCGAGGAAGTTCAAGCTATGTTTTTTGTGGAATTCTACCTGTTAATGTGACTTTTGAATCGAAGGGGTTTTAAGCTAAGAATTGTTCTTGCTCTGCATGTAGGTCAGCTTCTCGGATTTTTGTATTATGAGTAGTTGCGTTAAGCCGTCAATACAGAACAAAGACTGTCCTGTGGTTCTTCTCCATGGCTTTGACAGGTTTCTTTCACTAGTTAGAAATAATATTCGTGTAAAATAAATACAACGCTGTTTGTTGGTTCTGTTATTATTGTTATTAGTTTATCTTTTCCTCGTTCATCACATCTTATTGTTCAGCTCCTGTTTAGAATGGAGATACACATATCCATTGCTTGAGGAAGCTGGTTTAGAAACTTGGGCTGTCGACATTCTTGGCTGGGGCTTCTCTGATTTAGGTTTGTCTAATTGCTTTGTGTTCCTCTATTCATTGATCGATAAACCATTTTTTCTCTCTAATTTTCGTAGTTGCATGTGATAGAAAGACTCCCACCATGTGATGTGACTTCTAAACGTGTTCATTTGTATCAGGTAATGAAAACCCTCCTGTTTAGATTGTTTTCCTGTATGTATTTGGGGCAAATTTCTCTTCAATTCCAATTCTGTTTCCTTCCTGTATGATCTTAATATGCTGACACTTGCTTCATTGTTATAACTTATAGGCTTGTTTTATTTTTTCATCATTGCTATAAGCTTTTGCATTAATCATTATTTTCCTGTTCTCTTTAAGTTTTTTTTTTTTTTTCCTGAATAATTCTTTATTATCAGTCACACTTATATCTTGTCCAGTTATGTTGAAACTAATTAAGTTTTCCCTTATGCTGACTATAGCTTTGGAAATCTTATATTAAAAAGCCAATGGTAATTGTTGGACCAAGCCTTGGTGCTGCTGTTGCTATTGATTTTGCTGTCAATTATCCAGAAGCTGTATGTATCTACCAGCTGGAATTTATGACTACAAATTTGAAGTTATATCCTCATGTAAAGTCATTCCAGAGAGTCTTCCGTCCAATATAACGAGATTATTTCAGGTCGATAGGCTTGTGTTGATTGATGCAAGTGTATATGCAGAAGGTACAGGAAACTTAGCTACCTTACCAAGATCGATTGCCTATGCTGGGGTGAGACTTTGCTTACTTCTGTGAACATTACATCAAGTGTGCCAATGCTAAGCACATTTGATGAGAGATTGATTTTATGCAATTACAATTTACAAAACCACAAAATTTACTTCATCTGTACATCCTTTCCCATCCATTTTACCATACCATTATTGCATCACCACATGCTTTCATGATAATTCTTCTGCTAAAATCTTCTGGGAGAGAATCGTTCTACTAATTTTTTATCTACAAATTTGATTTTTTGCAAAGAAATTGACAGTTTCTAGGGGGGAAGATTTTTACACTTGTTTCTTTTCTGAAAAATCGTCTTGGAGACACTTCTTATGTTTGCTGATTTCTATGTAAGTCATAAGTTTTTTAAACTTTTTTATCAGGTATTTTTATTGAAGAGCATTCCTTTGCGCGTATATGTGAATGTTTTGACCTTCACTGGTATACCATTTAGTACCAGCCTGGATTGGGCCAATGTAAGTTTTCCCCGACATTAAGGTGCATGTTTATCATGTAGTTGTTGACTTGATGTGTATTTTGTGATATTGGAAGTTTTGCTTGACATGAAGATAAAATGTCATGTCCATAACCAATTGACTTACATCCTGCTTCGACTGTTCTCCTTCTACTCTACTTATATTTTATTAGATTGGCCGCCTGCATTGTTTATTACCTTGGTGGGAGATGCGACTGTTAGTTTTATGTTAAGTGGGGGATATAAAGTCAGCAGCCAGATTGAAAAGGTTAGCACAACTCTTTTGCAATATGGTTGTTGGAAAATGCAAAATGTATCTTGTTTTTTGAATTAGAAAATTGCAAATATATTGGTGATCATAAGGAAAAGTTTCCATTCCTCGTCAAGTTATGTAGGCGTTTTCATCAAGGGTTGTTGGAATGTTTTTTTGTTCTAAGGTCATTTTCATATTGTTCATTCGACAATTATCATATCGACATTTGAGAATCATTAGGTACTTCTGAGAGTTACGTGCATTTTGGTTCAACAGGTGAAGCAGAAAACGCTTATTATATGGGGTGAGGATGATCAAATCATCAGCTACAAGCTTGGAGTGGTTAGTGTTGTAATTTAGAATTCAGAAACGTATATGTCTTATTCTCATTGAGTCAAAGCAATGTTACATATTTATATAGAGAATAAACTAAACCCTAGAGACTAAGTAAAATTACAATAAAGGACATATGTATATATATATATATATCATAACACTCCCCCTCAAGCTGGAGCAAATATGTCGATCATGCCCAGCTTGTTGCACAGATAGCTTATCCTTGTTCCATTTAAAGCTTTAGTTAGAATATCTCCCAATTGTTCTCCGGTCTTCACATATCCTGTGGACACCAACCCATCTTGGATTTTCTCACGAATGAAGTGACAATCCACCTCAATATGTTTAGTTCTTTCATGAAATACTGGATTAGATGCAATATGAAGTGCAGCTTGATTATCACACCATAATTTAGCTGGCACGGTAATACTGAAGCCTATCTCAGATAATAGTTGGTGAATCCATACTATTTCACACACAGATTGTGCCATAGCTCTATATTCTGACTCAGCACTCGAACGAGAAACAACATTTTGTTTCTTACTCTTCCATGAAACTAAGTTTCCACCTACAAAGACACAATATCCAGAAGTCGATCTCCTATCCTCACGAGACCCCGCCCAATCAGCATCAGAAAAACATTCAACTCTCGTATGTCCATGATCTTTGTATAGGATCCCACGTCCAGGAGCAGCTTTTAGATAACACAAAATCTGCTCTACTGCAGCCCAATGATCCACTGTAGGGGAAGACATGAATTGACTTACAACACTTACAGAATATGCAATGTCTGGTCGAGTCACTGTTAAGTAGTTCAACTTCCCAACTAATCTCCTATATCTCTCAGGATCTTTACATAATTCTCCTTCTTTAACAAGTTGCTGATTTGGCATCATTGGAGTGCCACTTGGTTTGGCGCCTAATTTTCCTGTTTCAGACAACAAATCAAGTACATATTTTCGTTGAGACAAATAAATACCTTTCTTGCTTCTCATCACTTCAATGCCCAAAAAATATTTCAATTGGCCCAAATCTTTTGTATAAAACTGACCCTGAAGAAAAGTTTTGAGAGACGAAATACCCAATACATCATTTCCAGTAATAACAATATCATCAACATATACAACTAGTAGAACTATACCCTTCTCAGATCGGCGATAGAAAACTGAATGATCAGATGTACTCTTCTTCATACCAAAGCATACAAGGGCTTGACTAAACTTACCAAACCACGCACGAGGACTCTGTTTCAAACCATACAGAGATTTTCGAAGGCGACATACTTTATCACTCTCCCCCTGAGCAACAAACCCTGGTGGTTGTTCCATATAAACTTCCTCTTGAAGATCACCGTGAAGAAAAGCATTCTTAATGTCAAGTTGATGCAACGACCATTTATTGGTAGCAGCCATGGAAAGAAATAGGCGAATGGAAGTTAACTTGGCAACCGGAGAGAATGTATCTGAATAATCAGTGCCATAGATTTGAGCATAACCTTTGGCAACAAGGCGAGCCTTTAAACGAGCCACTGTTCCATCAGGATTCATCTTGACAGCAAACACCCATTTACAACCAATGGCCTTCTTTCCTGCAGGACGAGATACCAAATCCCAAGTACCATTATCATCTAAAGCAGTCATCTCCTCAATCATTGCATTTTGCCAGCCAGGATGAGACAAAGCTTCATGAACAGAGTTAGGAATAGATGTGGACTCAAGAGACGTAATAAACGCATATGTGGAGGGAGATAACTGGTGATAGGAAATAAAGGAAGAAACGGGGTAAGTACACTTGCGTTTACCTTTGCGAAGAGCAATGGGAAGATCATCACTTGGCGCTGGATCACATGAAGAAGGAAGCATTGATGGAGGACATGAGTCTGAAGGTTGTGGTGGAGGTCGTCGGGAGTAGACTTGAGAAATCAACGGGCGGGAAGGAGACACATCAGTAGACAAGGATGGTGTGGGAGAGGTAACCTCATATATAAAAAGATTGTCATCCTCCCCCTGACACAAACTCGATGGTGATGAAGTAAAGGGTGTATCTTCAAAAAAGACAACATCAGGTGAAACCAGATACCTTTTAAGGGTAGGACAATAACAACGATAACCCTTTTGAACACGTGAATAACCCAAGAAGATACACTTCAAGGATTTGGGATCTAACTTAGTATGATGAGGACGAACGTCACGAACAAAACAGACACAACCAAATATCTTAGGAGCAATAGGAAACAAATGCTTGGTAGGAAAAAGAACACGACAGGGAATCTCACCATTAAGAACAGAGGAAGGCATTCTATTAATCAAAAAACAAGCTGTAGAGACAGCATCAACCCAAAAGATTTTTGAAACATGCATTTGAAACGATAAAGCACGGGCAGTTTCAAGTAAATGCCTATTTTTCCGCTCTGCAACACCATTTTGAGATGGAGTGTCAGCACAGGAAGATTGATGAATAATGCCATTTTCACACAAGTAAGAGCCAAGAGAATGAGAAAAATATTCACCCGCATTATCAGTACGCAAAGTTTTGATAGAGACATTAAATTGGTTTTTTATTTCAGTATGAAAGGCACAAAAATGAGATAATAACTCAGAACGATTTTTCATTAAATATAACCAAGTTAGACGAGAATGATCGTCAACAAAAGTAACAAAATAACGAAAGCCTGTTTGAGATACAACTGGACACGGACCCCAAATATCAGAATGAACTAACTCAAATGGAGCAATTGCTCGTTTATCGACTCGAGGACTCGAACTAAGACGATGAAATTTCGCAAATTGACACGAATCACAATTTAAAGAGGACAAAGACCTAAATTCTGGATAAAGTTTCTTCAACACAAACAAAGATGGATGACCTAAACGACAATGGACTTCAAAAGGAGAGGGAACGACAGGACACGCCACAGCTTGCGATACTTGATGATCAAAGAAATAAAGGCCTCCTGACTCATATCCTCTACCAATAATCTTCTTCGTCACACGATCCTGAAACAAGCAATAACCAGAAAAGAACATGACAACACAATTTAGGTCATGAGTAAGTTGACTAGTAGAAATTAAATTAAAGGATAAGTTAGGCAAATGTAACACAGAAGAGAGAGAAAAGGATGGGGTAAGGTGAATAGTGCCAGAGCCAAGAACAGAAGATGTGGAGCCATCGGCCAATGTAACAGATGGGAAAGGGGCAGGGGACAACGGTCTAGAAAATAGGTGAGAATTACCTGTCATATGAGCTGTGGCACCAGAGTCTATGACCCATTTGGTAGATGATGTAAGAAGACACTTTATATTACCTGGGGCAACAGTGGATGCAATCGGAGTAGAGGAAGATGACGCTTGTAATGACTCTTGGTAATTCTGAAACTTAGCAAACTCATCTGCAGAAATAGTAACTGACGCCTCTGGTATATCGCATGTGGAGGCTATCTGAGCATGTTGAGATCGTTGACTATTCTTATATAGCAATTTCCGACAATCACGTTTCATATGGCCTGGCTTACGACAGTAGTTACAAACAATCTCTACAGACTCTGGTTTTCGATGATCAGTACTATTCCTCTGAGGTGCCCGAGGGTTATTGTTCTTGCTAAAGAGAGCACTACTGGGTTGAGGAATAGACACACTAGTCGGAGAGCTTTCAATGCGAAGGACTCGAGTGAAGGCATCATCTAATGATGGAATCTTGGAGTCAGAGAGAATCTGTGTCTTTGCCATTCCAAATTCAGGTAAGAGTCCATTCAGAAAAATCATAACAGCCATCTTCTCTCGTTGAACTTGTTGAACTTTAACATCAGGACTAAAAGGTAACAACAAGCCAAGCTCGGCAATGATCTTCTTAAGCCGCATAAAGTAGCTGGTGACAGACTCAGCTTTCTGTTCCGCACGAAAAAATTGCATACAAACTTCAAACATTCTATGCACTTGCTCTTTACCTGAGTATAGAAAATCCAAAAATTCCAAAAGTTCTTTAACAGACTCACAGTGATCAACCAATCCAATTATCTCACTCTCAATTGAATTCTTGATCTGAAGATATAAACGGGCATCATCACGAAGCCAATCCTTCTTCTGCTTTGCATCTTTTGGGGATCTTCAGTCATATGATCATCCATATCAGTACTTCTCAAATAAAATAAAATTGTCCGACGCCAATCGTAATAATTGGATCCATTTAACTTATGTTCTGTGATCTTAGAGGCCAAGGGAATAACGTTGGAGACTACCAAATTTTTTATGTCGGCCATATTGAAGTCACACGTTGATTGTAGTCCACTCGAACAAAGAGAAAATCAATCCAAACAGCTGCAAAATTGGAAAAAGAGACAAAACCAATCGTGTAACCTTCGGTTTTCGTCAAACCCGAATGTTATTTGATAGACCCAATGGTACAGACTGGTAGGAAACAATGGTTCGAGATAAGCCAGAAGACAGAAGACAAATCGGACTTCTCACGCGCTCTCACGCGCCGGCGCGTGGGTGAAGGTGACGATGATTCCGGCGGCGCGTGAAGGTCACGCGCGGTGTTTTCCGGCGATCGGCGAAGACAGACTTGGGCGGACGGAGGTGGTGCTTCTTATGGTATGGGCGGTGTCGACAAATGGTCACCGGAAGGTAACCCAAACTCCAAACCTAATGGAGGTTGACAAATGGTCACCGGAAGGTAACCCAAACTCCAAACCTAATGGAGAGCTCTGATACCATGTAATTTAGAATTCAGAAACGTATATGTCTTATTCTCATTGAGTCAAAGCAATGTTACATATTTATATAGAGAATAAACTAAACCCTAGAGACTAAGTAAAATTACAATAAAGGACATATGTATATATATATATATATATCATAACAAGTGTTATTGTAATTCTGAAAAATGAGACTTGGATAGAAATTGAATTGGGTTGACAGAACAGACTGACAAACCCCTTGAAACTAAGTAATTGAAACAAAATAGAGATTGAATGTGAAATACTTTGTTGTCTTTTGTCTTTTGAATTGAAACATATATAATAATATTGTTACAAATAGAATAACTTCTCATTAGTTGAAATATGCAATGCAGAGGTTGCACTGTGAGTTGCCAAATGCAGTTATTCGTCCAATAGCCGAATGCGGGCACCTTCCTCATGTTGAGAAGCCAAATCTTGTTGCCAAATTGATTACACAATTTGTTCATGAAGATTCCAGAAAAGAGGTTCAGTTTGTTAACAGTGAATAATTCTTCTTTGCACATGCTTACATTTTCTTCATTTTATTAACGAATTTGCTTCACCCTGCTCATGGATTTTCAACCCTGACGTGTGTTCTTCTGAGGGCTGGAAGGTGCTCTACATGTTTGAAATCCAATAAAATATGACGTCGTCAATATAAACCCAAACAAAAAATCTGCTCTTGCTTGTTTCCTTTTCCTTATGATGGTGGAAATAAACCCCTCCCTCGAAATCAAGACAAGTAATCCTAAGTTGATGGATACATATATCTTCGATCAAGAAGTTCTATCCGTCTATGTTATTAGGTAAATAATATTCTGTCCATTAGAATGGTGCACTGTATTGGGGAAAGGAACCAGATGATCTCATTTTGATTCTCGGATTGTTGTGGTCTTGGTGGGGCCTTGGTCTTTCGAAATTGATGTTCCTTCTTCATTGGATCTTTTATCCTAAGTTTATGGTAAAGTTTTATGGACCAATTTTGAATTATGGGATTTTTTTCACTTTTTTTTAGAAAATAAGGGTCCGTTTGGTAACGTTCCAGTTTATGTTCACTTTTTAAGAAATAGAAGTGTTTGGTAACGTTTTCTGTTTCTTGTTCTAAAAAAAATATAAACGTTTATCATTTTATAAAGAATTATTGGGAACAAAAAAAGTAGTGTCACCCGTTTCCGTTTTTCAATTATTTCTATTGGTTTTTTTTTCTCAATTATTTCTATTGGTTTTCTTTTCTTTTTTTCAATTCTTTTTATTGATTTTCTTTTCTTTTTTCTCAGGTTTCATTTTCCTTTCCAATTTTTTTTCTATTTCATTTCCATTTTCCATTTTTCTTTTGTGATTTCTTTTTTCTTACTCTTATTTTCATCTTCTTTCCCAAATAACCACTTGCCTTTTTCTTCATTTTATTTCCATTGTCTTTTTCAAATAATCATCATCTTCCTCTTCCTCTCATTGCCTTTGATGTCTTCCTCTTCCTCTCATCATCTTCCTCTACACGACGCATTCTTCTTCGTTGGATTTGGGTTTTTCTCTTCCTCTTTGGGTGAATTGTGTTTTCGTCGAATTTGTGGGTTTTTGTCAGATATGTGTCTTAATTGTGAGTTTTTGTCTTCCTCTTTGTCTTGGGTTTTAGTCCTCTTCATCGTGAGTTTTCGTCTTCCTCTCGTCGACTATGTTCTTCATATCTCAATCTTCATCTCATTCACCATAAGATTACAAGAAGACCTTCTCTAAGTTTGATAATCTTATGTTTTATGTTTAATGGATGACATATATTAATCACACACATTTTCTATTTCTATTTCTTTTTTAAGGAAACCTAAACCTTAAACAGTTATCAAACACATTCATGTTTCTTATTCTTAAAAAAGAAGGAACAGGGAACAAGAACGTTACCAAATGGGCTCTAAAATATTTCACATTTTAGCTTCGATGTTTAGATTGATAAAGATGGTAGTTAATTGGTATTAGATAGTTCAATATCATTATTAACTTCTTAAAAATAAATGGACCAATTGGTTAACTTGAAAGAATAACATACCTATACCTCTTCTAATAAAGTTGGAGATTTGGATGGCTGTAGAGGACTAAGTTTGTCAATGAATTCTATTATAAGTTTGTGTTAAATAATTTTAAGTATAATCGAGTTCATTCATAAAGTTATACATTTATTAAGAAATACATCTCTCTCCATTATTTTTTTTTTCTTTATAGAACCCTAAACATACCAACTCAATCATAGCATAATAGCATTGACCAAAAGTCATAGGGAAAAAAAAATAGTGATTAGACTACACCTAATCTCAATATTCTTTTATCCAAAGTAAAAATGTAAGTAAAAAAGTTTTTACTTTTTCTATAACGAAAGGTGATGGTCGGCAAATTGTTGAGATGGAAACCTTACTAACCACACACAATTATATAATATATTAAAAATGATAAATATTACTAACACACAATTATGTAATATATTAAAAATGAATGATTTATTCCTTTGTAAATGATAAAATTATTAAAAAAATATTTATAAAATATAGGAAAGTTTCATATTTTATAAATGATAAAAATAAACTTTTATCACTGTTAATATCATATTGATGATATTGCTGATGTTTGTTCTAGTTTATTGTAAATAGAATGTTAAATTTGCATTCCAACCAAAAATTAAGTCAAATGTGTTTTATTTTTCTCCAATGACTATTTTCTTTCTTTAGTTAAATAGATTAGTGAAATTGCTTTTTTTCCATCTTGTCAGATTGAATTAATTAAGATTCCAAAAACATTTTTCAAAATTAAAGTTTCACTGGCCAATATGAGTTTATAAAAAATTGTTGTCATACAACATTTACTCATTAAATTCTGGGCATGAGTCTATATAGCAATCAAACAAATAGTTGGTAGGTAGTTCATTAGTCTATTCACCACACCAAATGTCAAGTGTTGTTTGGATGAGTTTAAAAAACTCAAAATTCTTTTAAAGATTTATATACATAACCTCATTATTAAAGTTGGGTATCATGTGTTTTCATTCCATTTCTTGTCCCACCCATGTTGTCATCCATTCACCTCATAAATATGGACCTTATATAAATCTTAAAACTATATTTACCATAATCAAATTCCCATAAACTACTTACTTAGAGCATATTGAGTAACACAACTCATACGACTTTATTATTAAATGAAGAAATTAATAATGAACAAAAGAGCAGAATAATTGATTAGTGGGTACAAAGTCCCATTAAATTAAGGAAAATACAGCCTCTATTAGATACACAAAAGTGAAAAATATCTAAGAGGATCAGGTTCCATTCTAGTAGAAAATCATACCACCACTCAATAAGGAATCAAATTCTCCACCCTTTTCTTCTTCTTTTCTTTTTCTTTTTTCCTTTCCACAGCAAAGGACATTAGAAAACAACCTTCCTAGCTTTTCCTTCCATCCATCCATTCATCCAAACAAATCAACTAATGGCCTCCATCATGGTTAACCTAACAGAACATTGACAACCAAAATGTCACAGTAGCTGTGAAGAAGAACAAGTTAGAGGCTGCTGCATTGAGACCTGCAGCAGCACTGCCATCCATACTGTTCCCGCCCAGACCGACACCGCCTGTTGGGCTTATCCCATTCCCGAACACTGAAGGGGAGGTTGTGCCAGGAGTTGTTGTCGACGGTGGTGTTGTTGATGGGTTTGTTGTGGTTCCTGGTGTCGTGCCGGGAATGGTGGTTGATGGAGTGGTTGATGGGGTGGTGCTAGTCGGGGTACCTGTAAAACTGAAAAGAAAGGGAAAGGAAAAAAGAAATGAGTGTTTGAAAATTATCGATTGACATGAAAGCTTAAGTTAACTGGTGACAATAAATTTAATATTATATCAACACTTTCAACACCTCTCTCACATGTTGAGCTTAGTGATTTGTAGAAGGTGATACAAGTGAAAATATCATTGTAGGGGTTTGAACACAAGACAAGTGTGTAACAATAGAGCTATTATCTTGGAGAAAGAAGAGGACAGAGATGACAAAGAAAAACCATATCAACATCAGACAGCTTGTATTCTTAGTCTAGCAAGTTGCAACAGTTAGAAGAAGCGGTTTTAGACATTATCGATGATATTAATAGATCATATCTACGGTTTAGAAACTGTGAGAGGGAGACTGCAAAACTAAAAGTTAATTTGTTAACAGATTCTACCCATAAGATAATTTTCATCCAAAGTAATATATTACAAAAACATTTTCAACAATTGTAACTTTCCAAGGGGAAAAGATATTCAATAAAGCCAAGCTTGATCATTGAGAAAGAAGGGGAAGGGAATTGGATTCTTGATAGATTTTTTTTTTTTACTTTCTTTTCTTTTCTTACATCAAGCAGAAGATTCTCACCAACACCAACTCGAAAAGTAAAAAAAAAAAAAAAAAAAAAAAGACAACTTTGGGTTAAAAAAAGTCATTGGAATATGCCACTTTGAGAAACAAATTCTCAGTAAAAAAAAATGGAGATATTTGAGGATTGTTTAAGAGACCAGTGCTTTACTTTTCCTTAAACCTTTTCAAATTTCAACTCATCCAAAACATTGATTCTCAGGTAGTCTTTGTTTCTTATTAAACAAAATATTCAACTCAAGCCCACTTTCCATTTTGAACATTGTTGAACAGAAAAACACAATCTAAAAAGTTGAATGTGAGATCAATTCTTCAAAAACTGAAAGAGAGTGAAGAAATTGAAATGGGTACCTGGGACTGGAAGGATAAACACACCCAGAAGCTACGGCTGTAAAAGAAAAAACACAAGAAAAACAAGAAAAGACCCAAAAGAAATGGTAAGTAACAAAAAAAAGAACCAATTGATGAAGAAGATGAGTAAAAATGGAAAATAAAAATCTAATACCAGGAGGAGATTGGCTAGGCGAGGCAGTGCCTGAAAAATCACAACTCCCTTGAACCTGACCCTTTCTTTGAAAATAGCTATTAACAGCATAACTGCAATGATCTTTCACAGTATTGGGTTGATAACAAGGGCCATTTTGAAGGATTGGTGTACAATCAGCTCCAGCTCCACAAGCATAATCCAAACTTTTCTGAAGGGCTTGATCACTCAGTCCATCTTTACAAATGCAATAAGTAGCACCTAAACAAGATTCCAGAAAAAGGGTTCATCAGATTTTTTTAAAAAAAAATTAACCCAACAGCTTATTTTCTAATTTCCACTGATTTCTTGAAAACCCTTCAGAGGGTTTCAACGATTCTTGTGTAAAACCTCATTTTAAGCTGCAGAAAAACTTCAAATGGAAGCCAGTAAACAAAACCAAGAAATGAAAATGAAGATTCCAGAAGCTTACTTGAATGGGAAGTGAAGGCCAAGAATATCAGATAACAGAGCAAGAGAACCGCCATGGTTGAGGAAAGATTCTGAGAGAGTACAGATGAGAGAAGAGAAGAATTGTGGATTTAAGAGAAGTGGCAAAACCGGAAAAAAGAGAGAGAAAGAAAAAGAGAATTATGGGACAATGGAGATTTCTAGTGAGGAAGAGAATGTAGAGGGCGGTGCCAGTGTGTCTCTATTCACCTTTTTTTTTCTCTCTTCTATCCTACTTTTTCAGTTATGATATTTCTAGATAATTTTATACTTCCAAAAGTTAAAACATTATTTGTTTCAACAATGAACTATTTTGGGTTAAAAGAGTATAAAATTTTGCTTACTTTGGACTCTGAAGCCAAAAATTTTAGGATTTCAATTCATGGGTATGAGATTTGAGAAAGTTATTGCTATTATTATTATGATATATGTTTTGGGTAATGATTGAACCAAAGAAAATGAGTCTTATAAAGTTGGGGTTTTGATTATTTTGATTGATGATTAAGAGAGGAAGGTTTGGATTTGGATCATTATCACCCATTAGTGAAAGGGAAGAGAAGCTTAGGTATAAATAAGGATGCAGCCAAAATGATCAAGGTGGCAAAAATTGACAGCAAAAGTTTGAAATTTGGGGTTGCTTTGTAGTTACTTTACTTTTCTTGAGAGGTGGTTGAAGTGATGAATGGAATGTGGAATTTGATATTCTCTAGGGATTGTGAACACACACATAACAACATAACTCTAAGATGCTTTGTAATTTGTACTTGTTATATGTACTAAAGTGAGTATATTGAATTACATATCTATATATAAATCTTCCTAACTCATTCCTATAAAATATTGTTTGAAACATATCTATATTTTGAAGGACGAATATTTATCAATTTGATCTCTTACGATGGATTCAAATATAGTAACCATGCTAAATAATATAAAATACTCACACACTCTATAATGGATTTCAATAATGCCTCGAAATCTTGAAAAGATTTATTTTTTCCCATTGAACTTTGTGTTTAAAAAAGCTCTCGGTTCGTTAAAATAAAATCAAAATTAATACAACGATTACTATGTGAAAATTGATTTTGTATGTGAATTTATGTTCCATTGTCACAAAGCATAGGACCATAAATTTAAATCCTTCATTCTTACCGATCTTATGATTACTAAGACATTTGCATGTCAATTAGAATATCATTATAGAGTATTGAGTTTAGGAAGATGTTTAATCAATAAATAATAGTATTTAGTATAAATGTATGTAACTCAACTGACATAAATCTTAGTATTTTAGTCGTAGATTCTCTCATCTTACCTATCGTAAAAATGAATAGTAGTATTTACAAGACACACAAAAGATATTTTTATAAGTTATCAAGATGAACATGATTCAACTAGCATACGTAATATATTATAAATTTATTAACGAGTATATAATACTTTAATCGGTTCTTTGTTCAATAATGTACAAATATTTTAACTCTAGGTCAAGAGTTTATGTTCACAGTAGTTGAGTTGTATTTAGGTCGGATGATATTTTAAAAGTTAAATATATATTTTTTTAAAATATAATTAAGTTGTTTATATTTATATCCAAATTGCAATTGTCTTAAAAGAATTAGACTAATTTAGATCTATTTGATGTCTTAGTAGGAGGATGAGAATGATTTTATTTTTTAAATAGTTCGAAATAATTTTGTAGTGTTTAAAATTTGTTTAAACAAAATTATGCTTTTAACTTATAAAAATTTAATTTTAATTATGGTTTGAAAATAATGTTGAGAGGTGTAAAATCAAATATTATATTGATTTTGAAAATTATTAAAACCGTATTTGAATTATGTTATATAATTATTGATTTGAACTATTTTCAATCAACAAACGACTATTGCAATTTTTTTAATTTTAAAATTGA